>NC_139917.1:23142948-23742948 GCF_963514095.1 Eutrigla gurnardus | reverse complement strand
AAATAGGTGTGTGAGATATGAGAAATGAAACGGCGTTGCATTTTCAAACACCATATTTCAATGTACCTCGATTCTAAATTATGCTCTCGCTTAACTTGTGTTGTGAGTTATCAGACATGTTTTATTTCCATGGTCTATTTACTTTTGAACAAGGTTAGATTGCACTTAGTAATGAAACACACCGCCCACCCTGACAATTAATGGCTGGGGATGCAATGGGTGGGAACCAATAAAAGTTTATGGACTTGTACATGTTGCAGAGTCTGGTTAGTGGCTCTTGCTGGAAACAAGACCCCATATAGTTTAACGAGCTCATTAAGACAGGCGTCAGGTATTTCAGCTTGTGTTGTGTCTTGTCGCTCATAGAGATGGGTTTTAGAAGATACAGACACTTTAGTCAGGCAGGTCACACTCACTCAGAGATGAGCTGTTGTGTTATTAAGCAGAGCTTTAGACTGAACTTGTGTCTGGGCAGTGGGTTGCCATAATAGGATTGTGGCTATTGGATCATAATTGTGTGAACATCCGTTGCATCATGTCCAGTAGGCTCACATATAACTAGCAACAGTTGAGGTCTAGGTTTTCTTTTGTTTCATCTTTTTTGTACAATTGATTTTTGATATAATTTTTAAAAAAGTGAGTCTCTGGCCCCTTCTAGACTGCCTTTTTGTTGCAGGAGCATTCTGCCGTTATCCCATCCCATCGTAAGTCTAAACGCTTGCCGAGGCGGAAAGGCGTAACAGAATAGTACGCCGCATCAGAGGCGAGACGAGGCGATACGCCGTGCTATCTAAACGCTCTGAGCACCCGAGGCGGAAAAGATGTGACATAGTGAAGACGCGTTACCAGGGTGACACGCCGCCGGCGGATTTAACGGGCTCAAAGCGTAGATCCGAAAAAGATAACGGCGGTAGTTGCTCGTACGAGACTGCCATTATACGCATCAACATATATGATGCAGCAACTTCGCTTGTGGTTTGAAGAGTTGTGTAAATATGCGAGACGAGCAAAAATTCACCTTTTGTAGTTGATTTGATGCATCGAGCTAATCAGATTTCAGACGCTCATTGACGAGTCCATAGTCGAGACTGCAGCCGCGCTGTGTGACGTCTCACTCACAGACCGTTTCTATCGAAACACTCCGGTTCGCGGCATATTTTGACTCGTCTTTGCGCCATTACGGCGGAATCGTCTGTCTAAAAGGGGCTAATGTTGTGTGAAGTCTGCTCTTTATGCCCTCTAACTTTGGTCACCAATGAATGACCATACAATGACTATGTCCACTCCTTATACACAGTCTTTGGTTAAATCCAGTGGCAGAAACAAGAAAATTGTTTGTATTTTGATTTCGCCAGGAGACTACGTTGCCATGATGAGGGACGGGCGGCGACTCTGGGGGACAGAACTCCACTTCTGTTGTCTATGTTCACAATTCTAGAGAATATACCTTCATTAATATTTTCCACATTAATGATTTATTATTTCTTCCACCCGAAAGCCTTCAACTATTAATCAGAAAGTTTTATGACCCGAGCCGCCTGAAACCGTGGATATAACTGCAATCTGCGCATCTCTAACGCACAAGTTGAATGTGTTGATGGGGAATTAAATTGACTGATTGATAACATAAAGTTTGCTTTCAGCTTGAACTTTGCTATAGCTAGAGGGAATATAAAATTGCTTTGTGATCTCTGAACTGAGAACAGTATCAGGGAAGTGATATTTGACTATTTTTCATTACATAGGCAAACAGACTTTCTTGGAGAGACTTTCTTTTTTTTTTTTTTCGTTTTAAAAGTCATATTATTTAGATGACATGCATTCTATATTCTGTTCAGAGGCTGCTTGGGCCGGCTGTGAAGCGACTGCCATACCTGCTCACATATTTCTTTAGCCATACAGATATTATGTATGTTTCAGCCTGTTTGGATTAACATTAGAATGTTTCTTTTTTTTTACCTTTTCCAGTGACTAGATTTCCCAAGAATCCTGTTTCCCTTGATTAAACTATGGGATTTTTCAAAACATGCATATTTTTCTTTATTTTGCACTAATGGTGCCATCATCATTTTGTCCGTATCAGGCAGATTTGATTCAGAGTTGATTTGATATTTCTGATGCAGATTACTTTTTATGTAATTTGTGTCTTGATCAGGGGACCATGGACCTAGCAGAAACCTTATTAAATGAAAACAATGGATAATACATAATACATAACCTTTTAGGGAAAATATGATGGCGGGATGTTTTACCGCTTTCTCTAAGTGTACCATTGTTTATTGCGTCAGACTTGAGATGCCATACAGCTCGGGCTGAATATGGTTGTGCAAATCATTGCTATGCATCGTAGGATGCTCGTTTTTCATCCTCTCCCTCGCTTCTGTCTCTCTTTTCCTTTTTTGTAGTTCTTCCTCTCACAAACACACACATTCACACAGAGACGTTCTCATCCTCTCATGTGACTGGATGAATGTGCCTGGTCTGAATCTACTGTAAGTCCAGACGTCCATTTAGAGCCAAGCTTTCCATGAATTACAGTCCCCATCTGTATTTATTTATGCACTTGTTTCGACTTTAATTAGTCAACTGGAGAGAGCTGCCAAAACCCTAACCCCCCCCAGGCGGCCAGGCACAAAACTTGAACAGCTATCTACAACTCCCTGTGGATGCTGACATGTTAAATTGCAAAAGCTGGTGGGTGCCTAATGCTGGGGTCCTTTCAAGATGCCAACGCCAGAATGCGGTGGATGAGAGAGTTGGAATATGCTTCGAGACAAGAGTGAGCGTGCAGCGTGAACGTGGTCTGCAGCGGTTTCAGAGTCAATTGGGTCCTTCACTCTACAGTTGTGTAACTTTCCCTCAAACGCTGTGGTTATTTTGACAGCTCCTGTGTTTGTGAGTTTGTGAAATTGTTTTCCTGATGACAGACAGGGAGATGCTCACACTACCATCACAGCCCATCCCCATAAAACAACACACAGACTTTGATTGATGGCCCTTTTGGTTTGTGGGTTTGCTCAGATGGGCCTCCATCTGTCTCAGGATCCTTGTTGCCTGCACGGTGATCCTCAAAGGATAGTGATACAACAATTATCATTTGTAAATGTCAGATTTTTTTTTTTTTTTTTTTTTTTCAATTTTGTTTTCTAGCCTCACACTCTGAATCGCTCTATATCTTATGATGTTGGCTAAGGTCATTGGCATTCATTCATTCACTTTATTCATTAGCATCACTGATCCTATGCCATGAATCACGGCCCCCTCTTGAACTAATTTTAGAGTCATTGAGCTAGGCTTGGGCGGTAATACGGTA
Source organism: Eutrigla gurnardus (assembly GCF_963514095.1). NCBI lineage: Eukaryota > Metazoa > Chordata > Actinopteri > Perciformes > Triglidae > Eutrigla > Eutrigla gurnardus. The sequence continues at coordinate 23,739,635 of NC_139917.1, read as the reverse complement.
ATACGGTATACCACGGGTCTTAAAAATAGCAACGGTATCAGTTTCAATACCGTCATTAAAAAAATGCAATGCACTTATATAGGAGAGAGAGAGAGGAAAGATGGCGAGTCGCGCACCGAGTGACCTGGTCTCAAAGAAGAACACGACTTCTGCAGTTTGGCAGTATTTCGGGTTCCGACCTAATGAGAAGTAGAGCTTAGTTCGGGCCCAGAAAATCAAGCCCAACCCTACCAGAGCCCGTGTGCGTTCTGTCCGAACCCGGACCGACCCGACACATTAACTGTAATTAAGAGCCCGAGCCCGATTTCAACCCGACAATTATTTTTCATGCATGAGGCTGTTGTATGTGCATATCTGTGGGAAGTGGGGGTGCGGCTGCACCACTACTCAGTCACAAAAATATACAAATCATTTTATAGGCTACGTTAGTGCCCTTGTCCTGTTTTTAATTCATCCTTTATGTCTCCAAGTTCCATGTTGCACTTTAGCGTAACTCCTTTATTCTTTGATTTAGCTGCACAGAGCGGAACCGTTATGAATGATGTGAGGGCACTGTGTGTAGCATCTTTTTTTTTTTTACTTTGTGTAACTTTGTTACTAACCCATTTTTAAGGTAGACCTACTCTGCTAAATACATAACCAATAATATTTAATGTTTATGCCTAGCCTTCTCCTCAGATAAGGGGAGAAGGCTAGGCATAAATGCAATGATAGAAAAAAAAAATTTAAAAAAAGAACAAACACAAACGCTTGTTTAAAGGCCCGGCCCGACCCGGCCCGTGGCAGAGAAGCTAAACTCTAATGAGTTTGGTGACGTCGTCTGAGCCTTATGCCTGGTTCACACTGGACGCGGAAGCGCCGCGAATAGACGCGTAGCGGAGCCCGCTTCGATTTGGCGCCCCTGTTAAGCTATGGTGTCGTTCACACTGGACGTGGAGCGCCGCGAATACGCGCAGCCCTCCCGCGCCATGAAGCGATCGTTTCGGCGTCTGCTCTATTTTTTGCGCGTGCCGCGAGTGAACGCGTCAATTCTGGCAGGAAATCACACAGAGAAACACGAGACAATCCGGTCAATTTTCTAAATAAAAGCAATTTTGAAAATAAAATACCGTGATTGACAAACGCGATCATATTTGTGTATCTAAACTCGCACTGGGAAACAGGAAGAGACAATACATTTAATAAATGTGAAGAGTAGATAAAAAAAATGTGTTTTTCAACGGTATATCTGCACTACTACTGTCTACTACCATACACACTCTATGTCTGTGTGTGTGTCCCTCTCTCTCGCTCTCTTTCTCTCTCTCAAAGAGGGAGAGAGAACGGATAAATACAAGAAGTGTACAAACTTATTGGTTACAGAAACATGGCGTATTAATTGTATGGGGTTATTTACTTCATAACGGAAAAAAATAGCTCTGAATGAACAACAGCTGAGCAGAAGCGCTTGTCGACCGCCGCGGAGAAATACGCGTCTAGTCTGAACGGGGGGTGCACGGATCGCTCGCGATTTTCGGCGCGTCCAGTGTGAACCAGGCGTTACGTCATCATTTTTAATTAGTCACGGTAATGCCGTATACCAGTGTAAAATAGGGAGGAGGTTTGACGGTATCAAAATGTGGATACCGCCCAACTCTACATTGAGCTTTCTTCGCAGTGTATAATATGCCTTTGCAAAGGCAGAGAGCCCTACATTTACTCCTGTAACCAGGTCTAGACACACAGATGTCCCTGTGCCATTGCACGTCTTGTCTGAGAAATAAACATCTCTCTATGGGGATTTGGCAAAATGCTCTTTTGGCCTTTCCATCAACCATTCAATAAACTGTGAGAAATTACCTCTTTCCAGTAAAAAAAACATTTCTCTCCATAATAACTACTTGATGTCATTCACTGTAAGGTCAGACATAGGTTACAGTATCGGATTAAAAAGAAATAAGTGCAAATTCCGGTTTGCAAAGCCAAGAGTCCCCCCTTGAACACAATAAAGAACGATTGATTGCAATCATTAGCAAATGTTCTTGTTTCAGAGGAAATATAAGCTGTGGGTCGGAATATTAAACTACTCATCTGATACGGATCACCAGTTGGCTCCTTTGAACATATTTTTAGATAGCTCCTGCTTAAGAGTCTGTGCCAGAGCCACCACTTTACTTACTGATGTAGAAGCCAACACTCCAAAATAATAAAATATCCAATGCAACTTCAGTGATTCATTACTTCTTGTTGAACTCCATCACATTCATTCTGGAAACGTCTCCCTTCCCCAGAATGCCTCTCTCTCTCATGGCTTTAATGATCAGATGATCAAACCACCACATTTAGGTTTCTTTCACACACCCAATAAAAGTGCCAACCAGGATGACATCACGATTGTCGTTATTAATCCTTCCTGCCTAACAACAGTAGACTTGTTGTTCTTCCAATCTGACGGCGGCGTTTTCACCATCACATACACTGTGGACGTACAGAAGTACGACTCCTCCAACTGCTTTTCACTGAGAACTGTGAGGATCTGAGAGGCTCTGTCAATCTGCTCTGTTTGCTCTGTTAGCTCTGTTAGCTCAGTGTGTGCTGCTAGCCGAGGCACCGGTGCTTGCTCTGGGGTATTGCCTGTACACTGTCTGCCTGGCTGTATATGGTGTCCCCCTCTGAACAGCACAGGCACTGAAACCAATGTGGATGCTTTTGTATTTTATTACAATTTATTTGTATTGCCTCATTGTATGGGGTCAGTTCAGTCTCAGAAATAACGAATGCACAAAGAAGGATTCACAAATATATTTTGTGATTTATATATAAATGACTCTCTTCTCACAAATACATTTTCGTTTTAAATAAATGTAATATAAATCCATAAATATATTAATTAAAAAAATATTTGCAATTTTCATCAAAAATGTATTTGTATGTTGTTACTTTATATACAAACTGTTAAACTTGAATTTACAAGATTTTTGAGACTCTCCTGACGTGGCTGGATTCACAAATGCATTTTTTTTCAACAAGGAACTCTCTGTAGCCAATCAGATGCCTCCCTCGTTTTCAGCCAATCACATGACTGCATTCCCATGAGGGGCACCTCACCATGGTCAGAGCACAGCTTTTTCTCTGCGCATTTTGCGTTGCTTTTTGGTAAAAGAAATAAGAACAAAAAGTATTTTAAAAAGTGATTTTATTCTCTCTCTAGCCAACGTTAGCTTGTTTGTAGCTAGCTAAATCCATTAGCTAGCTCTTATAGTCAGCACTTTGAAACCAATGTAGTAAGCAATTGACCTATTAGTTATTATGGTTTGCTTGTAACTTATTTTTGCATGCATTAACAACAGGTAAGCTTTAGCAAGCAAATGACCGATTCGGTTATGTTTTCTGATGTTAGTAGGATCATATTATGCTAGCTAAGTTAGCTTATGATCCATTGTCTAAAAGCATTATGGCTAACTAGTTAGCTAACGCAAATGCGCAAAATGCGCAGAGAAAATGCTGTGCTCTGGCCATGGTGAGGTACCCCTCGTGGAAATGCAGTCATGTGATTGGCTGAAAACGAGGGAGGCATCTGATTGGCTACAGAGAGTTCCTTGTTGAAAAAAATGCATTTGTGAATCCAGCCACGTCAGGAGAGTCTCAAAAATCCACAAATAAATACAGACCAGTTTTCGTTCACAAATGAAAAGCGTCTTGTAAAGTCAAGTTTAACAGTTTGTATATAAATGTAACAACATACAAATACATTTTTGATGAAAATTGCAAATATTTTTTTAATTCATATATTTATGGATTTATATTACATTTATTTAAAATGAAATGTATTTGTGAGAAGAGAGTCATTTATATATAAATCACAAAATACATTTGTGAATCCTTCTCTGTGCATTCATTATTTATGAGACTGAACTGACCCCATATCATTGGCGTATCTCAATACAACTAATCAATTAAATTGAAATGATTATCTCCCTCACCTCTCTCCTCTCTTATACCCATCTTCTTGGAACAAATACAGCATCCCTTTTGATAGTTGTTTGTAAGATACATTCAAATGCTCTTAAATGTCCAGGAGCAGGTCGGTACTGTGTCTGAAATCGATATCTACACAGTTGAGCCTCTGTATCCTTGAAGGATATAATAAATGGCCATGTGATCAAATGTGATGCAGCACACCATATTATAGACAGCTTTGTTTAAAGAAATCAGGGCCTGCATCATGGTCTCGAGCTGTATCAGCTATGAATGATGCATGCGTATGCAGGCTTCTTGAATACACTCCAGCTCAAAACATTCAGCCGCACTGCAGACTGTTACTATGGATTTCAGGGACGCAGACAAAACATGTCCCTCTCTTTGTTTCATTATTCTGTGTGCTATGTCCATTTTTAAAACTCCTTGAACCTGCCTGCACACAATGATGCTGCAGGTGGCTCGGTAAACATCGGGCACGTGCAGCGAGACGAAGACCTTTGGCTTCACTTTTACCCTTTTTCAGCAGATCGTTAAGGGCCGATGTGTGGGTGGGTCTGAGACTGTCAGGAACCCTTACATTTTGCAGAAAGTATGCCTATGAAAGTTTAATGGGGTTCAGGTAACATAGATTGTTTTTGTCAGTGCTTCGCCACTGCCACCGCACTGAGCTGGAGATGGACGCATGTCTGTTTGAATATTTGTGTGTGTTGGTGACATGCCACAAACTAATTTTCTCTACCAATGTATTCGTGTTCAGGTTCACAGCGTAGCCTATTCCTATTTCACTTGGCTCGCATGACTTGAGGTATAACTGTAACCTCCTTATGATCACATGTTGTTCTATTGAGGAAACATGCAAATTCAGCCCTGAAAGGTCCAGGGCCAGATGTTGTGAGGTTACAGTGTTAATTACAAGTTCCTGTTTTGTGAATGTAGCTCGGAGTGTGTGTCATCATCCTTTTTGATGATAGCTTTATAATCCAGCCGATTTGGACAGCAATACACAAGTTAACATAGTGTGCATGTGATGATGACAGCACTAGAGTAGCTTTCTACTAATAAACATGACTATTCAGATATGTGTGCAAAATAAGGTCATGATGAAAGTCAATACATTAGATGGAGAATTGCGGAAGATGCAATTTCATGGCATCCATTAAGGAACAGTGAGAAGAGATAAAGCTGGTATTAAATGAACCCTTCCTATATCAGCTGTAATGAGAAAACACGAGAAGCACGCCAATGTTGTCTTGGGTCCTGTGAATGTGTGCATTTGGGCACACTACACTACACACACACACACACACACACACACACACACACCCTTGGTGCTACGGGAAATGCTGTCGAGAACACCCATGGCCTAGGCCCTAGATGATGAATTGATCCTTTAACTGTGAACGATGCCACCACTTTTCCTCAAACAATGGAACAGTGTTGGTGCAACATGGGGATGTTGATTACATAATGGCAAGTGACGCATTATATGTTGGAAAGCAGCAGGGAATACCCCGATAGCACCCTCTGTGACATCTATGCTGAGGTCAGGTTCATGAGAACGTTACCCCGGTTGGTAGCTTTTGGAATAAGGCCTGAGGCGACAGACTGCGGTTGACCCAGTAGGTCAGTAATTCCCTCTTTAGTGAATGGGTGCATTTAGTTTCACTGTCCCCAACTATTGCTGGTTTTGTTCTGAGGATAGGCGTGATATATACACTCTTCCTTTCAATCTTTACTTGATGAATAGCTCTGTGTTCGAGAGTCAAAACAAGTTGAACTTGATTCAACCAATCATACTTTCATTTTCTCCACAACACTGGTCATTGAATCCAGTTCAGATTGATAATGTTAATATATTCAAAAAATGTGCACACAAAGATTTAGTAATTGAATATTTTACTTCTCTAGTGATTAATGAAGACTAGTGGAAAATGAGCGGTAATAAATGTGTCTATAGCTGACTATTAATAACAACAACTATGTATGAAATAATAATTTTTTTAGAATAACATTAAAATTAGTTTATTTTAATTATTAACTAAATCACACTTTTGTGAGTGATTAAACATACTGTAAACAATACATCATTCATAATTTGTTTAAACATTACTTGATACTATTTGCAACAAAAGGGAATCAAACTTCCTGTCCTTCCCCCAAATTTGAACAAAATAACTAGCCACAGTTGGAGATAACCTACCTCATCAATACGAACCCTGCTTAAAATGAATGGCAAAAATAAGCTGGTACCACACCCAGACCAGACCTATGAGCAGCTTGTCCTTTATCCATTTTTTTCCATCTTTTATCCATGGCCTACGTTTTTTCATTACAGCAAAAAAGGACAGGATATTAGTCTTCCTCAAGGGCTGGGGAACGAACTGTTAGTCACAGGGCTGAGAAGTGTTGGCTATAAGGAGATGATGGAGCAAGAGAGCCATGTAGCTTAGGGTGGGGTTGGGGGTGCTGGGTGAGTAACACTGAGCTGAAGTCAGATCTGAAAATGAGGCTCAGCAGAGGATTTAAAAAGAAAGATACGAAGGAAGGATGTTACCTCGGCTATAATTCAGTGGACAGACCGTTTTTTAACCAATGGTGTGACTGTGATCAGTGCAGCATAATCCTGCAAAGAGAGGCTTATCGAGTTGTTTTTGGCTCCGCTGGTAAATCATAACATGAAGTCCCCACCAGGTCATAAAACTGATCCAGGCCTCTAACAGAGCATTCTTTGTTCCAAAAAAACTGAAGATGCCCCAGCCACAGCGGTGCTCCTCTTCTCTCCAGTAATGCTTTTCTCCTGGGTGCAGCTGGTTCAGGGTAAATCCACAGGAAACCATCCATCCATCCATCCATCCAGCCATTATCTGTAACCTCTTATCCTGTTCAGGGTCACAGGGGGGCTGGAGCCGATCCCAGCTGACATTGGGGCAGAGAGCAGGCTGGACACCCTGGACAGGTCGCCAGTCTATCACAGGGCTCACACTCAGAGACAGACCCAGAGACAGACAGACATGCTCAAATCAAAATACCAGCACACACCAGGGAACTGGTATAGACATAATTTTATTGACAAACCCCTTTTAAGAACAAGAAAGAGCAAGCTAAGCGTTTGGCATGTTGCTTTATCAAATGTGCTGGTGTGAAACTAATCTGATAAGCAACATGCCAAACGTTTACATTCTGGTAGAACGCCTCGGAATGAGATGCTACATCTCAAGGGGGTATCCTTTCAATAAATTCAAATATCAACAAAGATATTACCTCAAAAACGACTTATCTGGTTCTACAGTACAAAATCACTAAAACCTCAAAGGCAAGGTTGTGCTGAATATCTCTGATTGTTTCAAACAATTAAATGCAGATAAAATAATCCCAGTTTGCTATTCACAATTTGATATTTGACTTATTTATAAGGTAGTTTTCTGTAAGTGTGGCATAATGAAAAATGTCTTTAATCACAAAAACACAAGTGCGCGATAAATGCCCACTCTAATGGTCATTAATGTAATAGCGTGCTTGCAAGATAATATTCATGTATGTAAGTGATTGTCAGGAAAAGAATGACTGAAATGGCCCCCACGATGGCAGTGCAATTAAAAGTTTTTTATTACCCTTTCAATTCAGGCTATAACACTGACAATATATCTAATGTAATCAAGCAAATGATACTGGGGTATTTTTAATTTATTTTTATGAACAATATGCACCATTACTATAAACGAACATGGCAGACAATAGATAAGCAAATGGTGAGCACCACAATTTCAGATACATTTATACAACTCGCTTCTGACTTAACTTTATTGAAGCGTCATAGAAAATCAGAATAGGTTACTAAAATATGTAAGAGCAGAGAGCAATCTATTAATGTGTATGCTTTGCATGCAGTGGGGCTGCTTGTTTATCTTCTTGTCCAATTGCATGTGGGATTTTGTGTTTGTGTGTGTGTGTGTGTGGGGGGGGTGGACAACCTAAAAACCGAAAGCAGCCAGGGTGACCTAAATCAAGAGAGGTGATAACTCAGACAGATAGCTGGAGATTACCCAGGGATCAAGAGGCTCAGTGGCTTCTCAAACAACAGTGACTGGAGAGCATATCCCTTCTCACCGCCCCCTATAGAGACCCGTATGGCTGCCATGGAACAAAACATGCATGCCAGTATTCTCCATGAAAGCCATTGGTCACACAGTTCCCTAGTTGTTGCTTAATGGACAAATGATCATGACATTGCTTCAGAGATTAAAACCCACTTTGTGCCTGTGAGCTGTTGTTGTTGTTTGCTGTTGACATACGTGTGTTTTTCATGCAGTTACAGAACCCGATGGCATAGCAACACTGCCTGAACGAGTGACTTTTTTTTTCTCTCCTTTCAACAATCATTTACTAAACGATTTCAGCTATTGAATCACAGCTCAGTTTAATGAAATGGTTTTTGTGATTTGATTTTGAGTCATGTGTGCCCACAAGGCCAGGGGTCTGTATGTGCGTGCTGTCGTGTGTGTCTGCGCGGGTGCATGTGTTTCAATGAGATGGCCTCACCATTAATTCATGATTGATTGATGAGTCTCCTACACTGTGGTCATAACAAGCCCATCTTCTCTGAGTATATCTGCGAGTGTGGGATGTGTCGGTGCGTGGGCTTGTGAAAGAGGGGCAAGAGAGGTTGCTCACTGATTACTTTGTGCTTTGCTTCATCCGAGGAAATAAAATCATTTGTTCGGGGTATTTAGATACATCGTTTCCACCTTAAACTGAAAATGGTGACCCATATACATGCTTCTGTTTGAAAGGATGGACACAGAGTAAATACAGAAATACCCATACATTTAAAAAAAAGAGAATTAGACTTGAGAGAACAATTCGATGTGTATCTGTATGACACAGAAGCTATCTCTCACAAAAAACATTATTTTATAATCACCAATATGCAACTGAATCACTTTAACGGCATAGATACAAAAAAAAAACAACAACACTGTGAACGTCTTTAGTGCCATTCTTAAATACATTTGAGAATGGAGGGAGGATGTTTGGTGGTGTTCCCTGCTTGAATGTACTGTAAATCATGAAGGGGGGAGGTAACTTGCTCTCGGCGATGCTTGTTCCGGGGACCATCTGGTTGGATTGAATTTTGGCATTGTTAACTCTCTGTCCTCCAAACCTTTAACTCTCTTTCAGCCTCTATTGTTCTTTCATTCACATGGTACCATTACAGTTTCACTGTTACCTACATACTGTTTTGGTCTATATATGTTATGATTAAAAATGCATAGGTGCAAGAAATAATTACGCTAAATAATTACTTAAATTATCAGTAAAATAATATAATTAACACCTTGGTGTTAATAATTTCCGCTCCCTTTTAGTTGTTGTTGTGCATTCTCAGCTTCAGTTTGAAATTACTTTGATTTGATTTTAATGTGGTATCGCGTCTAAGAGTTATTATGCAGCCAACGATTCTGCAGCCAACGGTTCTTCACATATCTGAGCATTAAAACATCTCAAACGTGTCGGATCCGACAGGGGAGAGATAGAGGAAGACTGGAGCAACTATCTGACGGAGCCTGACAGTGCTGTGAGTGTGGGGGTATATCGACAACAGGAGATTTGAAAGAGCAGAGAGCAAATGCTGAGCGATACTCTGTCTGCAAGTCAACCTTTGAGAGTGCACAGGCACAGATTTGTAATATATCCAGGGGGGTTATTAGAAAAATTAACATTCAGTCGCTTCCCTTTATAAGTGAGTAGGAGCTGAGGAATTGTCCTTGTAATGGAGGGGCGTGGATTCAAAGAGATTGCTGCTTGGAGGGAGTTATTCCCAAGCTGTGTACATTAAGCTAGAGAGGGTTGAATATCAAATTTATTTTACAGACTTTTTATAATGGAGCAGGTATATTCATGGCATTTTTATTTATTTATTTGTTTAGCTTTGTTTTACATGTGAGGTGTAGGACATCTTTTTTTTTTTTTTTTAGGATTTTACAACTGTTGACGGTTTTAGCTCCTGCAGAGTCTTTGTTAAACTTTTCCCTTTGAGGTGTTAGTATTACTGCAGGTTGTCCCGTTTGGCATGTTATGACAAAGGAAAGCTGTTGGTAGTTATCTAATGGTTTGTGTTTGAAGGTTCTTGCCATTCATTTTTATTGAGAATAATCAAAATATATTCATAGGTTTGCAAGCATGGGATATTTAAAACATCAAAAGATTAAAAGAGGGCCATATGGCAGCTTAAGCAAGTTCTTGAAATGTCACAAAACTGATGTTATGGATCCTGATTTGTTTCACCAACTGTCTCTCTCCCTCTGCCATACTTCCACTTACAATCGCAGACACATGGACACACATGCAAGGCCAAACACAAAGCACATACTGGACCACATACTTCGTCATCAAACATCCTTGTCATTGCAAACCCATGGGTTTCATTAGTGCCAGCTTTAAAACAACAACTCTCACTCCCACTCCCACACTCTAGTCCCAGAAGCTTTCAGTCGAGGAGGAAACAACACTCGCCTGAAGGGTACATGAATATGAAATTCCACAAAAAAGAATGCGATCTAAATGCTCTGCTCTCATTCGGCCCAGGAGAAACACTGTGTAGCCTGATCAGCACGAACGTTAATATACCTCTTTTGCTATTCTCACAAATAGTAACATTGAGTAGTTGTATGGTTACATGTTTGCCCGCGCAGGTAAGAATATATTTTTGCAACAAAATCAGGAACAAACCCATAATTTCATGCCAAAATATACATGGGGACTGACTGAAATTAAAGCCTTTGGTTGCTGCAGTGAGTAGGTGATCACTATCGCAATTGCATACGTCACCAAAGCGTTTTCTCAAATCAAATTTAGTGATGACAGTGGCGAGGCTGAATTCTAGTTTTCTGCTGCCAGACCAGAGCTACAGTTGTGAAGAGGGAGCGTGAAGAAAGCTTATTCTGTCCACTGTTTTATCACGGTTCCATCAAACGAAAACGGCTGTGTCGTGACTGAAATACTATGTTTCTCCCACATCAATTAGAATTACATTAACTGATGCAGTAGCATCGTAGTGGACAACAGCTGACTCCGCGGTTGCTTGGCAACTGTATGAGGTCATTTTCAGGGCCTTTGCAGCTTTCTCAAAAGAAAGGCAGAGTAGAGCAGAATGTTTCCTTATAGAGCCGGTAAAGCGTGTCACCCTGGTTTGGGTTTATTTGCCGGTTATTTGTGATCTTCCATCAAGTATGTAGAGTGGGGAAATTCAACTCAACATGCGCTACAATATGTCGACATGCATATGTAGACAGCGGGGGGTTTAGACCTGCTTATACTTTGTGCTGCATGTTGGAAGTTTTCAGTGAGCCTCCAGGGACAGCTTATCTAGAGCAATCAGACATTTTACCATTGGACAGGGAGGATGAGCTGGATCCAGGAATCCTAGCCCAGAAGGCTGACTTATTCAGTATTCTGCCGATGTTTGATCCTGACCTTACTGTTGCATGTCCTTGGTGCATGCAGAGCGCAGCAAATGCCTTTTTGGGGGATTGCATGCTCCAACCCATTTTAATGTGTCTTTTCATTCTCTGCACACCATCACTAAGCCCCGCAGCGGGGGCTCAGAGCAACCATTTTGATTATGAGAATGATTGAATTAATGCTGCTGAAGTTGACACTTAATGGATTATGGTGGTCAGAATTGTTAAAACACACGAGGCAGATCTGTGTAAAGACATCCTAAACCCCTTTATGTGTCACACTCCCGGGGAATATATTCTAAAGTCTAGCCATGCTAATCTCATACAAAGGCTAAGCTATTAAAAAGAAGGTGTCACACATAGAAACAAAAACCATTCTTCCAATCATACGGTACTAGATATAATCCATAAAGGGTACCTGGATTGATTCCAAGCTTTCATGGCTGCTGTAGCAAGCCTGTCAATATGAAATCACTGTGGCTTTCTTGAATTAGATAGTGCAGCAACATATTTGTAGATAATACATGAACTATCTTCAAAGAATGTCACGCTGCCCCTGTGACCTGTTTTGATTTTGTAGAAAGCATTTAAGTGGGTTTCACTACCGAGCATTAGCTCTATTATGTCACATGCCATATCTTTATTATGTTATTATGTTTTTCTTAGTTGTTATACCCAGCAGGCAAGGACTGTTCAGCAAATCTGAGCTCTTTAGTTGTTCCAGTATTTTTCTGCCCATTACCTTTCCTTTCAACAGAAAGGAAAAAGACTTCAGCGTCCACCCCTATTGCTGTTTTGTTGAGCACTCAGCAGTTACACCACTCCCTACTTTCCTGTCTTGAAGATTATTAAATTCCATAACCTCTAATGCAGCAACTGTTACAAGCAGAATAATCCCAGACCTGAATGTGTGTCATTATTGTTTCCACGTACCGTGATCCTCAACGCTGCTATATGTATGACTTTTATCTCTTTTCATTTCCTTAAAGTCGGGATTCTTGTCACTTTGTATTCTAATGTCATTGAACACCGTCACAGGAGGCCGTTGATATTCTGTACATGCACTGTGTGGGTGTGTGTGTGTGTGTGTGTGTGTGTGTGTGTTTGCATTTTAGCCTATGTCCTCACCTTCTCTGCACTCCCACTGTTCAGCTGGCTATTTCAACTATCAGCAGGCTTGCTTTTTTTAAACCACACTTATTTGCTCTTTCATGTTAATTATTCTCATTTGTCATTAATATGCTCGCCGAGAAACTGAAGCCAATTGAAATTCACAACGCTTTAACTAAAAGCTATATCGCTGTCACAAAACATTAGCTTCAGTGATCTGATTGTAAATGTGTTTTTGTTCAAAAGGTCATTAGGTTCATTAAAAAAACAAAAAAAAAAACAAGTTATGGGTTTCATTTTCCATGATAATGGGGAGAACCTGTTTGTGCATGGGGGACTCTCCTATCCAAAGCAGCCAAGAGGAAACACGATGGCATATTGACTGAAATGCAGACTGTCATGGCAATTTGACATTCACAATGCATTTGCGGTATATTCCACTTCATTTACTGTTAAACTACCATCCACTGAGTGGCAACAATGCCAAAACAGATGTGAATTTATATGCTAAATATAACAGTGATTGATTTCCCCGCACCGTTTTTACCAGCAAAAAAGAAGAACATTTACCATGCAGGTCGACCCAATCAACTCTTCTTCAAGAGTGAATACTTCTTTGCAGTTGAACATGAGGATATTGTAATAGACCTGCTCTGATGTCAGAAAGAAATTAAGTATATATATATATATATATATATATATTAACAAGCCTTTCTTTTCTCTCCATCTCTCTTCTGCCATTCGTATTGGATCCATTGGTCTTCTACCCGGCATTTACTATGACAGGTAAGTCCATCTTTTCTATTCATTTTGAAGTCTCCGGGCTGGATTAGCTTGTATGAACTGACTATCAATGTTTAGCAAAATTGCATCTTAAGTACTCGCTGCACCAAGGGATGCATTTAGCGCAATGGTTTTGTAAACACTGAACACATTCTCTTTGCTCAGCTTGACACTTGGAGAATGGGGCAATTCCATTTATGCAGCCAATCTCATTGGCTACTGGAGAGATGCCAATCTGCCCTCACAGACAGGGAGGAGAGAGGGAGCAAGGGGAGCGGCTAGATTAGCATTTATTCATCCTGACACTGATCAGATGAATGGGAAATGATAAATGTTGTCCATTTTTACTTTGCTGAACCTGTGTTAACTTTTTATTCAGAAAGTAGCTTCGAAAGTCTTGCCCATGCCCTGCCTTTTAAACGCTGAATCCAATTTTTCTTTGGGATTCAGTTTTATTTGAGGTGATCCGACGATGACTGATGAAACACATTTGTCCTGATGACTTATTTGGAATTAACGGCATATAAATTGAGCAGATGTCTGTCTGATGAGTAAAGGAATACACTTGCACATCAATGGAAAGGACTAAAAGGCAGAATTTGTTTTGAAATCAGTCCCCAGTATACAGTTTTATTAATTTTCCTGTTTGTTTGTCCGTTTGGGTTCTCTAAAATCTCTCTCTCTATATATATATATATATATATATATATATATGTGTGTGTGTGTGTGTGTGTGTGTGTTAGACACACTTATTTACAGTTTTTTTTCTTGTGCTTTCACCATCACTTCCCATCCCTGTTTTATGCTAGTTCACTCTTGTTTTGGTCAGAATCACATTAAGTATTTCCTCAAGCATATGCAACAAGTACGGTTTCATTTTTTAAAATGTTTTCATTGTTTATTGTTTTTGTACAGAATAGTCTCCTATGCACATACAATAGACATCCAGTTGCAGAAAGCTCATCCATGCGTTGTATTGATCGCTACTTCCTCGTGTGGGTGCTGGAGTACAGTTTGTGTCAGGCACATGTCTTTAGGCATCTCATTTGTAGGAGACTATCGACACATGAGGATTAGAACTTGATGGGGAAAAAAATATATCCAAACATGCAGGACCTACATGATCTGAGATGTAACAGAAAATTTAAATATGTATAAAAAAATATATATAATTAATTTTATATCCCATCAATTGCACCAGGGTCTATCTGTAAAGGTATGAGTAAAAAATAATACATGTCAATGAAATCCCGACTCCAGTCCTGGATAAAGCTTTGTTGTTTAGCCACCATAATACTCTGAATATTAAGCACTGACCCACATCTGCTCTTATATGGGTAACATGGAGCCCCAGATGCAGGCCCAGCTGTTGCCATGTAGTATTATCTATCTGACTCACACTGATGTTTAATGCTAAATGCAAGACAACACATTATTATGGGCTAATCCAATGAAGCAATGGGGGGGGGCAAAAAAAATAACAATAACAACAATAATATTAAAAACTAATGATAATATTAATCACAATGGGCATTAGTCTTCTGATCATCTCTCACCTACTCACTCACTGTAATGAATATTTGGCTGCCAACCATGCCCCCATTCTCTTAACCATTCTTCCCCAGCAGCCACCACTGCTCTATATACAGTATGTATGAATAATGGCTTCGCAGTGATTATTATTAATTTGGTGTTGCTTGAGTATGGTGCATGTAAATGAAGTAGTGGGCGTAGAGCTATAGGTTGCCTGCAGAGTTGGCCTTAGTAATGAGTGCATATTTCACTCTTGGACCTTTAGCTGTTTTAGTAAAGTTATTATAATGTATTCTGTTTTCATATGGTGAGGGTTTGGGGAGTAAAGTAAGAGCGTCCTTTAGTTTAATATAGATATCTGTTATTCTATAATGTGTAAGTCAAATTTCCATTTTCTGCTCTCTTTTACATCGCCAACTTGCATATGCAGGCGAGGCAAACAACAGGACTGTGTTAGTGGCTATCGTTGAATTCAGTGCAGTGATATTTCATATTATATTAACTTGTATTATATTCATAACAACGGCGGCAGCGATATTTGGAAACAGGAAGAGAAGGCGACATAACGGGGTGTCAGAGGTTTTGGATTCAAAGATAATGTTGATGATGATTCGAATATTGATCCTGATAACCCACCCGTTATAAAAGAAGCAGTGGAAAGCCACCCACTCGCTGTCATTAGTCATCACTGGCTCCTTACAGCCTACTGCAGTACATGCTGCCACCCATGATTTAGCTCTCCATCCAGTTATGAGGGGGTGGCAAGTGTTTATTATGCAGCACATTCCCAGCCCCAATGAGATGGCAGAATGTTGCCCGATCGATACCCCTCACAGGAAGCCAGGTTAATTTATTTTTTAAGGATTTGTTTGTGTCTCTAAGGGCCCCCGTCGCTGCAGGTTGTGATGCAAGCTTATTTTCCAGAGATCTGCTAGAGTGATGGTTTGTCACTGAGGCACAAACACACCGCTGCACGTGGGCAGAGGGGCATTACATGAACGTGAACATGCTAGTTTTTGTTGACTGCATTCTACTATTATTTTCATGTCATATGAAACCAAGCGTGCTGTTTTATTCATCAACCTGCAGCTTGAATACGGCCCCGGTGACTAAATTGTGTTTATTGGGATCTTAGCGAGCAACTCCATGTGCAGTCTGAGGCTGCAGGGGGTCTCCATTGTTAGTGTTTGACCTTTCTATCTGACCCACGCCTCGTGTACAGAATGCCCTGCTATTTTGGCTCACCACACCTCTGAATTGTCACGACCTTTACTCTTTTTTGTCGGTACCTCTAACTTTTATATCCATCTTTCTTTTGTGACTTCTCAAATTGGCATTGTACACCTCCATAGTCCTAGACAGCATATGGTTTCCAGGTCTGGCTCTTTTACAACGTCCACTAAGGTAACTGCACGTGCGCAGATGTACACCACATGCTCCGTTCTGCACACACAAACTACAAGCCAATAGCTTCAGACCTACTAGCATGTGCATTGTCCAACCCCCTGTATATCTTCTGGCTGACAAACAGCTGCGGCTCAGCGAAGCACGGCGCAAATGTCACGCTTTCCATGCCCGGCCGCTCTTTAAAGACGCGGAATCTCACACTTTTTTCTGACTGAACAGCGATCTGATATAAGGCGGTCGCAAATCACCATGCCAACCACTTATCATGTGCTAAATCAATCCTGGATTTACATATAAATAAAACACATCGTCCCATCCGTCAGCGGACGCTCGAAAATGTGAGGGAAAGATGAATACATTTGTTATCACTATGATCATTTTGGTCACCACTCATCTGTATTGATTTTTACTGAGCATCATCAATCAAGGCATTTCTAATGGATGCTGTCTGAGAGCACATATATCCCCTGAGGGAATTATCACCCCAAGCTTAGGTCAAGCAGAGATTTGATCTATTGTCAGTTAGATGAATTGATGTTTTTCTCCACAGTTACTGTGTTTTATGGAGAGGGTGATAGAGAGAGAGAGCGAGAGAGAGAGAGAGAGAGAGAGAGAGAGACGGAGAGAGAGAGAGAAAGAGAGAAAGTTAAAGTTACATGGGGATAGAGATAAGTATAATGTAGTTTAATGTCGGCCCTCGGGACTCAAAGCTTTTAAAATATTCAGAGTCATTCTCCATCACCTTTTGCCCCGGTTGCTTGTTCAAGAAAGGAGTGAAATGAAATCAATAGTGGTGCCAGCGCTGGCCTCTCTGCCAGGCATCATCCAATATTTATACAAATGAAGCTTCACAGCCTCAAATGTACCCAACAGTTGTATGTTTAAGGGGCAGTGAAGGACTTTAAGAGGGTGCCAATTGCAGACCGGAGTCCGTTCCCCCTCATGATGCCCTGCCATACATACTGCAGTGATTTGCATTTACATGATATGGCAGGTTATGATTAACAGCTATGTTGAGTCTTAAAGTGGGATGACCTGGTACCATAAATAAGGAAAGGATCATAAATCTCACCCCAAAACGTCTCACCTCAAATATAATCACCAAATTTAGTGTTTTCTTACTTGAGCACTAGCAGTGCTCACAGACTATTCATTTAGTCGTTCCTCTTAGATAATCAACCAACCAAAAAACATGAAATTACATTGTGGTTATATTGCTCACGCTGCACCTTTATTTTTCATCCTACACGGGCCACTTGATCAGACATCAGTTGGATGTTAAATACTGATACAGGATCCCTTTACCACCACAGCTCGCTGGAGTTGGTTTCAGTTGAACACTCCTCATTCGCAGCCATTTGGCATGGATGTGACCAAAAACTCCTTGAACACAATTGTGGGCAAAAGTCTTATAAAACTATACAGACACGTTACAGTTTTGAAAACTGATAGATTAATTGAAAATGTTTGAATACATTTTGAAAGAAGCTTTGAGGTTATTGTTTGAAATGATATGTGTCCCATGTATTTATTCAATAGCATGACATGCATGTTTACTACCGCTTGCATTTGCTGAAAAAAGCAATACGAAAATAGTTTCAATTTAGTGCACTCAAGTGCAAAATACTAAATTCCCAGCATATCCTCCATATTAATAAGTATGATTAGTATGTGGTGGGATTTTACCTGAGATAAATCCTATGAGCTGTGGGAGGAAAATAAGTTGATTTGATAGGTACATCCTGTGGTTCACTGTGTCAGTCCCTCCAGGATTTGTGTCTGTGATTACATCAATTTAATCTTTTTGTAGGGGTTTCAAGTTTGTCCAATCTCTGCAGTATTTCCACAAAAGCATGTGACATTGTTTTTTACCAGCCACTGTCATTGGAAATATTAAAGGACAACTCACAATGAACCATGGTAAAATAAAATTCATTGTCAGCCCCAGAAAAACATGTTATTGGACAAATTCTTGCCAGAGGGGCCATGTGCACTTCTTCTCCAAGGCTCTGTATCTCGTACAACAAGGTCAATCAATTTAAATCCCACCCTTGAGTGCACATTGTTCACCAAAACCAACTCTACTCACAATGTTGTTGATGGTTTGAGTATTTTTTTTTTTTACTCTTGTTGGAACTAATTACGTAATGATTGTCAGCGATTTCTTAAAACATTTTTATTCCTGCTGATTTACACGTTGTAAACATTATCTTAATTTATCGCAAAATAACACAAAAATTATGCAAATTGATGCATTGAACTTTTTTTCCGACGTCACCCCTACTGCGGAGGTTTGCAGAGTATGGTGCGCAATAGGTAAAATGCAGCCACAGTATGAGAATATGCACACTAGAGAGCAGTCTGTTCCCTCTTTCTACAGTCGTTGTGCTCCTCCATATCCCTCTCGCACCCCCCCTCCCCCTTCTCACACAACATACTGCTCATGTCAAAGGACCCAGGAAACACAACATCTGTCAGTGCACTAATTTACACAATGAACACCAGGAAGAAGGATATATATACACCTCAAAATGACCTTGTATTCAACAAACATTTTACATCAACATGAAAACACAGTGAAGAATATTGTATGTGCAAATCTTCCTTTAAGCTGCTGGATTACTTCTTTAACGACTGATGCAATTGGAAATTGCATTTTGGTGTAAGTATGCGTGGTTTTGATGATTGTTGCCTTTAGTGTGCTTGATTCGGTGGAAGGAGGCGTCACTCCCTCTGAAAGCCAAAGAGTAAGAAGCAATGAGAGGCATAGCATTAGATCTTTGACACTCTGCTGTCTTTACTTGTATGTTGCACAGATAGTGATGTAATGATATGGAAATATGCGAGCCCATTGAAATGTAATAGATCATTTGAATCCATTCTCAGGCAGTGTGAAGGGAGGAAAGGAACTACACTGATAGCGAGCAACACATCGAATGATAAAACAACAAATATGAGAGTTAAAACAGAGAAAAGATCTAAAAGACCATGGATTTTACATTGGAGATGAGATGCAGATATCCCCCTCTCTGCCGCCTCTTTTTTCTGTATTTCTTTTTTTCTTTTTTTGGTTCGACACACTGCAGATACATGGCTCTCCAGTCCACGAGCGTAAAGACTGCTTCTATTGTCATTCATCCTTTCTAACAGGCTTCTCACGTACAAATGACTTTACTGTGAATAGCAATTCATTTATTTAAACAGTTTTTCGTAGTTTACAAAAGAAATAGATTATCTTGTATCATTTTTTGTCCACACTTGCACTTCTTCTTTTAACATATTTTACACAGACTTTTATTTTTACATTTTTAGTCCAACTTAAACATTTCTTTTTTTTATATTTTAAATGCTTGTCAAATATTGTGTTTACCAGAATACAAATCGTTTTTTTCTTTTTTTTTTCTTCTTATGTGTGTCCCCAGTTTCTTTTTAAACAATAATTAAATGTCCTGAAATAGAAAGACACATTAAAGCTCAAATATCCACCCATGAGAGAAAAGTTGCACACAATGTATTCCTCTCTGTGTTTTTGTAGAACATCAACGTCCAAGAGTCAGGTGCCCATTATGCCCAGTGGCTTCAAATCAGCAGTAGATAGCAATAGCAGTAAATCCACCACAAAATAGTCAGCTGCATAAAGCACACTCCTTCCACATCACAGTGAGATGCTGTGTAAAAAGTGTCCAAAAAGATCCCTTTATTCCGTCTGTCTTGCAGTATTCCCTCTGTGGATCCAAAAAGGGATTTACTGTGTATCCAGATAATCACAGGTAAAGACGTATTCACAAAGCAGGGTCACACCTCGCACTCCCGAGAAGGTTGCTGTTGGCAAGTGCAAGAGCCATACTCATTGATGATTACCAGAGCTCCCTCAATGTGGTTGGGTTTATAGTCAACATAGTACTCCGGTGTAGAAATTGCAGCCATCTGCTGCATGCTTTGCTTTTGCTTCTGCTTACGGCGCTGACTGCTGAAGCACTGCCTCAGTTGCCTTATTCCGGCTGGAAAGCACTTCCATGCCACATACAGCATTAGCACAATGATGAGAAAGGAAAAGATGAGTGCCATGGTGCCCGTCACCACCTTGTGGATCTGCATGGTGCTCTCCAGGTCATCGTGGCCCACTGTGACAGTGAACGAACTGGTTACCACTTCGCCATCCTCGCCCCCATAAGGGTTAGGAGTAAACGGGCCCAGGAAAACAGAGCCCCCCTGGGCCAGATCCCTTGTTGAAGCGTACAGGCCTGCTGTAGTTACCTCCATTGGGGGATCCTCACAGAGCTGAAAAGCATAGACAGCATCCAACACATCCTCGCCCTGTGCAGTGTCCGGGCTTGAACACAGCAGGGAATTGTCACGCTGGCCTCGGAAGGCACTCAGCCAAGAGGCCAAGGCACACACGTTGCGACTGCACTCCCAGTCATTCCCTGCCAGGGTGATGCTGTCCAGAGAGGCCCACGAATCCAGGATGCGCTGGTCCACAGAGGTCAACCGGTTGGAATCTAGCATCAGCACCTTGAGGTTGGGTGCACTCTCAAAAACATGTGGCTCCATGTACTCAATTTCGTTGGCTGACAGGTCAATCTTCTCTAAAAAATGCCATGTCCAGTCCAGTGTGTTGACGACAACAGTGGCACGATTGTTGTGCATGTACAGAGTGCGTAAAGAGATGAGGCGAGGGAAGTGGGCCAGGTTGACTTTAACCAGCTCATTGTGCTCAAGATGCAACTCAGTCAACTTGAAGAGGCCGGCGAAGGAGTTCCGTGCTAGGCTCTGCAGTTGGTTGTATCCCAAGTCCAGGAACTGCATGCTCCGGCAGTCTTGAAAAATCCGCACTGGCACAAATTTGAGAGCATTGTAGCGCAAATGCAAATTGGTGAGCTTTCTAAGGCCGTGGAACAGGTCAGGCTCGAGTGCCTGCAGCCTGTTGTACGAGAGGTCCAGGATACGCAGGTTTGGGAGGGGCCTAAAGGTACCATTCGGCAGACTCTCAATCCGGTTGCTGCTGAGGTCTAACTCCTTGACCCGTCTTAGCCTGTCAAATGCACCCTCCTCTACAATGTCAATGTTGTTGTGATCTAGATAGAGCCAGGTGAGCTGTGACAGACCTCCCAGTTGGCCTTCACGCAGCTCAGTCAAGTTGTTCTCTCTCATGGACAGGCCTATGGCGCTGCTCAGATTGCGGGGAATGTCTGTGAGGTTGAGCCCCTCGCAGTACAGCAGCTTGCTGTCGCAGCGGCACAGCCTTGGACAAACCCCCTCTACCAAGGGAACTGTTTTTAGAAAAATCCCCAATAAACACAGTATCAACCCAGGGGGCTTCTTCAGTGGCCACTTTAAGTACAGTCCAATTAGAAGGAAATCCATTAGCATAAATATCCAGGGATGTCTCTGAGAAAATGTCCATTGAACCGCTCTGGATATTGTTTTTGCACCTATCACATCATATTTAATCAATTTATTAATTTGTTTTGTTCTGATTTTGTTTTTAAGCTGTATATAGTGATATACTATTTCTTTCACTTTGTCAACCAAGGGAATCCTTGTAAAAAAAAATGCAAAAGGATAAAGGGCAAGTCTCTTTGCTTATGTTCGATATCAAGCAGTGGGTGGAGAGTCGAGAGGATGGAAAAATAAAATTGTCCTCATTGATCAATCTTATTTGAAAAGATTCCTACTCACCCCTATCCAAAAGCTGACAATCTCCATTCAGCGTCTTGCTTTGTGGCCCGACACTAATTATGTGCGAATCTAAAAAAGACCCCACTGTGGTACAAATTCCTCTCCCCCCCCCTCCCTTCTCTCCTTTCAGTGGACACCAGATCCTTGGCAGGCTTACAATGTCTTAGTTCTCCTCAAGTGAAAGAGCCAGAAAGAGAAGGAATCCAAGTAGCTTTCAGCTAGATGGTAGGAAGTGCAAGTTCCCCCTGTCTGCACGCATGAGCTCCGTCTCTATTGCTCCTCCGCAGTCCTCTGCTGCAATGATCAGAGGGAAGAGACAACCACAGAAAGGAGGAAAAAAAAGAAAAAGGAAAAATCTTTTTAAATATCTGTCTTGCTCTTCTCTCCTCCCCTTCCTGCTTAAGTTTTGGCAGATCTGTCAACACACATCAACTGTCCGTCCCTAGATGCAATCACTGACTTGTAAGGTTTAAATCCATTCTAGCGAGTAATCATGCTTTCAGTGACGGATGCGGTGAGAGAAGAGGAGGCAGGAAAAAAAAAAAGAAGCAGGATTTAAAGAGGTGAACCCTGCTCACTGTTGTCTTGTGTCACAGTATTCCTTGTCATCTCAGCGGCTCATCCCGGTTAAGAAGGCGCTCGCATCCCCCCGTGGCTCGCAGGTTTTTTTTCCGTTCGCTCCCCCTCGTTCTCCGGGTGTTTCTCTACGCCAGCTGGAAGAGGCTGCTGAAGGCTGGTGCTGGTAGGCAGGCAGGGACGGTAAATGTGGGAAGCAAACGAGCGCACAATCCCTTGCAGCAGAGCACTACGCTGACAGCGCATGCAGAAGCACCTTCTGTTCACTGAGTGTCGTAAGCCACTCACAATTCAGAGCGCTCGCTCCCTCTCCCTCACTCTCTTGCTCTCTTTGCCTTGATCGCTCACTAGCTTTTTCATGCTGCTCCCCTCCTCTTCCTCTCTCTCTCTCTCTCTCTCTCTCTCTCTCTCTCTCTCTCTCTCTCCCTATCCTCTCCTTCCCTCCCCGCTTTTCTTTTGCTGTGTTTTTTCTCTGTGCCTGAGACATTTACATATTCAGAATGGGCTGGGCTTAAACCAGGAGCTTTAATGACCCCCCCACCCCACCTCTCTCCCCCTCACCCCCCCCCCCCCTCTCTCTCTCTCTCTGTCTCTCTCTCCCCCTCCCTTTCTCCTTCCTCCACTGACTGTAATGAATTGGGCCATATAACGTCTGCCTCCTTTGACGTTGCTGTGAGAAAGCAGTTTTCTGATTTCGGAGTTGCAAAAAAACCTCACATCCAATGAAAAAAAAGGGGGGGGGGGTCCTCTATTAGTTCCACCAATGAAATGGACCCATTTGCATGTCTTTTGTAACAATCGGATGAGTCCATAGAACAACAAAAAACAGGAAGTATAAATATATTCACGATTCAGCATATTCTTCCCCAACATCACAACTCCATCCACCAAAGTAGTTAATTTCAGTAATGATGATACAATTTGCATTTTAAATTTACTCATCATTTGATGACCTATGATTTCGAATATGACTTTGTGTAATGAATCAATCTATGCTTATTGCTATTCATTGTTGCTAGAATGTCGTGAGTCAAGACCAGAGTATGACAGTCTTCATTTGATCAAACCATTCTGTAACCGGGCATTTGATGTCATTGTCAATTATGGCTAAGCTATCCATTCTGAATGCAGATGTAATTGCTTGCCACATAATATTAGCATTAAGCCATAACATAAATATTCCTCTCTGAAAGTCCGCTCTTGCCTTGCTTTGCATTTTCCTGAAATCACTCCGAGCCTTGTCATCGTTCTCCCATTAATTTCCAAAAACAATAAGCTGTGACAGCACCTTACATTCCTCATATCAGCCAAATTTCTTATGATATGATCTTTTTTCTTTCCTGATGGATGCCCTAACTTTGATACCAGACTTCCTTGTCCAATGGGTTATTTCCTCTCATTTTTCTTTCTGAGAGGAGAGGGAGAGAGTGATTTAACAAAACTTAGTTTGCATTTCCACAGACATTCACTCTACGTAGTCACAATGTCTTTTCGTGTGTGTAGTGTGACCTTGTGGTGGAGATGGTAGTATAGCATCAACCATTGTTGTTGAATATCCATCGAAGTGAGACAGTGCTTTCTACAGGTGCTACATTAGTTCGCTGAAATCACATATGATTGTAAGAGTACATATACATGTTTTTTCCCTTGTTTACTTTGTTCACTTCAGTTGTGCAGGTTTATACAACAAGCAACGTATTTTTGGTCACGTCTAGTGGCACAATAGCCTGGAAAATGAGGTGGCAGTTTGACTCTATTTGATTATAATAATTGTGCCAAGAAACCACAATTATCTAACAGTTGTGTACTTTGTTCTGACCCTGTCTGGCACTGAAACGCTTCACCTTACATGCTGCATCTGCCCCCTCGCTTCTTCACAACACTCCCAACAAAACATCTTTGTGACACATTTATGTGACAGTAAAAAGACAAAGTGACAGCAATGTTACTTTGGTTGTAATCAAATTTAGCCCCACATCTTCTTGGTTGATACACTGCTCTGGTATGGACAGATGTGAGGTCACAGCTGGTCACTGTGACCTCATGATAAGTCAGGAACGCCTTGAGTGAATTCTCTTCAAATTTGGCACAGACATCCACTCGCACTCAAGGTTGAACTGATTACAATTTGGTCGTCAAAAGTCACTGACCTCACAATACACATTTTTGGTCAACTCAAGAATTCACATGTAAATTATGACAACTTCCCGCAAATTTCTAATAGGATAAACTGGTAACGTGATGACATTTTGGATATGGACGTAGACTGCGACGTGACTGGCCGGCGGAGGCACACAACTGCAAGGCAGTGATTTCAGTTCGTAAGAGAACTCATTTGAAGTTCGTGGATGAGTCAACCGTCTAACATTCATACACGCTTCACTGGACGGACATGAACCTTTTTCTGATTTAGTAAGCGGATTTCACCTGAAACTTTACTGTCTCCAGATGTAATCCCATTTTCTCGTTCCACCATGATCATTGAAGTGCTCAGCGAAGGTGTGACAGTGACAAAGATATATTTAGCACCAGAGGAAAAGAAAGAAAAATTGTCCTTCACATGATCTGGACATCTCGAAGTTGGAATCATCTCTGCTTCGTCTTTGCTATATTCCCTCTTAGCTGTAATGGATGACTACACCATCAGCTAATGACTTTGTGCACTATAATGACTTGACACAGCGAACAGGAGATGAGAGTATCCAGACCATCAGTTTTAAGACTTTAAGAGCTTTGGCTCTCTGCTTTGGAGTTAAGGTCAGCACAAGTGTGAGCGAAAGTGTGTGTCTATGCATGTGTGGGTGAAACTCACATGCCCACTGGCGCACTCACATTGACACCATCATATAAACAGAAACGGCCATATCACAGATTGATGGCTGATAAGGATATGGATTTTTTAAAATGAATAACCTTTGAGAAACCTTCATTTTTTTTTCATTAGCATTAATCATGTGCCTTCAGTTCAGGGTTCATTTTTGAATCTTAGGGCATATAAAACAAACAGTAAACCAAGATGTTAACAAACATCTTGATCTTTGCAAGAGACTTTGTTTGTGAAATGGAAGGTAGGGCTGTTTCTTTATCTGTTTCCATTGTTGCTTTAAAATGGATTGTGTAATTTGCTGTGCACTAATGATTTTGAACTTTCACCACAACTGTTTTGTTTGATACCTTGGAGGGTGCCATTATTTTTTGACTAATCACATGCCTTTTTATTCAGGACTATTTCATATGTTATATTGTGACGATAAAGAAAAACAGGAATATTTGAGTTGCAGCGTTGTTATGCAGACAATGATGATATGTTATCATATTTGTATACAGCCATTGGTGCTGCATTGCTGGCTTTTTTGCCCGTAGTGAGTGATCAATCACCAATACTAGCGGGTAGTGCAATGACAAGGACATGATCCCGCACTGGCTTCCCATATGACCACTCATTTTGTTGTTTTCCTAAAAAAAACATTTTGTTAGAATCAAGCGTAGCGTTAGTTCTGGCAGGCCACGACGTCAAGCTCTAAATCAGCAGCAACAGCGTAGCTGTCAAAACCGAGGAGATCAGCTGACGGCTCAGCTGACTCCCCGTGCTCGCTTCCTATTGGGAAATTGCATTCAGAGCGCACTATTTAAACCGCTCCAGCCTGACCTCCCTCGTTGCTTCCTCTGCCGGCGTTTTCAACCCACCTCCACCCCAGCTCCTCCTGTCATCTGTTATGTACCTTACCTTTGTTCTTGTCGGTTGCTCTGCTCTGTCTGGGTTTTTCTTTGCTGCTACGCTCCCTGCTTATGCCGTTCATGATGGCTCATGAAGGGCAGGAAGGTGCTCTTCCTGCCTCAGGCTTTCCACGCAAGCGCGTGGAAGAGCAGGGAGTCCCAGAACAGTACCATACCGCCAAATGAAACTTGTGCAAATAAATAAAGATTATTTTTGACAAAGTGGTCCTGACTGAAATATATTATGTAATCAAACATGACATTTAAATGGATTTAGGAAGTTTAAAGCATGATTTTATGTACGTGGCTAATTATGCAATCATTTAATTTGCTAGTCTTGGAAGGTTTTTGTCATAAGATGGTTAGTGGCTGTGGTGTATTGTCAGCAGACTGAATTGATTTGAGGGATGAAATAAGACTCAAAATGATCAGCATCCATGATTACAGACGTATTATTCAAATCATTTATTGAATCAGATGAAGCCTGACTGTGTGAGCCCAACAAAACAAGGCAGATGATAACTAATTGGCCCACTGCTAGAGATAATGTTGATGGACAGCAGGGAAGGGATTGGGGCTGGGGATCGGTGCAGACGCTGTGCCGTGGCGTGGCCGTCAGCGGCGTGGTGAGGAAACGGCAAAGAGATGATCCTGCATCTGCAGTTGAGCGTGACCTCCGGCAGATGGAGATTCCTCTCTCTCAGTTTAAAAGGGTCACAAGTGGACTTAGACTTAGACCAAGTTTTAGTGCTTATTTTCTATCTTCTTTGGTACTTTCAGTGACACAATCTCATTATATAATCAGCAGTTTAGGATAACGGGAACGGAGAAAATGTACTCAAAGATCAACGAGATAGCCAGGGCGATCTCTAATCATTACCATCCTGGTCTTATCTCAGATACAGCATCTATTGACTAAATCAAAAGTGTGAAGACAGTTGTGTATAAGTATACATCCTGGATTTCCTACACAATATGCAGAAAAATGAAAAGATCCTATGATTTTCAAGGACTTTACACTTACTGCATCTGCAGTAAACCAGAGAGGAAAAACATACAATCATTACGTTCACTGGAGCATGTGACAGGGGGGTTCATGGCTATCACTATGGGTTACAACTCAATGAAGCAGTTTTTATTTGATACAAATTTTGCTCCAGTAAGCACCGTTGACTGCTCAAACAGAAAAATCAATAAAGCGTCTCATGATTTGCCCATGTTTGAGGCTTTACAGGTGGGTGAAAGTTTGGGTTGATGTATGGAAAGGAGATTTAGAGCGAGGCGGGTGACAAGCGTAGCAAAGCTCTGATATTTCGTCCATGGTGATGTGAACATGAGGATCGGCATAGGCAGTGCATATATCAAGAGAGAAAAAAAAGAATTAAGAATCTGTCTGAAAAGGCCATAATTGGTAAAGTAAAGAAATTGTGCATCATCGTCGGTAGGAAATACTGCGTGACGATAAATCTGGGGGTGGCTTGTGGAAGCGGTGTGATCTTAAATTGCCTCTAGTTTTATGTTTCTCTCCCACCACAAAAATAATGCTCTGCACTGTGTAAATTGGGCAGCCATCATAAAACATTTCTAACTTTCTTTATTGAACACAAGCCGGTCCACAACATGTTTGAAACTTTTACTAAATGTTTGTGCTGTTTTCCGAACCCCCTGCTATTTATTTGATGCCATCCTTCATATCTGACACAGTTTGAGCTGTTTTTTGCCTCTTCACCTTCTTTGATGCTCCAGCTTCTCTTTCAGTTTGAGCAGCGCAGCTTTCATTGTTGGTTGGATAAAAGACATCGCCACTTCAAAAAAAATCCCAATAAACAATAGTGACTGGTCTTGGCATAAAGTTCTGACAACCCCTGTACCATACTGTGACTGCATAGTGTTGAGTTGTCCTCTGCTTTCTGACACATTGGAAACCACCCTGGTGTTCTTTTAGTAGTATTAGATCTTAGTTCTAACTAGAACAAGGGGGAATGAAAGTTTGCCTACTTTCAGTGATCACCTGTCCACTGAAGCCTTTTGCTCTTGTTCCAGGCATCTAAGTTCAAGGTTGGATGAAGTGCTTGCACCTTCGGCAATGCTTCCTTCCATACCCCAGATGTACTAAGCTGCTTGGTGCACTTGTGTCGTTCTTTTCTTTGACATGGTGTTCTGCCGGCAGAACTGTTCCTGTCACTTTTTTTTTTTTTTTTTTTTTTTTTACTTGTTGCACTGTTCTCTGTAAACTCTGCAGCATAGAGTTCAAACATTCCAGGCGGATGGCTGCATCTGAGATGCTGAAACCTCCATGTCTGGCACCGGCAATCAGCCCCATTGTAATGTTAGGTTAAAGAGTAACTGCCTCTGAACCTGGTCTCCCCTGAGCTACAGTGACATTACTTGCTATTTGAAGTCCCGGCTGGTTACATTGGCTAAAATCTGTTTCCGAAAGAAACGTGTTTACTGAGTATATATTTGGAAATGTGCAGAGAATATATCAGCATGACTCAGAAGGGATGTAAGTACAAAAAAGTCGGAAAAGGTGATAGTGGGAGAAAAAAAGGCAACAATAGAAAAGTTTTGAGACACATGTTGTTAAGTACTGCCGAAGATACAGGTGGATAAACAGAAAAGAACAGTAAATATCTATACAGACAAATGAGTGGGTCGAGTCAAACCCTCAACTCGCTTTAGACAGACTAACCAAGAACATTGTCAAGTAGACAAAATGTAAAGAAAATGTCAAAAATACATACCTGTATGAAGTGATGTATCTACATAGAGAAGGTGTTTCAATTATTGTGACAGTGCTGAAAGGAGTTTTGCCGATCATAATAACTATCAAAAAATACATTTTGTAGGCAAACAATAGTATTTGTCATGCTCTTCTCATTTTAAGGAAGCATATGAACATATAAATGACAGTGGCAAGACACCAGTGATCTGTTGATTTTAACGAATCAAGCCTCCATTGTTGGAAAAAAAAAGTTTTAGTCAAATTGTGATCTCAACATCAAAAGTCAAATCAAATCGTAAAGTTTAATAATCTGGAAACAACTAATAATTATCATCAACATTGTATTTTGTATGCTTACGGATAGAATTGCCGGGGGGGATTGTCATGGGGGGGCTAATGGCCGACTCTCTAAGGACTCTGTCGTGCCTTACAAAAGGCGTAAGATGTCCCGGCCTATGCGATTAAACCATTGCAGCGTATCCAGAACGCTGCAGCACGCCTTATCTTCAATCTACCCAAATTCTCCCATGTGACCCCCCTCCTCCGTGACCTCCACTGGCTCCCTGTTGCAGCACGCATCCAATTCAAGACGATGACACTGGCCTTCAGGGCCATCAATGGAACGGCACCTGCCTACCTTCAAACACTGGTCAAACCTCATGCCCCGAAGCGAGCACTCCGCTCCTCTACTTCAGCTGGCCGGCTGGTACCACCATCGCTGAAATCAAACAAATGTCGCTCAGCAAAGTCCAGACTCTTCTCTGTTCTGGCGCCTCAGTGGTGGAACGAACTCCCGACCAATGTCAGGACAGCAGAGTCATTTGCCATCTTCCGAAAAAGGCTCAAGACTCACCTGTTCAGACTTCACCTCGACTCTACATAGCATGACCCACTAACACCCTCCCTCGACCCCCCCCCCAAAAAAAAAAAAAAAAAAAAAAAAAAACTCGGATCGTAGCACTGTTACTCTTGAAGTACTACTTTACTCAGATGAGGACCTAGCACTTGTTCTATTTTTAGCTCTTACTGCATCGGCAATGATACGTCGTGGTTTCTTTGTTTCCTTCTTTTGACAAATGTACTTATTGTAAGTCGCTTTGGACAAAAGCGTCTGCTAAATGACCTAAATGTAAATGTAATGTTTTTTTGTGCTAGGCTTTGTGTGTAAATGCAGCTAAATTAGCTGAGTGAGTGCAGATCCGGGAGCACAAATGACTTTGGCTACGAAAATAGAAAAAGTAAATGAAAGGAAAGGGAACGAATGCAAACAGAGGGAAAACTGAGTTGAGGTGAGCACAACACAGTTGAGCTAATATCAGCAGTTTGTTTGGATTGAAGACAGTAAGCCAGGAATCTAGCTTGGAGCATATTTGTTTTGGACAATATCCATCTGTAAGTATCATAAATTAGTCAGCATCATAGCTGCAACGGCATGTGATTTATATATATCAGCATTACCCAGTGAAGCTTAACGTCATGAAACACATGGCCCTCCATTCCAGAAACAGCCACAGAGAGTGGAGCAACGGCAGGTCCCTCATCATCTCCTCATAATGTTACAGAGGACATGAGACAAGGTGAGCTCATGAAGTGGCTACTAAAAGTTATTACAAGCAATCATCTGACATTGAGGTGTCGCAGACCTCGCAGTAAAAGCAGTTCAACTTTGGAGCAATATTTCGCTCCTTTCCCGAAGCGCGGGGGGGTACATGTTTGGTATCGATGGATTCATTGCAAGTTTCCTACGATACCACTGGCTTCACATGTTTTCTGACAAACCTTCAACGACCTTCAAAAGACAGTAATGCTTATGCTAGATGATCCATCATCATTTTCACAGGGGTTGAACCAGGAACTGGGATGGAGATTTAAGATCATGGAGATCAATGAGGCAGGCGTTCTAAATCAAATAGATCCTATGGTTCTATTTTTCATTTTAACATGGTTAGGTTATGTTAGATATAGGCCTACCAAGTGAGCTGCAGTCTGATGTTTGACCCTTTTCAAACAAGACTGTTTCATTTGAAAGGTATATCAGCAAGCACATCATTCTTTTTCAGTGTCTTACTGTTACTGGTACATTCTGGTCAGATTTAATTTATATTAATATTTCTCTTTTTTCAAAAAAGCAGTCCTGAAAAAGGGTGGTGCTCATAATAAAAGTCATTATGGTATATTATAAACAGATTGAGAGGCTGTGCACGTGATCTGTGATAGTTGCTGGGGTTTACAGCAAGTCGGAAGGGGTGGAAAAACTACCAGAGATCAACAATGTCCCATAGACGGAACAGCCATTGCACTTTTCTACCAATTATTTTGCCAGTTAACAATAAGATCTTATCACTGATTTTGCCAACAAGACAACCCGTCAGCAGGCATTTACCGGGGAATGAATTCCAACATCACATTCGTCAGCATCAGTACCCAAAGATGCATCAACATTTGACTCGTCTCGTTTTTCAATCGCTGCGAGATTGATCAGCTTATTCTTAGTATACATAACATCCTCGCACTTAGGCGAAAGCTGATTATTGTTGCTATTTATTTTGTAAATAAAACATGACTCTTGCCTAGTCAGCTCTCCTGCATTATGTAGTAGAGTGACCATTTACTCAATGTAAGGGTTAGACAACTAGAATTATTTATTATTTAAATAAATTGTTATTTATTTTTAAGCTTCCTCTTCGAACCATGATGCTACATGATGAAGTACGACACAGTGATTGTAGATTACAGTACGTTGAGAAAAGGGTCACCCGCTTCCCTAATTACCAGAGACAGATTCACTTCCAGCTCTGTCCAAAGCAAGGTGTTCCTTGAGAGAGGGAGAGAGATTTTGCCATGTCGCCGCACACAGCAGTCACACTTTGTGTTCAACATGCTTTTAAGCAGAAACAAGATCTGACTTCTTCACCTGCCGCCACAGCCGGTAGCTACTTACCACAGCCAGTGTTTCACCCAGATCTGGGGGCGGGGGTTCATAATGTATTTAATTGAATTGCATGTTTTAACATATTTTTTTCCTTACTGTTTCTCTATGTTCTGGCTCTAATGTTTTTGGCTTCAGAGACCACATCAAACAGCGGCAGTGACTGTGGCTCTGTCTGCCAAAGGAACTTTGTTCTGCTGTCAGATGACGCAGAAATCCCACTGAGAGCCACCAGGCCCGTTTGCAAAACCCGGCTCTCTGGAGCAGCATGTCCCCACTTTTGATGGCCCTGACTAGCCTGGCATATTGCCTCATCCAGAGCCAAACAAGCCTCTACATCCTTCATGTGTCCGCTAGCCTCTCTTATGTTGGGAAGGCAGAGAGCAAAATGCAGCGAACAGAGGAGTCTCTGATGCAAAAGGCTGAAACACTTGTAAATTTGTATTGAAAATGACGTCTGCCTTTACCCCTTGTGTCCCTACTGCAAGGTAAGGTGAGGACTCTAACTTAGAACTTGGAATCGAAAACTCCAATAATAAAATCTCTAATACAAGACATGGCTTGGTAGCACATTTGACACATTACGTCTTGTACCTAGCAATGCACATGCAGTAATGATGTACTAGAAACTCTGTTTTTGCTTTCCTTTGATAACGGATTCAGCCAGACATTTTGCCCACAAGTCTGCATCACTCTTTCAATCGGCCACAACTAACATTCTCATTAACTGCTGGTCTTTGTGTGAATGTCCTTATCATTATTTTCTTGTGTGAGATACATTCAAACACAGGAATGCAGATACATGTATGCAGAAATATCCAGGCAATATCCAGCAGCAGTTAATTATATTAATGTCAAGTAATGTTTGAAAAAAGCTCTGGTGTGAAGGCTGATGCCAAGAACCTCCCTGCTGCTTATCTAGTGTCAGAGCCACAGGTGGCGGTGTTCACTGGAGCTCTCCTTCGCTTCTACTCAAGTCTCACTTTGATGGTGAGAATTAGTTGCACGGTGTCCGAAAAGCACGATGACACGGAAATGATTTACAACCGCTGCGTGAGGTGACCCAGGTCTCCAAAGTACATCATTTGACTGTCATTCATCATTTCACATTTCACACGTGGTTACCAATGGCAATTGATCAATCAGACACATTTTGTAATACTGACTTAATACGTATCATACTATGCAGTAAAACAATAAAAGTTGTATAATTATTCAAACATTTGATAACGCAAAGGCCCATGATGACTTCCCCCCTTGGTTTGACCAACCGGGGAATGACATGAACCAATGAGGATGTAATGATCATTGCTATGTTAATGTTGCGGAGGCATTTTAAATGGTTGGAACCAGTCTGGAACCTACTAGCTCCAGATCGCAATCACCAGCAGCATTTTGACATATTAATAAATGGAAATTGAAATATCTTGCATAGATAGATATTATGATTCATTTATCATAAAGATCTAGTATTGAATAATTGTAAAATAATTTCCCCAAATGTAGTGAGCTTCCATAAAACTCTTCCAGTATGATAGCCCTGATATCATCTTGTCACAAACAAATAATTTCATCCCCTTCCACTTTCACCACTTTCTTGCATGGGAAGTTTGTACACGGTGCTTATAAACGAGGTCCCTCCACACATAATGCATGAACAGGTTTAATGAACATGCTCAAACATGATCCCTCAAAAATTAAAATACACTTGTTGTGTCGAAGGAATGTCACGCATTATATATATTATATATGTATGTGTTTTAAGTAGGTTTTAGGTGAAAGTGGAGTTCGGAGGAGCAGAGGTGTATGCTATATAGCTCTGGCTACACAGACAAAATGTTGTAGGACAAATGAAAAACTCATCTTGGTCTCTTGAAAAGAATTGTTGCTAATAAGGCAAAGGATGAAGTGACACAGCGTTATGCTTCAAGGCCAAGCTTTGCTGGACCACGTGCAGCACAGGATGTAACCCGGTTCACTTTGGCAAAAGACACTATTTGAGTGGCATTCATTAGTAGGTACATTTCTATTGCACTTGGTAAAATTAAAGTGACATCAGCTTAGTGGTTTCGACACTGTAATCTGTCATTTGTGAGAGTGCTTGTGTCTGTGTGGCTGGATGCACATGTTCACATGGTACTTCATTATATTCACTTAACTGGTATTTCTTGCCAACAGATCTTGACTCCATTCCCATAAAAAAATATTAAACATTTGAACCCCGTATAAAGTTGAAATCAATCATAAACCTCCGAGCGGAAGTGAAATAAATACCATAGTGAGTGGAAACAAGACAATGGAAAGGCTACGTTACCTGGATGTTGCCTGAGTGTCTGCTGCATTCAGTCCAGGTAGCATCTAATGTGATTGTCTCACAGATCAGTTTGTCATGTCTACGCACAGTGTGAGGATGGAACAAAGACTGTAGCTTTTAGTGCTCATGAATAATGTATCATTATTCTTATAAGTCTGTTACAAATGTGGAACACCGTTATCGTTCTCTTTATCTTGGTGCAGTGCTTTGGCACGAGTGAATTTTGTAGAATTCTGTGCAAAAAGGTATGTCCTTTGTGTTCAAAAAGGGAATCCCCACAACACCCCTTTATAATGACTAAAGGGGGTTGTTAAAGTCTGACTTTATTAATCCCCGTGGGGTCCTCAGCTCCATTCCTCAGGCCACTGCCTTGGTCAAGGGCAATGATAGGATAAATCCTGTTAAAGTACTTAACATGCATGTCTATTGGTGTGTGCTGAACAAATGGAGGACATCCTAACACCATTGTGTCACAGTGCAAAAGAAGTTTAGGGACTTTTTTGTCTTTTCAGCTAGTCAGTTATTACAAATCACAGTATTCATGAAAAACTCATATGGTAGCAGTTGGTGTACATCTGTCATGCAGATTGTTCTACTGGCAAGTTGGAATTGGGCTTTGGAATTTACATCCCGTAGCAATGCCTTCAGGGCAATTCAGTTTTATTTCAGATTTACTGTGTCACAGTTGTTGGCAGGTGATGTTTTTTTTTTATTGTACATATGGAGCAAATGACACCAGTGCTGTGACAGTGGTTTGCTCTATAGTGGCTGAAGCGTCATATCATACTGTTAACTGACTGTAAGGCAGATCTGTGCAATGTGATGTGATGACGCATCCCCAAGCTCAAGAAAAAAAAAACATAATGGTTATCACACCATAAGGCCACTGGATTCAAAACTGCACCCTTGATTAAAATGCAGAGTACTGTCTCTGGCAGCAGACAATGGCAGCTAAATCCTCTGACAAGAGAAAAATGCTCAGCATCACGTCCTCTCTGCCGTCTTTGTGGCTGTGTGTGCCTCTGTGTGTGTTTTTGCTCAGTGTCTTGACTGCTCAGAAATGTTTCTGCATGATTTACTCTCTCCACACCAGTAATTTCATACCTAGAAATTTAGAAACCTTTTGTTTACAAAGTCGTGAACTCGTTGACAAACTGATGAACTGCTCCAGTGTGGGGTGGTGCTATCGGAAAAAATATATATGTTGCCAAATAGCTACGTATATTTCAGAGGAATGATTTTATCTGCAGCTACTATATGTTGTCATGTTTACTTTGATTAAATAACAAAAACCAGTACATGAGCATATATGTTTATATGGACACATTTTAGATTTTCAGCCCCTGAACCGCCCAGCTTTTTTCAGCATGGTTCATTTGTTAGAAGTAGTGTCATTTTGTACTTTAATTATTTTTGAGTAACAAAAGAGTAGCTGTCTAGATTTTCCTTTGGCGTCACTCTATTTAAGTGTCTAAGAAGGGCGACCGGGAATCGCCTTTATCCAACTTGTCATTCCTCTATCAGCTACTGTCTATTCAGCTGCCCACCTATACCAGCGCCTTGTCCACCAGATGGTGCATGCATAATTAAGACGATAACCCTCAGCAGAGACCTGACCCCGTCACAGCATTGAAAATAAGGCTGGCCAGCCCGGGGGCACACTTCACCCTCCTTGTGATCCCCACAAGTTCCTGTTATAGTGCTCCCGATCTAACCTAACTGTTATTGCCAGAGCACACAGCGATATCATAACGGCCAGTGTTTTTGCGTCACTGAATTTTCATAAAAACGTTATATAGAACTTGCATGTCCTTCTGGATTCTGGATATAAACCCCCCTCATTGTACAGTATATGTATTTGATACTGTATGTTAATGTTCTTTTGACACTCAGTAGTTACATGGTGTCTCATCATCCTCACCTTCGCTTGGAGAACATATCCACTCATTTCAAGGATGTTTATACAGGAAATATATAGTGATATGAACACATTTGCAATTAAAGCAATCTAAAACAACACCTCAAATCGCCACTTAGAGCCACAGACACTGCTTAACAAAACTACATTAACATTACAAAGGCCGTCATAAAAGTATTGCAGCGCTATTGTTGATGATTGCATAGTGTTTCTTTCTAATTATGTACACCCATTGCAAACGCGTTGCACCTGGACAACAGTGTGCATTTATAGCACGTCAAGGTTTTTATGTCATATAGGTCTAACAATGTATTATTAAGCAATTGCACAGCAATTTAATTGGACATTGAAATGTCTTTATGGAGCAGAACTGCTGATGGATCTCTCCGGTGAATCTAGTCACGGCGGACCTTTTGCATTCTCCTCTTGATCATGTAGCATTATCGCCATTTTGCAAAACCCGGGCACCTCTTTTAATAGGCCAAGGGGTTGCCAAACATGCATAAATTAGGGTGTGTGGTATGTAAATAAGGGACTGCTGCGGCATCTCCTTGTTTCCACAGTTGAATCAATTTATCAGTCTGTGATCAATTTATCAGTCTGTGATCAAATCAGCGCTCATTTAGATGCCGAGCAACAGTTTAATAAATCAGACGTAGAGAGGTTCATATGTCTTTTCCGAGTGCTTGAATCTGTGCGGTTTCCAAGACGGTTTGATAAACGACAGGCCAATATTTTCAAGGGTGATATCTACATGTCATTTCCTGAAAATACTGGATGGACTTGAATAGCGGTAACCATTGTAGGAATACATCAGCTTAAGAAAGAGAATGGATGTCCTTTGAAAAGACATCAATCCCCAAACACCCACCATGACAGTAAGTCCTATCCTCTAATCCATCCTCACGCAGTGCACTTACATCATGTTCAGATATTCTATGGCTTTACTTTTCCTTATTCCTCGTAACTAATAGCAGCAACAACTCCGTTAGTGGCTTGTGCTGCTGCGTGGCTGGACTGATAAAGCCCACATGAAAGGACGGTGGGAGACATAATCATTTCACCAGTTCAGCCGGCTCCAGCCGCTCTTTGAAGTCCGTTCCACCCCGGATCATTATAGCAGGTTGTTTCAGCTCCATACAGTATATTTGTTGATAGTGTGCACAGCGGCCGTCTCTGCATTGTGCTCGGCAACATTAGGCAGCAGGTACGTTATTGTTATCGTGCCCATCATTAGCATGTTTTGTATTTGAT
Organism: Eutrigla gurnardus; assembly: GCF_963514095.1. NCBI lineage: Eukaryota > Metazoa > Chordata > Actinopteri > Perciformes > Triglidae > Eutrigla > Eutrigla gurnardus. The sequence goes on along the minus strand of NC_139917.1, from coordinate 23,702,267 downwards.
CCACTGGCTACATTTTGCTGTCAGACTTAAGGGCATTTTTCCTTTTTCCCAAAGAATCCTAATCCCTGATTAATACTACCTACACACAGCCGCCCACCCAGGAGAGCAGCTTGAGTCATCATTATCCGGCTGTACAAAAACATGCATATCATTCTTTATAGCCCTAGCCATCCCTGACAACCGCCACCTTCACAGTGACAGCGAAGGCCTGCCAGCTCTGGAGAGCTTGTTTGCTGGTCACATGTTCTGTATAATGTGAGGCTATTATTCTTGCCGTCCCTGTGCATTGAACTCTATGAAACCACTGTGTCAGTAACTTTTTGAGAAGCAGCGTGTGAATGGTACCTAAATGCGTCAGCGTCCGAAAAACCTGTTTTCTCGTCCGTCGACTTTGTGCAGCTACTGTAATAGTGTGCTCTGCTCTTCTGTAGTTAAGAGGTCACATAGCAAGGGGTGGTTTTGACAGTCGAGAGCAATGAGTGGAAAGAGACCATTGGGAAAGCAGGGATGGAGTCAGAGGCGAGTGTGAAGGAAGATAATGTCGACACAAGTCAGTCTGCTCCCTCCGCACGTGTTTATCAGTCACATATCGAATTCACTCGTACTCATTCTACGTGTCCCCATAATTCCGTTTACATATTTTGATTGAAGTGTACATCAAATCACATAAAAAACACAGAAGTGATCATGGAATTGCCCAAATGTGACTCTTTTCTCACACGCAGAATAATTGTGGAGGTATATTAACACATTCCCCCTTTTGTAGCACAATAATGTATTGTGAATGCCGCTATGCGATCATAGAGCAAGACTTCTGAGTATTAACATGACAGCCATCATAATCAGTGCCAACGGCAATATTTGTGACATAAAGGATATTGATGATACATCATGTGGATGTACGTAATTGAGGGCGTCTGGCTTGGACAGCGGTGGAATGGTAAAGTACTTGAGTATTCGACCCTGGCAGTCTACAGTAATGTCTATTTTGTGTCATTTGTTTAGCGTGCGGAAGTCCCATAATTGGGAACATGTCATTGATTGGTTTGATCCACTACAGAGCGACAGAGAAAGGATGCAATGCAGGAAAGATTCAAATTATGAGAAAATGGGATCATGTCTCCTGGTATTAAGCGTCCGTCCTTGAACCACATTGACCTCGAGCGGCCCTTGTTTCAGATGGTCTAGCCGATCCGGCGCATTTGACTTGTATTCAAGCTTTTGCTCTTTTCAAAACACAGCAGCGGGTTCCCGCAGACAGCCCCGTCATGTTTGTGTATGCATGTGTGGGCAAGTTGGTGTGTGATAAATTGACGGTTTTCTGCTCTGTGGTGAAAGAAAAGTACATCAATGATACTCAAACCTTCTCCTCAACCCATTGACTCGCCTTTTTTTTTCTCCCTTCGCCACATTTCTGCTCTCACAGATATCACACCGCTCTCTTATTTTCTCACCCTCTCTAACCTATTCTCAGCATCTCCCTCCCTCGCTCCTGTCCTCTCCTGCTGCCCTTCCTTCAGTCCCTCCCTCGCAAACTACTTGCTATTCAGTTCAGGCAGGCTGCAGGCAGCATTGCTCTAGCTTCCCATACCACTGCTGCAGGACTAGACTTTTTTTTTATCCCCTTCTCTCTCTCTCTCTCTCTCTCTCTCTCTCTCTCTCTCTCTCTCTCTCTCTGTCTGATAACCAGACATTTCCCCTTGCTCCTTTTCTTATTCTCCTAAAACTATGCATCTTAAACCCTGGCTTACAGCCCGACACACGTCATATTTAAACCCCCCCCCCCCCCCCCCTCTTCTTCATGCTTCTATTCTTCAACCCCTGCATGGCTGCGTGACATCCCGTTGCATGTAACTACGTACGGTGGTGTTTTTCAGGAGCTAGTGAACTATGTACGGATCAGTCAATCAACCAGTCCACAATTTATTACCTTCGAGACACTTCACATTGTGCATTCTGGGCTGACATTTACAAACCATTTTAACTCTTGCAATGTCTTTGATCTCGGCCCTAAATGTGTAGCAGGAAAGGGTCTTTCCACACTCTCGCACACTGTTTTCACACGCACTTGTTATATTCCAGTACTACCTCTACAAGTTTCTGTCCATGTTAACATTCACTGACCTACCTTTATTTTTCAGGCTGTTTTGGGATACCTTCCTCCTACAGTAAAAACAGAAATATAGAGGTTGGTAGTTTACAGCCTCCTGATGCCATTGTACTGACTCTGAGCAAGGGAGATGGATAATAAAGTCTTTATGGTGTCTGTAACCTACCTCTGTGTGAAAAGGCTGTAGAAGGTCTGAGTTTTCCAGAAGCTTCTGCTTGAGAATTCAAAAACTTGGTTTAGGTTATGACACATTGCTCCATTAGAAACTTTACTTTACTTTGCTTTATCAGCATGCAGCTAGTCTATACAAATGTTTTGCTAAAATATTATACCGTCAACATATCAGTTAAAGTGGCATTCTGTAACATTTCATCTATTGTCTTTTAAGTTACTATCTATCAAAGAGTGAGTTAAAACAATGGTGTCTATGTCTGTGGCAAGATTCCTGTGCAAAATTCAAAAATGAGTGATGCTTTTTACGTCAGTCAGCAGCGGAGTGTGCCCAGGTGGAGCTACTCGCAGAAGTACGCTGCGTTTACTTGTAATCGGAAATCTGTAACTTCCAACTGCTGAGTCAGGCTCCCTCTAGCCTAAAGTGTTTGACCGGTGCAGCCAGGTACGTTTCATTACTGCTGACTCACAATGGAGTATCAACAGCCAGACAAAGAAGACCATTCAACTACCAGTCTGAAGAAAAAGAAACATAAAAATAATGGAAGTGAAGAAGGAAAGTCAGCAAGAACCAAAGTGACCGTGAACGAGGGAAAACAATGGACCTCCTTTTAGTGTGGAGCATTTGAAGGCATCACGCAGATGAGAGACAGTTGACACTGTTAGGTGAGGGAGATGAGGTCCCAGAGGCTTGCCTGCAGTTCCATCTATGGCCAGAGAGGCCGCTAGAACCAAATGGTCCTAATTTTATTATATTATTTTATTATAGAAGCAACATATCTCAAATCTCAAAACTTTAATTGTTATGAATCCTTGGATTTCATCTTTCAATTCTGTGTCTACCACATCCTAAATAAACTGCTCATTTCGTACTTACGATGTCCTTGATGATACGCCAGATGCTTCCCCTCATCCATAGACTGCTTGACCACAGATGCTAATAGCCAGTGACAGGACCTCAGTCTAAACATGAGCCAGTGTAATGAGAGGAGTAAGCAAACGGCATCAGCCATTAAACACAAGAGAGCCTGCGCCAGAAGGCACTCCGACTCTTCCTCGGGCAGCGCCATCCTCGGCTGCATTAACTCTGACTTACAGGAGACTTCCAGGCGCAGACGGTGCAGTTATAGATATGGCAACAATGTGAGGGGAGAAGAGACATGAAGCCCTCGTATAAGCACCACACGGGGGGTTGGGAGTGTGCTGGCTGTCCTGAGGCTCCACACAGGAGCTCAGGAAACTCTTTGGCAGAATTATAATAGCTTTGTGTGTGTGTGTGTGTGTGTGTGTGTGTGTGTGTGTGTGTGTGTGTGTGTGTGTGTGTGTGTGTGTGTGTATGTATGTGCGTGTGTGTGCGTGCAATTCTTGAGTCAAATTTCAATAACATGCCTAATAAATAATGAAATACTCATTTAATAGTTGTTGCCGCATATGGTCAGTTATTGACCTGACCTACATTTTCTTATAATAACAATATAATAATATACTTTATTTAATTATTAATGTGTTTCTATTTTGTTCGTATGAAAAGCGCTGGATAAGCATTCCGTGTGCCTCAAAATTGTAACTGATGTGTACAATTTGTAAAACATAAAGGATAATGAGTAACATGTGGTGCACCAGGAGTCCCAAGGACAAGGACTGAGAGTCACTGCCTTAGTTCATTATCACTTTCATTAAACCTCATTAATAAAAAAAAAGAAAGTCTGCTGTTCAGACCCATATGCATGTCTTTGAAGACATTACATAAACAGCGTGAAACTCATCTGTTAATCAATGCCTACAACGAGCTTCTTCCACATGACTAATTTCCATCCCCTTATTATTTTACTGTCGGCAGCTGCATGGAAGAAACAACTTGTTTTTGACAGTCACAAAAATAGCTGAAGCACGTACAGCCCTGGGATGCAAGATGTAAAAATAATGTGCCCGGCCAATGTCATCCAAAAATCTTGTGCTCATTGCTCACCAATCTGCAGATGTTAGCACCGGTATAACATAAATAAAGGTCAAGCTATGTCTGCAAGTGAAGTTATAAAGTCATAAACAAAGAAAAAATAAATAGATATACAACTAATGGATGCATAAGCTAAATCTGCACTCACAAAAATACACACAGACTTTGTAAATGATATTGCCTTGCTTATTTCTGCTCATACTGTAAATCTATTAGCTTCCCCGGAGGTTAAAATGGCTATAATGAGATTATGATATGGCATCTATTTCTGTACTATGTTGCTCTGTCATCTCATTTAGGAAAAGAAAGAAAACAATTCTTATCTGACTCACTCATCTGGAAGTTTTTTTTTTCTTTCTTTCTGCCACAGGCATTGCAGTGCGTGTAGCATCTTTTTTTTCCCCCCGGTATCCTGTAATCAAACTAGCTGATAGCCACCGCTGCACCTCTTTAAGTTCCACTTAATGAGAACAAGTCAAATTGGCCCATCTACAGCTATACAGATGAAGGAGCACAACTTATCTTAATGAGGATCTAGCTGCCCATTATCTGCTGGTAAACCAACCAACATGCTACCACTATTATCAACCCCCAACCCTCGCACCAACACTTTCTCACCCTCTCGTTATCAGCCAGGCATCCCCTCTACGCCCGCTGCAGACGGTGTAACCACGTTGGACAGTAATTGTACCTCTTACTCTTGCCTAATTGAATTGACAAGGAGCCGGAATTGATGTCATTTAACACATTGATCTTGAGACAGAATGCCTCATGCCCCCCACCCCACCTGTCTTCTATTTTCTTCTCTCTGATTCATCTGCCCGTTCCTTTGACTTGCCGTGTTATTGCTTATGAATTACCACATTCATCCCTCACTTCTTTCACCATCCGTCGGATTCGGTGTTTCTTGCTATTGTCATTTTCATTACATTTGTTGAAAGGGAGGTACAGAGATGTGGTGATGAAAACACTTGAATTTGATGGGCGAATCAGAAATATATTGATTGTTTGCATTTTCATTAAGTCTGTTTTTTTTTATCCATTGTTGCAACAAATAAAATCTGTGGACGTTTATTTGCATGGTGTTCAAGCCGAATGAAATGATTGGATGGGCTTAATTAAAAGTCCTGTGACAGCCAGAGATAGCAGATTTGTTTTAGATTTTACTTTTGTAGTGTTTGATTCATTGATGGACGTAAAGAAGATTTCAACAAATATTACAAAAGAGGTTTCTAAAAGGCATGACCTACCCATAGCTTTAGATTTCCCAACTATGGAAAACAGAAATATATGAAACTAAGTGCCACGTTCTCCTGCATATTATTCAGCTTGCACAGACAATATGTCTTATTCCACCATTACAGTGTCAGAAATGCAGCGAGGCAGATTGTGCTGCAGTGCACCACTGAATTACACAACTTACTTTGGGAGGGCCTGAGAGAGCGAGCACACTCGGGGCCCTCAGCCCTTCCACCAGCGTGCGCTGTCCACCAGCCTTTTTTTCAGAGTGGGCAAGAATAACTCGGCGACTACTGCCTCCATTACCCCACACACTTGATGATTATTTCCAGGCACCCTCCTCCATCTTCCTCTCCCCCCCGACTGAGAATGAAAGAGTGCACACCGGGAGGTAGAAAATAATGGATGGGGACAGTTGGGAACATTGTCTGCGAAACACCACAGGACTTGTGTTTACCAGGGGGGGAAAAAAACAAACATGCGCATTCCATTATGTGGCAGTCAAAAACTAAACACTCAATGTTTCTGAATTGGAGACAATTGAATCAACAGCCAACTGTGTTGTCATGGCTTTAATGGCTGTGAAATTTGAGAGCGGGATTGCTTGCACATGCGGGGCACACCTGGATGGGAACGGAGGGAAGTCAAATAGTTTCCCAAATAAACACAACGCGGACACGTACATGCAATGATGCGACTCGGTTTCTCTGTAGCACTTTGTTTCTCACACTCGCCCGCATACTCACGCACGTCACAGTTTGGAGCGAGCCGGACTGAATACGAGCCTGACGCATTGACTAACCTATGATTCATGATGGTGGACTTCCTTCCTTTATAACATTTGTGATGGGGGATTCATGCGGAGCGTTTTTAATTGGGTGAAAGCAGAAAAAACCCAACATGTGCAATACATTATTCGTAGTGTATTGAAGGAGTTTTGACATATGAAAGCACAAAAGTAATTAAAGTATAAGGGAAGCTTATGCTTAGTAATGCCACCGACTACTGTAACTGTCACAACCCACTGCATTGATCTTAAAGATATAAGAATACACAAAGGGCTATAGTAGATATGAGAAAATTATACTCAACAATAACTACGGCCTGGTTGTGAATAAGGGCTCAGAATAACAGGTGATGGGTTTTTTCCCTTTAGATTGACATCATTGTGCCGCTTTAATCTCCTTAACTCAGATTAAAAAGCTCAGAGTTTTGAGAAATAAATCAGATGGGATTTCTGATTCCAGAAAAAAAAGAAAACACAAGCAGTCATCAGTTTTTTTTCCAGCAGTGTGTCTATTCATTGTATGAATATTCCATCTTTCTATTGTTTTACTGTCTTGCATTGTGTATTATTGCCGTTTGCACACCTTTTACTTCTTCAGTTATGCACAGTTAGAGCTTAACTCATCTGACTTTACTAGAAAACACCTTTGGGTCAACTCCTGTTGTTTTTTTAAAAGTGCTATATAAATAAACTGACTTGACTAGAATAGTGAGAGGAGTTTTGAGAGCCATTTTCTCTTCCTCTCGATTAAATTAAGGTTGTTATACATACAATCACGTGAGTACTCGTGTCCTCAAAACGGTTCAAGTTAAGCCCCTCTTTATTTTTGTCGGTGAGCATCTTTAATCCTATGCATCCCTCTGGTGCCTTAATGACACATTAGGCTCTTTCAGGCAGCACAATGACTAATGTTGTCATGTCCTCTGCTTTGGCATAGACGAGCTTGTCTGCTCGTGCTCTTGTGATTGTGTGGCATATAAAGGGGGGCAACTGAATGCTATCCTCATTTCCTCTCCTCCCCCTATGTCAATCAACAGAACAGCTTGTAATATGTTTCAGAATACAAATTTCAAATACATTTAAAAAAAACAACAGAAACAGCTTTATTCCTATCAGTTTTGTGCATAGCTCCACACACACAAAAAATGGCTGCGTTGTGTGATTGCTATTCAAAGAGAGGGTGACTAACTGTAGCATGAGCTCGGAGACAAATGGCTCATTCCTAATGTTTAACATCCATATGAAAGAAAACTCGTGCTATATGAGCCTTGGCCAAGGGCAAGCCAGCAATACATTAGCCAGAAAAGGGAATCATATCTGTTTTTATGGCTACAGGCTCTTTTTCATTGAGCAGCACTTTCAAATCAGTGACCTTGCACGCGTGTGAATTCCCCACAGCCCCTCCGTGCTCACGCACATCGAGCACGGGGTGTGACAAATCCAAAATGAAGAAATTGCAGGGGGGAAAAAAAGATTGCAGTTGTTTGTTCCCGAGTTGGCGTCTCCTCGAATGTCTATTCTTTTGTGTGTCAAAAGAAGAGGAAGTGGCTTTAGACTAGTTGTTTCCAACTAAAGTCTTTTGGTACAACTCTCGTACTTCCTGAGCCAAAAGGAACCTGAAAGAAATCGCTCGGCGGGTCGATGACGCCATGTTGTGGGTCCGAGTCGACAGTAGCAGCGCTCCCTCTCTGTGTGATAAGAGAATCAACTTGTCATTTTACAACCCGATAATGACCAAAGCATTGAAAGTGACGATCAATGTTAACCTCTGGGGGAGTTACCTATGAGATGGGCGTCTGATGAGGTCTCATTTAGCTCTTTGTGACATATAGATAGGAGACGCTCTGTTCCGCTCAATTATCAAAAGGGCAGGACGGTAGTGCAGCAACACAGAGATAAGTAGCCACATGTTGTGTGTCATTAAACAGGATAGGAGGACAGCAACTAATTAGCCCCTCTACTTAAATCCCTGTTGTTCTATGGGCAGTTTGTCTCAAAGAAATCCTCATTTTTGAGGATTTCAGATGGCATGGGTGAATTTGGATTCATGTCACCAGGTATGTGTTTTTCTGCAAATTCTGATGAACCTTTTTGGTCATTCGCATCCATGCAATGCTGGGCAGACCTGTGAGATGGTTGCCTGGCAACGACACAACTCTGTATGCTGCCATTGCTTTAACAGAAGATCACTGTGTCTTCACCATCACATTTAAGCTATGTATATGTAGAAAAATGACTAAATATGTTAGTCGAACATCTGTCTTGTTCTGACTGTAGACTATAATTAATAACCAGTCACATAGAAATGAGCAGACATCTTCATCACGCTTGTTAAGTGTTATGCAAATATATGTTTAATAAATTAGCGACATGATTTTTCATTTATCTAAGTCAAAGCCCAGCTTTATTCATATACACTACATTCAGTACAGCACACACATACAGTATGCATTTCTATAGAGGGATCAGATTACCAGATCTTTTATATCTGTCCTGGAGCAGAAATGGTTCACTCCAAGACACTGACAGCATCTTTCTAACCTCTGGGCCAAGCTGCCATCCTAAGTTAGATAGTAAAAGTGGAAATCTAATAACTGAAGTAGAATAAATCACTCCACTCTTCTCCATAGTTTTTTTCGAGCAAAAACTGTAGAGCTTGTAAGTGGTAAATGTGACACCCGGATGGCATAGTGGAGTCTCTTTTTTGGCCTGGCCTTTGAACACAATTGGCAATATTTCTGTATGGAAGACGGCACAAGATCCTGTGCTACTGTCTGCATCAGTGGCTCCTACTGGTTAGTTGGGATGCGTGGTAACTGGAGAGTACAGGAATCTGGAATAGCATGAAGCTCTGCAATGCTCTCCTATTGGAACGCACCCATGTCAGGTGACAGGGAGCAGTAGGTGACTCTGTGTGGGTCAGGTGAAACACATGGTTAAGTCACCAGAAGGAGTTAGCACATCAGGGAATCGGCTATAATACATGCCCAATAGTCTTGTTGCTAGGCAGCAAAACGAACTGATTCAGTCCTGTGTTACTGACTGAAACCTAATTGTGGAACACTTCCAATGTTCCGTGATGAAAGTGTAATTTCAGCTTCACTTCAACAGGAACATGTATACTGTGGTGCAGTGTCGTGCGTCGAGATAGGATTGTAACAGCATGTACTTTCACTTCACTAACATGTTCTTTTCATTTCCTTTCACAGACTGGCAGGAAAGAAAAAGGTGACCCATTGAACTCAGCCATCGATAAGATGACCAAAAAGACCAGGGACCTGCGCCGACAGGTGAGTCTCATGCTACGTCTCAATCTCCCTTTCAAACACTGTACATACCTTCTCTGAAATCAAGTCACTTTAAAGGTTGGGGCTGACGACCTTCTATTCTAACAGTGTTTGTGTCCATCTCTCAATACTGTCTTACGCTGTCTGTGGCATTCAGCCCCGAGCCCATTCTTTTCATCAATCTTCAAAAACAGGTCACAAATATGTACATTCATTTTTTTAAAGGCCACATCATTTCTTGTTTGTCTTAGATTAAAGCAAAAGTTTCTTAAACAAGTAGCGTAAACAGTTCTGTCCTCTAATTGGTATTTATGGCAGATTATATGTGGATATGATCAAATAAAAACTATGTTGCCCACATTCATCTTAATTAGGGAACACAGTGGTATGTTGTTGTTCAAAAAATGACACTACTATATATATCCCAATGGGCCATACCACAGAAGGTGACTGAGAACAACAGGGCCAAGGTTCTGTGGGACTTCAGCTTCCAGACTGACAAACAGCTCCTGGCTAACCAACCAGACATAGTGGTGGTGGACAAAGAGCTGAAGACAGTGGTGGTGATAGATGTGGCGATCCCAGCTGACGCCAACATCAGGAAGAAGGAACACGAGAAAATTGAGAAGTACCAGTACAAGTTTTTTTTTTAATATATATATATATATATATATATATATATATATATATATATATATATATATATATATATAGATTATTATTATTATTTTACAGTAACAAAAATATAGTATATCAAAAACATATTTAATGACCTCACATTATTTATAGACAGACATTGATACCACATTTGAACTTATTTTTTATTTTTATTGTTTACTTCTCTTTTCCCTCGGACTTGTCTACATGTTGAGACTGTTGCTCTATTGTGATGAATAAATATGGACAAGTGTGCAAACACACACGTAATCTGTATGCACTGGACGTCAGCTCTCTGTACCACCTACTGCTGTAACATGTTGTGTCAAATGTCACTAGGAAAAGGAAAAGTTATGTCAAATGAAAAATGCAATGAAAAGAAAAGATTATGATGATGATTTTATCCTGTGTGTAATGGGGGCGGGACTAGATAAGCCTTGGCTTCTCCCGCTTTCCCTTTCGGCCATGTGTATTTTTGTGTGAAATGTGAAAATGATGTGTGATGATGATTTAACTGACATGCCCGAAATAAACAAATAAACTAAACTAAACTAAACTAAAACTCAGCATGTGCAGTCAAGCCTCAGTGCTGCCGAAGCTTGATATCCCATTGTTATGAAGGATGGCAGGGGTTCATTGTGGACTATTTTTTTCAAGTGATCCTTGACAGGTCAACAGGGGGTTAACAGGGTTAAGACAAACACTGCAAGAAATGTCAAACACGGAGACATAATACAACCTGCAGATAGACAGACTGGACAGATATCTACTGACGCAATGTTCTATGCAGTAGGAACTGTACATATCCATTTTGACCACATAAAAGTGCTTATACCACTTTGTTTTAAATCACATGGTCTTTGAAACACTATTCCATCGTAGAGTTTATTTACAAGTAGCTAGCACTAAGTACTCTGTCCTAAACGTGTTGGTGAACAATCAAATGTATTTCAGGAATTCAGTGATATTAATCTCTGCTCCACTTTAGATTCTCAAACCCAACTGTTGCATAAGGGAGCAGTAGATTTACCTTCTTAAATGACCCTCCAATAGTGATAAAGAAGTAGATGATTCATGCTGTGATGTGCAACATCAGAGCTCAGAAGCAATATTGATTTATTTTTTCATCTTCAGTGAGGGCAAAATTAATCTGGCCTGCCGCTGTTGGATGTTGCAGAGTATGAAGAAAAAATGTTGACGGCATGTTTTAAAAGAAGGGTGGGGGGGCATTATATGAGCGTGCATAAGTGGCTGTTGATGTAATACAATCATTTAAGCATGCATCTGAAGTACTCCTTGAATTCCAATTAATTCAAGCTCAAATTCTTCCGACTTGGAGCACACATCTTGTAGTCGTGTTCGCCCCAGAAAAAGCAGAATCCATCGGGACATCGTTTGTGATCCCTGAATACACGAATACAGTGCAGGAGCAGGAGAGGCACTCAATAGCGACAATAGCAACTAACTGCGTAGAGTAGCTGCGGTCGGGTCCTGTCCGATCCCTTGAGACGGACGTATCATTCCAGATAGGAGGCTGTACTGTGCCGCGCCCTCCCTCTGGGCATTCTGGTGGGGCTGGCTGACAGGCTGGCAGGCGGTACTCACTCTGACAGGATGCTCTATTGATCTGTGTTTGGCTTGACAGAATGGGCGGTCTGTTTGAGCTCCGAGTTTAAATGGGAGGGCAAACTCACGGCGCACATGCAGGCATTACACAGAGCTGTGATACTGTAATTAGAAGTTGAGCGAGTCAGCGGCGGCGTGCAGACGCAAGACCTTCCTGAGGGGAGGCGCACTATTGTTCGTGTAAGCATTTCAGTCTGCGCCGTCTCCACTGTGAAAAATGGGGGTGTGGGGGGGGCATCAAATAACTGACAAGCACAAATGACAGACGGAGTTTGTGAAATGGGAGCAGGTAAGATCGAACAAGCCTTGTGACAACACCGCCAGGGAAACGCAGCATTGTTTTTTTCTTTCATGCTGTTGTGTCTACAAGACAATGCTAAGCTGTCTTTTATCCAGGGCAAATTTGCTGGATGTCAAATGTGTCGTTCCCACCCCCATTGTGTTTTTTTAATAAATTTAGATTTGAACAACACGGAGACAATGCAGGGCAGCATAACCATGCAGCGTCTTTGAATTACACGAATGTGAAAAGGGTGTTTGGTGCCAACATGACATGAAACGTGGATTTTCCATCCAAACAAACGGGATAACTGAAGGATGTTCAAGCAAATGTTGAACCAACCTTCATGACACAAATGGCACATTATTTCATGTCACCATCCACAGTGATTACACGGTTGCTTTTCATTTGCAATAAGCCCCTTTTTCCCAGCAGCCGTTTCGACATGAGTAAACACAGGTGCAATTGATCACATGAATTATAGTCCCGTTCTATATTCTGTGTGTCGCAGCCTTTCCAGTAAGCTGGCATGCAAAATACCAGGTCCCCAACTAAATGGAACAGGGTCATACTTGATGTTATTCATTACTACCTGTGTTTATCCTCCGTCTGCATCACCGTTCCATTTTCACAGTGTTCTTTCAAAGCCATAACCTTTCAGTCATTTTAGGGGCAATAAAAGGTGAAGTGTGCGTCACCGTCACTACGAGAGGTCACTAAGTATGCAGCCATAACTGGCCTGCTAAAATATTGTGCATGTTTGCTTTGTCTGTCACTCACTCACTCACTCACTCACTCACTCACTCACTCACTCACTCACTCTGATTGCATGATTCTTCTGGCTGATATAATAATGAACACAACAGCAATTTCAAGATGAAAGAAGATGAAAGAATATTTTGAGGTGACTATGCAGGCTAATATTGAAGCAATAACATAAGATAAAAGCAAAGGACAATTGACCGTTTCCTAAGTTATGCTACCGGTGTCACCAAGTACTATGAGTGCATAAAAAAGGAAGAGCATTTGGAAAGCAATAAGGAGCCTAAATGTAATCCTTCTGGTACACCAAAAGTAACAGAAAAAAATGTATTTAATACATGTTATAGCATCATACAGAGGAGGAATGTGTTGAAAGAAACCTGGTCTGAGCTGTATTTGATTCTACTCGGCACAGTAGATGCAGGTGGAGGCGTCAGGGAGGTGGATGGGCATGTAGTGACTTCAGCTTTCATGCAGGGGCTTGCCTACAGTCACAGGATGTTAACATTTGCATTTTCATTAACTGCAACCACAGACTCTTTGCTTAACCTTCACCACAGTGGAATTTCCATAACCATGGTCTTCGCCTCACCATGCACAAATATTATAAAATGCTTGAAGAAAAAAAGAGGGAAAAAAAGCATCACATGTTAAAGAGAGGGGTGATATCGGGCTTTGCAGGCTTGCTGAATGCCGACTATCTTGTCTGGTGGTAGATTTGTACTACTTTATACTTTAAGATCAGCTTTTAAATCAATGGGAAAATGTATCTCACTGTGCTGACTGCTGCCGCCAGAGCCTTACATTTGAAAGTCCCAAACTCAGACAGCTAAAATCCATAGAAGTCAAATCAAGCTTGCATAAACTACTACTCCTGACAAAATACTGATGATCCCGAACTGTTGTTCTTAAACAACTCACCTGCCGATGAAGAGCTCTTACGGATATACATACAAATCCTGTATTTCAGTATGCCCAGAGTTGCGTTGTTGAGCCCATAAAGGGTCATAATGCTTAGTTATTATTTTCACTTGGTTTAAAGAAATGGCAATGCAGCAGAAACAAGTTCACACAATTCAAACTGAACTTTAGCTGGGCTTTGACCTTATTTTCCTCTTAAGGGGCCTGATATATCAGATGAGATCTTATGTATAGCTTGTGCATCTGTGATCATGAGACTATCCAGAAAGTCAGATACTTACATAGGCCATCTCTCACTTGCCATTGTGCATGAATGTCAGTCATATTTGTATTTCACAATTTAACATTTGCCGTAAGAATATGGACCTTCTTAGAAATGGTGTGGGAGTCATGGAAACATGGGAAACACTGGTTGTTTTGGTGACGGCCCTTGTAGAAGAGGCTCAATTGGTCTCTCTCACACAAGAACCTGGGGATGTTTGCTCAATTTCACAATAACCAAGAAACGATACAAAATGTGTTCATGTGTGGCATATTTCGACTAAAATAACTCACAGCACATCCATAGCTGCCAACAGAGTTTGCTTTGGTCTGTGGCCCTTTTGAAAGCTGTTAGAGAAACGAGCACTACAACCACTGTGCATATTTTCTCATCATAGCTATTTTTGTATGTTTAGACTTTCTTTTTGCCTTTTAAAACATGACTGCAATAAACAATTCAAGTTCAACAAACAAGACACAATTTTGATCATACAAAGAAAAGGTGGACCTGGGAGCAGAAAAAACAAAAATGGCCTTTAAAAAAAATCATTTAATTAGTATTCACTACGTTACCAACCCGACACAGTTGTTGGAAATGAGCCATGTGTTCCAGCCCCTGTCATAGTGTCTGTAATGAATGCATCTGTCATGTCACATCTCTGGGCTGTATTTTGACTGATGACTGATTGCAGGATTCCCTATAGCACAACTGCCATATTTTCTTCTCTCTTTCTGCTTTGGGATGTTGAAATCCTTTCCATTGCTGCCATTAGTTTGTTGATGAGTGCAGCTGTTTTTTAATTGTTGAGGGTTATCATATTAAGGAGGAACAGCTGCCACAAAACTTGTCAGCTCTTTGTTTAAACTAACAAATTCACATTATCTGTACATTCTTTATCCATATAAATATATAGTGTATATTATTAGTTTCTTAGTTTAGTTAGTTTGGTTGCATACAGTTCATTACAACTTGAAAGGACAAACTCAGTTAAACATGTCATGTCAGTAAGATGATCCGAATCCCATCATAAATAAATAATACTGTGGTAGATGCAGGTCATCAATAGTCAGCACATCATGTACAATAATAGTGCTAGTTCTCATTAAACACTTCAATGTAAAAGCACCATTAATGCACCTTGTTTCTAAAACCGGATCCTCCTTATTAGTGTTTTACTTTGCAGGACACATTCAATGAAGATGATCCATCTAATGTGTTGTCTCATATTTTGTTTGTTTTAGCCTGTTGATGATCAGTCCATCCCTCTCCTCCCCGTTGATTTCTCCAGCCTCCTCTCACTAATCATCTCCCCATATTCCCTGGTAGATATCATATATGAGAGCTATTACTTAATTTTTGATTTGCTCAGGCTGTTTCCCCTCAGCTGTGACTCCAAACGTTTATGCTGTGATTGCTCTTGACATTTTAATAAGAAACTTTCCTGGGCTGACCCCAAGGTACCCACCGGCGTGTGCTCTGAATCACAAGTGAAACATAGCAGAAAACTAAGTGCAACTGTAAACATCCAGACATCTGGCATAGTGTTCCCTTTGAAATTCATGGTGTCACGCATTACATGTGTAGAGACTCTAACCAACTGTTAGCATGTTAAGTGATCATTCTCTCAGCATCGTTGCAGTCCTTTTTAACAGAATTGTATTTGTTTTTTAAATCATACGCCGATCAAAGGGATCGTTTGCAATAGTTTCCCTCGTGCAGCTGTTTTTGTGAACAACAAGGTGTCTAAATCTCCCAAAAATGCAAAGATTTTCCCCATTAAAAAGCAAAGGCATCAAAAGAATGCTAATATCATCTTTGCAGATCACACAGTCCTCCCACTTATCAGCGAGCAACACAGATCTATTGGTCTCTCAAATTTTGTTATGCATATGCATCAACTTAATTATTTTTCACAAAGCGTCTTGTTAGCCACTTCAGTATCAGGTGGGATTCTCTGCTGTTAATTTCCCCTCTTCAGATAGCAAGAGTAGAAAGATGCACAGGATGAGAGGCATGATGGAGGGATACGTGAAGGTGTAATTACACTGTTTCCCATTAAGGAACTCAACCACATCTTAATTCATTTATTCATTCATTCATGTATTGATTAATTCACTCACAGATAGCTTACCTCCAATTGGCTAATTGAACCAGGATTATTCAAATCCCACCGCAGTACTGCTACACATTTAAGGGTACAATGTAACATTATTGATCTCACTGTATGCAGAAGATCAGACACATTATGCAGCCGTCCAAACATTACGACCAGAGATGGTCGTTTGCACAAGTCATTGCAAAACCACAGGCATTAATATGCTGCTGTGATAGCCTCCGGTCTTCTCAGGAGTATTTACACACAATTTTGTAAGATTCTGCATGAAGTGAGATTCTCCCAGTCAGCCACAGCGTGGTGAGTTTAGGTGCTGTGCATAAATGTTCACGTCTGTCTTTGGGGGGAAAAAAGCCATATTTGAACAGCGACTCATGGACCTCAATTAATGCACGTGGGCATTGGCACATTAGAGCTAGAAAGGTCCCTCCCCAAAATGTTTGACCACAAATTAAACTCATTGAATAACACTCATAACATTTTTATTAAAAGTATCATATATGAATATGTTAAGCAGAAGAAAAAAAACCCTGATGCATTCAAAGCTGGAATCCATTGTGGCACTGTTGGAATGGGGAGAAAAATCACTGCCCCACTAAATTATAATGTGCAGAGCCTTCACTATCTATTTGAATTCCGGGTCCATTTTCCTTTAAGTGTTAGTGAAATGCTGAGGGAGTGTTCGAGGAGACGGTGGAGGTGGAGCATATAGGGAGGTGAGATCTGATAGATTGAAGATGGATTTCTGTGGGAGTGGTGTGTGGGCATTAGAATGCTGATGGTGCAGGAGAAACTCTGACTTGGGAAATCACTCGTCTGCATCATTTCGCCACTCAAACAAACCGTCAGAATCAGTTTCACTGTAGGGCATTCGTGAGTATCCTGAGGCCTCGCAGTCTCGTAGACTTTGTATAATATATGCACTCGCGTGTGAGGTGACAGACCTCATCATCTAAGGTCCATCTATCCATCCATTATCTATCACAGGTCCAATTTTGGGAATATTTTACTGCTCTGATAATTCCTTACAGCTCTTACATTTTGTTTATGTAATTTGCTATTTGGTAATTTACACCCATGAGTACTGTATTCATAACTTTGTCACCTTCCCAAAGTGGTACAAACACTCCACGCACGGAATTAGTTGGAATTAGTATGTATATTTATGACAGGGTGATAGCTTGTGGCTAAGGCAATTCATTTTACACAGCAGCACTCCGCCTCCCCCCACCCCACCACCTATTCGTCTCCATTACTTTATTTACTGCAGTGAGAACATTGGTGAAGTAATCACATTTAAGGCCTACAAATAACCCAGATCTCTTCTTTTCCTCACCTTTCCCAGAATGATAGTGTGTTCTGTCACACCTTTACCCAGTGCTGCAACATCACTATTATAGTGTTCCGGCAATATATATATATTATCTTCCCTGACCCCCCACCCTCACCCACCAGGTGACAGTATAGCAAGGTTACACAATTGCACTGATGCAAGTCTGTTCTCTTCTGAGTAAAAGATAAACGATTCAAAAATGTCAAAGTTGATCAGCCTTTGAGAAAAGCCTCACGTGTTTGGTGTTGAATCTCAGTACACATCTCATCACGTCAGTGATCCAGGATTATAGTCCTGGATAAAGGAGTGCTTACAGAGAGTGTGGGCTTCGGGTTGTTTACGGCATTTGCAGACCTGTCATGTCCACTAGACTGGCCAAATCCATTCTCTTTCCAGAGGCCATAGTGATGGATTATCTGCCCTTAGAAAGGCATAATTCGCAATTGTTCGCCTCCGCTCTGGCCATTGGCAATTAAGTTTGTAATTGCCACAGGTTATTTAAGTGCGATTGACAGACTTATATATGATATTTTTTTGTTTGTTAAATGAATTCCCCCTTGTCAGTCACACAGCCATTAGCCTTCTCTTCCATCTCCCTTAAACAGTGTTTTAATTCAGGTATATGGTCACACTGTTTGTTTTACATCTAATTATAAGATGGCCTGAAAAGTCAAACAAATATCTGTCAACCACGTTGTTCATTTAACACTTTTCACTTTAATGTCATCATTTGAAAAAGTGCAGAACTGATTACTGACCTGAGAAGAGATTTTGGGGTAGTGTGCATACATATTTTTGTTTTATGGAGACCTTAATTGCATTACTGAATCACTGAATCTTGTATCCCACATGCCGTTGATGAGGAATTCTAATAAATTGGGTTTATTAATAATAAAAGTGTTGTTAAACTGCAAGGTAACAGTACTATTGTGTATTAAAGCAACATATTAAACTGGAATTTATTGTTTTAATAATTATGTATAGAGTTTAGTCTTGGAGACACTTACCACTGCTTTTTTTGTAGTGCAAGGAATGAAACGAGACTGTAAGTTGCCCCCATATCAAATAAATGGTGATGTTACATGTGTGGGAATCCACCTTTTCTCCCTACAGTGTATTCTTGTCTGTCTTTGTGCCGGTCTCATGTGACTTACTCCTTCGTTGTGTAAGATAAAGGACTTGTCTGCTGTGCTTCCTATACGGTTCCCTCTGGCATCTCATCAGATATCCCAGTGAGGGCCATCAGGGTCCATTTACTGTCTTATAAAACAACTAGTCCCCTGCCAGTTTGGTTCAAAACGATTCCATAAACAAAGACATAAGTCGCAAAGTCTGCCCTAGTAAAAGGCCTTATGGGAAAAATGACACTTTGCAAGCAATTTACACTCCTGTTCTGTTGAGGGTTCTGCTCTTCTCTTTCGCGCCCCCTCTATCTTTACCTCACACTGCCTCTGTGTCCTTTCACCCCATTATGTTGCCACATCACATTCATCACAATGCTGAATGATGTTTCATTGTAATGCGATCAGTGTCAAATGTAATAGTGTCAAGTTATCTGCAATAATATTAATCATGTGACCTCTTCCCCATCTCTCTAGTTGAGAAAGGCAGTGATGGACCACATCTCAGACTCCTTCCTGGAGACCAACGTCCCTCTGCTGGTGCTCATTGAAGCGGCTAAGAGTGGAAACGAGAAGGAGGTCAAGGAGTACGCCCAGGTGTTCCGTGAACATGCCAACAAGCTGGTGGAGGTCAGTCATGAATTATACACGGGGGGGGGGGGGGGGGGCACACACATATCCACATGCATCTGTTGGCCAGCTCAGGACTCGAACGTGCATGTTATGTGTGAATATCTGAGCAAAGCAGGTCAGGTCACCGTAATGGTGGTCTTAAGATTTCAACCAGCCCACAGAGGTGTTGTTCTGACTGAGCAATACGAACCCTCATTAAGTGAGAAGACAGAAACTGCTGTCTGTACTGGATAAGAAATTGTGATATTGGGGGGAAATGTTTTAATAATTTGGTATTATTTCATTGTGGTTAGAGAAACTTGAAGAGAACTTACCTACTGGGAAATGTAAAAAAAAGTGTTGCACTGTAAAACACATATATAATTGAAACAATGTGCCCATGTAGAGTACACTCACAATATCAAACCAAAATTAACACACTACAATTCTGCTCTCAGCCTGTAGGCACATTCTTGCTGTTCACCGAGAGAATGCCGTACAAAGAGCTTTTCTCCCAGGCAGTGGGGCAAATGTTGTTAAATGATTTGCAATGTGGCAACTTAGGAGAATGGGGGTACATCTTTCTTCTAAATGTGCTCTTCTTCTTAACTGTGCATGCAGGCATGTGTGGCTGAAATCACACAGCAAAACACAACTCAAGGTTTCAACCATCATTGACTTTTAGTTTAATTTAAGAAATAACATGCTCCGTGTGCAGCTCCGCCGGCAAATCTCAGCCACTCTGAGTAATGTCGCCGTTTGCAGCAGGGAAATAGACCTGTGTGCTTTTTTCCCCTTCTGTAGTTCATTGTGGTGATGCAAATAGCCAATGACAGCTCAACTTTACGACTCTAATTTGCACAGTCTAGGATAACAGTTTTTTTTTACTTGCTGATTCAATTACATGCAGTGCATGTGCATCAAGTGACAGTGACTTATCTGTTGCTACGAATAAACCACTTCAATACCATTTTTGTGCACCTGAGACACACCTGGTACATTCAAATGTGCTCTGTATTCAAACTGTTTCTCCTCATCTAACCAGGGTCTTTGTGTGCCTACATATTTTTCTTCATTTTGCTCGAAATCCAATCCTCACATTATAATATACATGTTTAGGGTTAGGGTTAGGGTCAATTAGTTTGCTTGTTTTTACTTGATTTGTCCTCCTTTATTATGTTTTGAGCTGTAATAAATTATGTTTTTAGTTCCGGCATTTAAAGCCGACCCCCTGACATCATTTCAATTTGAGGCAGATGATTAGATACAGACTAGAAATAAAACACTGTTCAGTTCAACTCAAAGTATACTGTAGGTTTCGTGGCGTCTCCGGGTGGGATTCTTGATAGTCGTATTGTGTTACTTCCATTCATAAATTGACAGAGTGAAGCCAATGTGGAAGTGCCTTAAACCCGCATTCTTTCTAATGGCCAGCAGGGCCGATAATATATATAAAATTATGAGAAAACGATCTCTCACTTGATTTATTCGCTAAGTAAACATTTTTTTTAATTAGCATATGCTCTCAAGTCTTCAATACAGCATGAGATCATTTAATAAATGATGGTCCCATTTAGACCAACATAGACGATAAAGGAGATATTCTTCACACTGTCACTTCTGGCTCCTAAAAAAAACATGATAAAAAATACCAAACTAGACCCTTAAAAACTGTAGTTCACAAACTGATGGGTGATGTCACGGCGACTACGTCCTTTCCTCCTGTACATTCTTTGGCTGATTGTGAGTGGTGTTTTGTAATTGGAGGGGAAAAAAAGGTCCTGTGATAAATTCCTGTGCCCTTCAGTGGGCGTTGCCTTTTGTTCTCATGGCCCTTTCAAAGAAGCCTTTAGAAACCATTATGTGGGCCTCTCTTTACATACTGTCACTTAAAACAGCACTGCTGCTTCCTTTGACGTCGCCGAGAGAGTGAGTGATTTGTGTGCCCTTTTGGACTGCCCCAGCTGTTTGCTGATGAGGGAGGTTCTGACTGATGCCACACTCAAAATATGTCCTTTGCATCAAACAATGTTAAAACTTTGTTTAGCCCAAGGACATTTTCAGCAGATGCATTCTATTATTCTGATGAGGGAAGGGGGGGGGTGTCGCATTGCTTTTCATCCGTGCACTTTTTACTTGTTATGTAAAGTATGCAGCAACAGTGAGGTGCACAGCAGTTGTTTGTATGATGGAGCGTTACCCCTGGTCCAAAGAGAGACTAATATAGAAACAATTGTTAAAAAGTAATAACTTATAATACCTAAGGGGATATCTAAGGATGAATGATGTACGGAAATATCAGAGGATACACAAAAACATAATTAAAGGCATATGGAATGCATTAAACAGCATTTTTCAAAATGGATCTGGGGAAGTATTTTATTTACTACAGCATGAATAGATCATCAATAATTGGTTAAAAAATGTTTTGTAAGTGTTGGACCAAACAATGACCCAGAAACAATTAATGATCATGATAATAATAATCACTGATTGTTGTTGAAGTATTCGCTGCAGACGAGACTTTCGCCAGGTGTTGTGTGGAGCACTATTTTGCAGCTTTGTACTAAATAAAAAAGGTGGGTTGCAGTAATAGTCCCTCAAAATGTCAAATAAATACTTGATGACTCCAGAAAATTACCGCCCATCCTTCCCTCTGACATCCAAATGATGTTCTGCCTGATGCTGTTCCAGTATAGTCCAAAGATTGCGCATGGCTTACCACATAGTGGAAAATATAGAGCACTAGCTTTAATGAGGTGCAGTGCAGAATTATACGCTTTTGTCAGAGTGAGCATGCACCTTATTGGTCCTTGCTGGTGGAATAGCTAATACACTCAAGGCTATCCTATATACTTGGCGATATGATTGTCATAGCTGTCATCATCATTATTCGTGCCATCACAGACACAGTCATCCTAACCTCCACCATCACAATCCTCTAATAGATTAGGCTAATTAACATCCGATCAATGTCACTGCAGTCATCCCCCTGGTGTCAGGGAGGAGCTGTCTTAAGTCATTAGCTTGTAGTTTGGACAGGATCAACAGTGTCAAAATAAAAAAGTGCCCCTTGCCACATAAACTTTGCCTTCATTTTAATTTTCTTCCATTTGTCTCAACTATGTAGAACACCTCCCTTTTCCCCCGCCGTTGTTCACTGCTCACATAAGTTCACCCAAAAGGCTCTCCTAATCACATCGTTCTCATTACACCATCTTTACCTACTAATTATCAAGCCAGGTGTATCATTGGTTTAATGACGTGTAATGGATCTGTCAAATTTAAAGGTATGAACCTGTGATAGTCAGGGAAATCTTCTCCTTGACTCACTTTTTTTCATTAGTATTGGTCATGTCTTCTTCTTTAGCTCCGTAATTAAACAATTAGTTGCATATTCAACACTGTTATGTCACTTACAACCTGTTGAGGACACAGAGAAATTGAGAGCTAGTTATTCCTAAGTGTTTGAGAGGTAAATTGTGAGTATGCTTGTATCTGGTCTGTTACCACTGGATTTAATGAATTCATCCCCGAGACTAATTTTGTTCTGTGCATAATGGGTGCGTAAGATCATTCCCATGCAAAGTGTGGAGTTTATCTACTTGTACTGAAATGTGTGTAAATGTAAGCACAGCTCTGGCCATGCGTACACACAACATCTAGTGGTAGAATAGAACTGCAAATAGAAAGTATTGTATTGAAAGTATTTATTTTTGTGTAGTTTGGAACACACACCTAATTGGTGTCCAAATATATAAAAGACTGTGACAAGTATTTAAAAATGTAACATGGCTCATCTTGCATTACTGGAAGATTTAGCGCTGCGCAGCGAGTGTGCTGATCTGTTTGGTGAGAGAACATGTTTTACGTGAGCATGTTTGATAAATACTGATTTGTTTATACTTACGTACATCCTAAATTTCATCCGTAAGACACATTTTTTTATTTTTTTATATATATATACATCCAGTATACATACAGTATATTAAAAGCCAAATCCAGCAGAATCAGAAATGATCTACAACAGAAACAATGACATCAGATGCTGACAACAAAAACTAGAACAGTCCACATCAACACACAAC
Organism: Eutrigla gurnardus; assembly: GCF_963514095.1. Classification (NCBI taxonomy): domain Eukaryota; kingdom Metazoa; phylum Chordata; class Actinopteri; order Perciformes; family Triglidae; genus Eutrigla; species Eutrigla gurnardus. The sequence continues at coordinate 23,678,941 of NC_139917.1, read as the reverse complement.
GTATGTCTTCTCATCTAATGGTTTCCACATCTCTCCTCATTCCCATTGGTCAAAGAAAAGCTCCAAATGCGACTGTTACCATGTGCTCACATTGCTAAGGAGAGTACAAGGCCCCTCGGGCATCATAACACAAGGATATGCACACAGATAAGTGACTGTGCTTATATGCTAACGTTCAGCATCTCTATATAATTCACCATTCGAGGGACTGGAGCTTTTTTTTATCGTGGCTGAAGATTGGTCAGAAGCAGTGTGTTTAAATTGATGATCAATTTTGGAAGGAGCGTCGCATTAGAATTAGTATAGTAGAGTAGTAGTAAAACTCTCAGTAAAAAATGATGGTTTCTTTACTACTCTACAGCCATTCCTCCCCCTCCCCTTTATATCTGTGTGTCTGTATATATTGGTTATCTATTTATTTCCCATTCAGTGCAGATGTATGAGCACCATTTGTCACCTTTTACTTCCTTATATCTGCCTCTTACATTAATGCTGCAGGCTCTCCGTTAAATCAGTGTTGCCCACGTGGACGCGCTCGCGTTAATTCCAACACAAGATGAATTTTCCAATCGTTCGAAGGTACCACGCTTCCTTTTCATTGCCCCCTGCAGCAAGAATGAACATGTGCCAGCAATTCTTGGCCCTCTAAAGGACGTTACGCTCCATCACTGTTCTAATGTCAGAATGAGGTTTTCTTCTGACCTTGACTCCGTCTTGGAGCATTTCTCCTTTAACAACCGTGGCGTTACGAAGGACAATTTATATCTGTCCCATCGCTGGCATGCTTTCTACGACCAAGCAGAGTTGCATAATGGGTGGACAAGTCTTTATTTTACATGTGTGCACTGTACTTCTATCACTGCTCTTTGCCACCTATATTGTGTATTGCATCTGTATGTTTTTTTATATGATTAACCCCTCTGTAGTATATTGAATTTATGACTGCCCTATTTTTTCTTGCCCTTTTTTTAATTCTTAAAATATGCCTTTTTACATTTTTGTCACCAACCATTACCATTGAGCTGTCCATCCATCATCTGCTGCTTATCCTGTATTCAGGGTCGGCCAGCTGTCATTGGGTGAAGGCGGGGTACACCCTGGACAGGACGCCAGTCTATCACAGGGCTGACATGTAGAGACAAACAACCATTCACACACACATTCACACTCTGTGGGAGGAAGCCGGAGAACCCGGAGAGAACCCACGCTTACATGGGGAGAACATGCAAACTCCACACAGAAGGAACCCGAGCCCGACCCGGGAATCAAACCCGGGACCCCCGTACAGCCCCACTGAGCTGTACATGCATTAATTAGTTCCATCAAATGTAGTGGGGTTCTTTGTGTGTGTATCTGTGACCAAAGAGCTTTCTCCATACATAGTTACATTCAGCTACGTTGTTCACTTTACCTTCATCAGTTTATTAGCTTTCCCTAAGTTGGATTTACAGCAGTGACCTTACTTTGGACATGAGCAGAGTCAAGGAGAAAGACATACCTTCAGTGATTATGCATAATCAATATGGAGTTGAAAGTAACCGATACTGAGTTGGCCTTCAGGACTCAGCGACATGAGACAGACTGCAGCAGTAAATATTATTCTGGGGGGCACTGCATTAAGCACTTTACTGGACAGTTAACCAGGAAGTGGATGGATCACTGTTGGAACAGGTCTATTTGTGATGACCAGAACCTTTAGGCCAACATTAATCCTCTGTTTTCATACAGAGTTATTAGCCTCAGAGGAAATCTACCTTTGGACGATGGAGCCACAGAGGTGCATAGAAAAATAGACATGGCCACCACACCCCACCTAATCCACCTTAGATATGCCCCTTTTGGAGTTATTTTTTGTTGAGCAGCCAAAAAAGTGTACGAGAGAATCTGAGGACGACACAACGTTGATAGTCAATTGTTGTCTCACTACAATAGATTTCTGTTATTTAGATTATTGCCAGAAAACCTGTTAGTGAGCACAAATTGGTGCACGCTGCCTCAATAAAGCATTCATTCTTCTGATTATATCCACTTTAATTTTCCTGTTGTTTGCTTTAAGCTCTCAACCATATTAAATAGAGTATTTGAGTCCTGCCTCATTTACAGCCATTTAGGGAAATACAGTAATAACACAAGGTACAAATATCATTTTACATCAGAGGTTTGATGTGCACAGGCGAGTGGGTTTAGAGGAAGTGAAATGAAAAACTTTTAAATTTTACATTTAAATTATGGAGTTCAGCCATTATCCGGAAATTGTTATTCTGAAACAAGCCCCGAACTGAAAATCGGGGAACTAAAAAATTATGAAAATTCAGATATGAGGAAAATGTCACTGTGTTACCTTTGAAAGTAGAGAAACTATTTCAAATCTCCCTTTTCAGTGACGTCATATATTCAACACTACTTTAAAATATGATGAGAAACATAATGTTTTTATTTGGTATATAAAATATGAGAAGTGATTGCAGACATACATTTCTTTTTTTGGCCTCTTCTAACACTCGTATACCAAACTGCAGGAATAGACACAAAATCCAAGGCAGTTCCAGGTGACTTGGTGCAGGCCATAAACACAGGTGTTTTGGTGATCATATAGTCCAAAAGAGTTCTGTTCTCTCCTTGATATCCAGATACCTCATTCTCAAAGCCTGTGTTTCATTTTTTTAGTGGATTTTTTTTCTTGCAGTGCCTGTAGTTGTTTCAGTGACAATGCAATATGTTTTTTTTTTTCAATGCCAATGTTTTCTTTTTCAGCTCCGGTCTTGCTTTCAATACCAAATTTTATTTTCAGTGCCAAAGTTTACTGTCGCTGTCCTAGCTCCATACTAAATCACAAAGACTGCATAAATGTTGCTCCTCAAGTAAGGCTATTAATCTTCCTACCGTGAATGCCGAAGGCAAGATGCCAGTTTTCAACCAAACACATAAATGTAGGTATAGCTTTGTCTTTATCAATAATTAGAGAAAGTATACCAGGCCAAACAGATTTATCTGAGAAACCTGTGAGGACTGGCTATATATATGTATATATAGGAAACAGTGCATCCATCAGCTGATGTCAGAGCCCCACACAGGCACATGTCATTACTGACAGCAGTGTTTTAAAGTTGGCCCTAACGTGATGAAACCTCGGTGTATGGTAATCTGATCAATACCATCTCACTGGTTCTCACTTCAAGGTAGCACCTTCTTAAGCTGTAGGATAATCTCTTATTTCCTCCAGTATGTTACTGGGCAGTACTGTGATACTGTGGCCTCTACATTTACTCAATTTTGAGGTATTTGTACTTGAGTTTATCCATTTTATGTTGCTGAATCATTTTGTGACACTACAGTTAAGATGGACAAGGTTTTTCTGTATTTTACAATATTGATCTGACATTTGTATGGCTGTACAAATTACTGCAACACATTGTTAAGGACACAGTGTCTAGATATGGCCCCAAAAAAAACATTGTTAAAAACATTAACTACAGTATATACTGTACTGCACATACATATAAAAAATGTGTGGAACATTGATTCTAATAATATGCACTGACCTTTATAAATTTCTTGCTCTTGGCTCCGTTGTTAATTCCCCTGTGACTCAGTCCTCTTGTCTCAGAGGGAATTGGTCATAAGCCCTTTTTCTGAAGAATTACAGCTGTGCCCTAGGATGCAATCAACCAATTTTAACCCCGAGCTGACATTTATATTCTTTGTGTTACAACTCCTCTGCCCCCATGAGGGAGAAAGAGAGGAAAAACAAATTGAAATTACACCGGCATCAAGCATGTATTCACAAAAGACTGCCCCCAACCTTGCTCTGCGGGCTTAAGGGAGTCAACTCAAGGGTCCATTATCTCTCGGAGAATGCATAAATTGGTGGCAATGTTTGTGTGACACATTTTACCCAACCTTGCCCAAACAAATTGCCGTGGAGATAAGCTTAGCTCTGAGACAAAAAAAAAATGTCAGCATCCTGCTAAGAGCTTGGTTAGCTTCTGTAAAGGTGCTACTCGACACGGAGCGGAGGAATTCCTGTCATGTTATTCAGATGTGACAGTAAGTGGATTACACAAGATTAAGTATGACAAAAGAGAAAGCAAAAGAGAAATAAGACTTGACACTGCACCATGCTTTTGTGAACATAGACTTCCTATGGTAATATGATATATAGCCCAGCATAAATCCTTAATTGTATCATATGCCCATGGGGGCTTAGTCATATCACGTTTGATGTCCCATAATGCCGTTTTCCCTCTGATTCATGTATCATCTTCATTTTTTTCGTGGATGCGAACAATACATTGTTCATAGATGCAGGATGTTCAGACTGGTCCCATTTCATCTCCAATGCAGAGACTGTACGTAAAACGGATTTTATCTCATTAGTCATAAGATGATTAATGTTCAGTATGCATTCTGAGGACAAATTCATTTCTAAACGTCTCGTAAAGGAAATGATTAGATGATGACCTTGAACTCCCTGTCGTGTTGTTGAACAATTCACAACATTATATTAAATTTGCGCTGTTGTATTCAACCTCTATTATAGATAAATCAATGGGGGGTGGGGTGGGGAAGTGCTGCACACAATACCTTGTGACAAAGCCATGCAGGCAATTTGTAGTTGTGCTCTTGCCTGATATACATCATTAGGATAGTATGGAAGAAATGTGTGCACACACGTGTGTATACCCATTTGGAGAACGTCACATTTGAGTTTATTATTTTGTTATTTCTCCACCAATCAAACATGGACCCTATTTAATTATTGATTCTGTAAAGGGCATACATTATCTTTGAGCGGGTCGATAATTCAGCATGTTACGCTCACGTTATCTTTATATATCAAAAGTAATAATGGTCATTAGCCCTGGGTGCCCTTCCTCATATAGATTGCCTTCTATTTCCTGCTCTTACAGCACAGCGTGTGATAAGGAACTGCTTGCTCTCAAATTGGGAATCGATGTGAATCGCACTGCTTCGGAGCTATTGCCCATCATGCCAAAACCTTCTGTTCTTGCATGTTATTAAACTTCAGTTAATGTCTGTCTTGATTTTTATTCCCAGTGGAGAATATAGTGTGTGTTAGGGGACTCTATCCTTCTCACATGTTTATCGGGATGTTTGTCTGAAAGTATTCTGCTGCAGGTACTACGCATTCAGTTTGGTACATATTGTCATGCATAGCTGTTAGCGATAGTACGTTAGTATTTTGCAACCGACATTGGGTCTCGCCAAGTGATAACACACAGACAAAGACGGTAGTGATCAATTCAAGACATTGTGTGTATAAATTGCAAGGATGCAGGATGCATTTTTAGGCTCTATCCCTACAGTGATCGGGACTTTATCAAACAAGAAGAAAATCTGCCCAGTTATCCGTTCTGGAGAACATCCGTGTCTAATTTAGATTTTTACGAGCCAGAATGGGCAAGGATGTAGGTCCATTCATATGAAATGGATCAGCAGACAACCCGCAATGCCATGTACGCACAGAACAGGCCATAATTTTCCAATTTTTTTCTTCCTCCTTTCATTGATGGAGAGACCTTCGCAAGCCATCTTTTGTCTATTAAAATTTATCACCCATAGAGCTACAGTAATGGACGGTGAGGAGAGCACTTAGAAAGCTCTGGCAGCTTATTTCAAGTGAAAATTGACTCTTTGTACCCGCTGATGGATATTTTTAAGAGATATCTTAAACTCAGTGCTGAGGATGCCCAGCCCAAAGATAGATCAATCAAATAATAAATAATGAAACATGCTGCATCCCTTAGCCACTGTGTCAAAAGGCAGCTCCTTTTTTCAATAAAAAAAACCCCAAAACAAGTAAAAGTGCTTGAGAAGACATTTCAAATGATTTCCTTTTCAGATTGGAGCATTCCTGCACAAGAGACTTGCTCAAATCCATATTATTAGTTTTATGGATTTGACCACGAGTGTAGCAGTGATTCTCTGAAAGCTTAGATTGATCGGGGATATTGACTTCCCTTCCAGTTCCTCACTCAACCTGTTCACCGTCAGCATTGCTAATTCACCAAACCAGGGGTGTAACTCCTTTTCCTGTGGCTCATCAATTCAACAACCTCTTTATAAAAGGGTAAATTAAACCACGTCCCACAGCCATTTTCCCTCACCGACAGCAGGTTAATGGCTCATCAAGAGTCTGTTCTCTCTCCTGAAACTGATCTTCTCATTCTTGTGCCTGCTCGTCCTTATACGGCTCTATTGATGACATTGTGCTGTGAACGTGTGTGAGCACGCATCCACGAGCATACGTGAGGTTTTTTGTACTTTTGCATGAGAATTATTTAAAATTTAGAGCAACATGATTTAGACCAAGCTGACATTCGTGGATTTCAGTGTATGGTTGATGTCAAAGATGGAGAGAGAGAGAGAGAGAGAGAGAGACACTTAGAGAGTGGAGAGGCACAAACACAGGAGTCAGTTTTCCAGCTTCATCATTACGGAAGTGTCCAGCGTTGGCTGTGTGAGGTGCAGGATTATCAGAGGCCGGTGCAGCAATAATGAAGGACGTCTCCCAGAAGACACAAACTGGCCACAGGCACCTGATAGACCAGGGGAATTTGTTCCAGCACACAGGTGAAGTAGAGGAGAAGGAAATAGAGATCGCTGCATCCTGCAAGCTACAGACTGTGTGCTGATGATTGGATTACTGCACAGGGCTGAAGATGGCTTTCCATTTGGGAGTTACAGGAAATCTCAGGGGGAATTCAACATGTGTATATATGAGGCATATAACTTAAAGTTCTTTATTGTATACCTTCTCAAACATTCGTCAGTAAGTTGGTTCATTTTCTCAAGAAATCTGTGACTTCATTATAATAATTTTGCATACAGAGAAAGTTGTTTAAACACAGACTTTTTTAACACTATTACTGTAATTACTTTAGTTACTTTAGTGTTTTTCCCTTAATTTTTACTCACATTAACAGCTTTCATATGAATGAAAACTCTTGACTCTAAATTCTGTATTTGTAACAAGTCTGTATTGCTACGTTTAAAAATCAGCATGCATCATGTGAGATTAAAAACTCAACACTTTTTAATTAATCCCAATTCCAAAACAGTTTTGGCGGGTCAGTCGTCAAATGGCTGCTTGCAGCTATAGTTGTTCACCTTCACCTGATCCTAAACTCCGGCGTTAGCTGCTTCCAGACATTCTCAGCTCTGCCAAATAGTTATTTTCCTTTCAAACGTGTAGGCATTGATTAGATGTCATGCAGGGGCATTGGAGTGAGCAAAGTTGCCATTCCCGGTTTAGAAACAATGATATGAGGACTGGGTGCAATGTGTTTAAGTCCCTGTAGACGCGGCTTCAATTTAATAGAACACGCTGTTACTGCTCTCCTGTTCCATTAATTATGACTGAAAAAGCAATCAAACACATCAATGGCCTCCATCATTTATTCAAAAAAAAATCTTAAAACTATCATTCGCCAGGCCCAATGTGTTTCACGTAATACATTTAATTATTACTTTATGTCTCCGTGCTGTCGCTTAAAACCAGAAAAACCGTCCTCCGTGATGCGACTGCTGGAAGAATGAAGCGCTCAAATCCTCCCAAGCTGGATTGCATATGCGGAAGTGAAAGAAATCTCAAAGGAGCTGCTCCACAGCCCCGTCTCCCCTTCCCTGAGGTGGAAAGCCCTAGTTTGAGTGTTCACTTACATCATCAAAGGCCCCCTCTGTCTCATGTAATATTAACATGTGCTAAATCAGTGGCAAACAGCAGCAGCAATGTTTACACAGCATTAGCACAGCCTTGCAAAGCCACATAGAGAGGGGCTGTCTTTGTGTTCAAAGATTAGGAGGCTCTGACACCCGATGGGAGGCGACGAGATTATAGTATATATGGGCTCGCTGTTTTGCAAGGTGACTAATTTGGGCACAATGCATCCATGCTCTACGAGAGCAGCTTTTGCAAATGATTCTACAAATGGTTTCTGATTTTAAACGAAGTAGCCTCACAGGAGGAATCATGTTTTCCCTAGTGTTAGCACTTATTTAGTATCTTTGTGGTTTTCAGATCCTCATCATGAGACACGATTGCCGTCTACAGAAAACCCCATGCTGTGCGTGAAACATAAAAATCACAACACACACAACACAAAATCTTGTGAGAAGGGAGGGTAGAAACGATGTGGGTGATCAGGACAGGAAAGGCAGAGACATTCATCTGTAAGCAGTTCGACTTTTTGAACACAGCTTAAATCTAATAATCAGAAAGCTTTCGAGGGGAAGTGGGCTGTCACCGGGAAGTCAAATCTGCTGGAAATTAAGTCCATTAATCACCTAGTGCTTCATTTAGTCCTTTTCTCTGCACACCTCTGAAGTATGTCTGTATGGGGGAGTAAAAGAGAATGGGGGAGCTTCGGTTGGAAAGAGGGAGAGAGAGAGAGAAATGTTTTGTGGTGCAGAAGAAAAGCCATCAATTCTCATTATGGAAAATAGATCATCTCTCCTAATAAGAGCCACGCTTTTTTTTTTCAGTGCTAATGCAGAATAAGGCAAGCTAGCAACAGCGGGCGCCACCCGTTGATTAATTAGGTAAGAGAATAAAATACTACAAGTAGTGATTTTGCCCCAGATAGCATATTAAAGGTGAAGCGCAATATATTGCAGGTTTGGTCCTTTGGAAAATATACGGGAAATATCAATTTCCAACACCTTTATGATATGCCCCTGATATAAAACATGGCTGCCCCTCTATCAATATTAATTTAGTCTCGCTGTTTGTCGCTTAACTGCTGTGAAGGGAGCAGCAACTGTATGGTAACTTGGACCTTTATTCAGAAACATAATGACAGAAATAAGAGAAGGAAGAAAAAGAAAAGAACACTTTATTTAAGATATACAAAACACATATTAATGTATGGAATCTTGAAAATCTCTGGTGAAATCTGTGTTCTGCATATCAACTGACCTCACAAGTTCAAGTTAGGACTGAGAAGTGCTGGCCTAATCCTTTTCCTAATCACCATAGCGATTTGCAGATATCAAGTAACACACATTGGCCTGTGTTCAATAATCATGAGACAATAGAGTAGATGGGTAGAGGGGGATATGTTCCTTGTCAAATATGGAGTGACAGGTTTGGACAGGAAGGGAATTTTGGCACCAACAGAGAGGCTTTAGCGAGGAGCACTATAGATAATTGGGATCATCCTTTTTAGATGATGAAGACAGTGTTATAACTTTTCTTTAAAAAAAAATGGTGGGCAAGGGGGGGAGGTCATTAAGGTAAAAAAGTTCTATCTTCATCATTACGATGGAATATTCAAAGTGCGATGCTCATATATATTCTAAAAGCTATAAAACAACCTGTAGTATATTCAAAATAGCACAAAAGCATTGTCACTTTAATCACACTATACATTCAATACCTTCTGTAAACTGACATCTCGCCTATCACATTGTGCACTGTTGTTTCCAGGTGACCTTTCATTTATTAACCTGCTTTGCGGGCAATGTTCAGTAATATCCTATTTTTTTTTGTCCTGTGAAATTCATGGCCACGACTCTAACTCTAACTTAACATATCCACATGTCTGCCGCTGCCGCCGCCGCCGCTTTTATACTCAAATGAAATAAATAAAGCCGGAACATAAATCCAACCAAGCACAAACAGGACGTATACCTAATTTAATTTCCTTTCTTCCCTGACCCAATGTAGTCTTATCTCTCTCCTCAGCACTTTTTGTGCTTTTTCTATTTATTTTCTCCTCTCCGTTTCCCAGTTTCTCCCAAGACTTGAAGTCAGATAAGTTGTGGTTTGTTTAGCAAAGGTCACAGGTGAGGAGAATATCCAGGATAAGAACCTGGAACTACGCATGATTAGACAGCAGTGTGTGGCTTGCCTCTAAACAGACTCGTAAGGGAAGCAGAAACATTGCCTCGTGCATATTCATCAGACGTGGCGCTGCTAATCACACCATCTTTGATGCGATCCAGAGAGTATGGAAATGCATGTGTGTGCGCGCACAGAAGCGCACAAGGGGCTTCTCGTCCTCCTGGTAGCTGCTCAGATCATGAGACCACACCATGATCCCAGCAGCTACCACAGCAAACACAGTTTACTGGACTGTCTAATACTGTGAGTGCAAACTGTTCTTTGTGCTCTAATATGCATTAATGAGAGCACACAGTATAATGTGATAAATTGCGTGGTGCGAGTGTAATGTGCGTTATTTGGGGTTCATTTGATCCATATGCATTCATTGGTCTGATGTGATTGCATTACGGGCAGCCACGCGGGGGGGTTGTTTCACGCGCCGTACAGCGCTATTTGACTTGGAAATTAAGAGTAACTTGGAAAAGCAATGTGACGTGTGAGTGCATGCATCTGGGTGTCATACAGCTGTTTCGCACAGATGTGGCGTTGGCTGCAGGCTGATGTGTGTGATCTGCTGTAAAACAAGTCAGACTTGAGTTCTGCCACACACACACTGGTGAGACCACGCACATACGAGCGGAAACATGCCACAAACACGCAACTGTGTGCATACTCATCAGTGAAATAAAGCTCTTGTGGTCGAATGCATTCACTTGTTTGTTTTCACCAGTAAGCATACATTGTGTGTGTGCGTGAGTGTGTGAGTGAGAGATTTTTTTATGAATGTGTATGTTTTTTAATCGTATCTCTACCTATTTTTTTTTTCTGATGTATTTAAGGATACACATAAATACTTGTACACAGTTTAGATTTGACAGTGGATTGGATAGCAAGGTAGTGGGAACAATACATAATAACATCTCACCATTATCAAAGCCAAGGTGAAAATGACCCTTGTACAACAGAAAATTGCCAGCGCCTATACTGCTGTAAAGACACTTTTTTTATGAGGCAGGGGTAGGCGGATGAGGTGTTCACCTCCCTAATGGTAGAGCAGAACAACGTATTTGCAAGTTCAAGGTTATCGTATGTTTTATTGTATAAATGAAAATTATGCCAGAATAGGCACATAATATATTTATTATTTTTTATAGTGGACTGTATATTCCCAACGTGTTGCTGGCTGAGATGACTGTGCAGACACAAAGATCTTTGGTTCAAAGAAATGCTGTAAAGCTTTAAAATGCACAGAAATGTAACAGTCACATTTTAACCACATGTTAAGACACACATCCCAAACATCCTGTTTGATATATTGGTAATGATAATGGTAATGTAAAAAATTTACATTTGTACCATGTACCTGTCATAATTTCCTGCAGTTTCCGACATCAACATGGCAAACAAACTAAGATAATTATGTTTTCCACCTTGTTTTTAATGTACCTGCATCAGGCAAATAACACAGGATGGAAAACATTTTAATCCTTGCCTGTCTGTCTTCCAGAATGGCAAATTATGTTTCATTTTGCTCTTTGTTTGGTCAGTAATGAAATACTGTGTCAGTCCCCTGCTTTCTCAGTCACCATGGCAACAAACATCCCGCTGGGTAATAAAGCAGAAGAACACTCAGTCGAGACAATGTCGTCAAGGTGGAATCATTTTCGCCCAAAAACAATGCTGAAATAAGCAAGACGGTCTCCCAAATGATCCACGGCTGTTTCAAACCCTTATTCAGCATCCGGTGATTATTTGAGTCAAACCTTATGAAAAAAATGTAAAAATAAACCCTGGTTTTATGGCTGAAGCATCATAAAATGTGCCAACTTTGTTTTCATTCCATAATATCAACTTGCATTTATAATAATTGACCTTTTGTAAGAACAGCACTTTGGGAACTTTTAATAACAGGACAGCTTTTAGGTGAGTAAGGAGGAAAATTGATGTCAACAAAAAGCAATTTTAGATGCATCAAAGGGTCAATTGTGGCCCTTGTTAATTTTGTATTATTATTATCTTTTTTGCTTTACTATATGGTGACCAGACACAATACCAGAGGAAAATAGGATGCCCCATCTTTTTACTTCAAGCTTCGACCACATCTAAGACACTAATTTTAAATCATCTTCTTTTCATGTGTTATTTTTTTTTATTATTTCTTTTCCTATGATTGCAAGGTGTCATTCTCATTACATGTTTCATAATACAAGCCTCATGAAGCATTCATAACATTAGATCAGGGTAACTGAAATAAACGTTTCACTTAACGTCAGGGGGAGGAACACTTGCTGCCATGATAACAGTTGAGTTAGTGGGTTTATGTGGCAAAGTCGCACCCAAACAGCTCCGTTACATTAACTCTTAATGTGAGTAAGAGTGCTTGGCAGTTGGCTTGACTCAGAATGTCACACGTTTGGTGAAGAAGGCCTGTCTCCTCTTGTTGTGTGGGAGGCCTAGTTTTTCCACACTGACCTCGTGCTATTCTGGGCGAGCGGCTCTGCTATTTGACAGCCAACTTCTGGTCGCTATTTCCCCGGAGGTTAGGGTGAAGCAGACATCTCTCCTATGAGACACCAGACTAACAGACACAGAGCCTGTGCTCCCGTGGACATCGGCAAGCAACACATACACCACAGAGCAGTGACATCCCCAGTGGTGTCAGATGGAAAGGCCTGTTTTCTACTACATACTCCACGAGGCTGCACTAAAAGCACATCATAGCCATCTCAGGTCTGAAATAAGGTTGAGGCGGTCGCACGTCATGGGTAGATGTGGTTTGTTGTTCTGTGTAGACTCTACCTGTTGACCTGTCATCACACTGCTGCAAGACTAGATTGCAGGTACGTGTGTTTGTTCTGTCAGAGAAGCTGTAAATATGTAAGTGTTACAGCAGCATGGCTCCTGTTGCTGGATGATGAAAAGCTAATCATACATGAGATAGACAAGGTTATGACTTGTAGCGAGTTCTCCAGCTGTCCGAGCAGAGCAATCAGGTGTTCAGGCTGCATGACTACACAACACACTGAAAAGGTGCACGTTGGCTCTGTAGACGCAACAAATCTCGCCAATTTTATTTATAAATGTATTTCTGCTCTTGTGTTAATGCATCAAGTACACATTCTTTATTTATAGGCAATGTTGCTTTATCATTCTCTCTGTGCTGTTACTCCCAGTCAGGGCAGGAATTTCACCGAGGCCATGATGGCCAAAAAATGATGCAGTGTCCTGTGGCCACAGTGGCATTGATGCCCTGTCCTAATTGCCCCAGCTGATGTTTGGCATTTTCTCCTCTGCTTGATATAATGTATTTGTACATTTCAATAAATTATTTCATGAAATAAACAGCTTTTTCAGAACGCTTAACACCTAAATCCAAATGGCCTTGCCCCTAAAATGATCAATTTCCAGGCCTTCTCGGTATATCTGACGATCACAGATATAAGTTCTAGGAAAACTTGTCTTCACACAATTTTGACAGTTTTTCTAATTCGAGTTCATCAAACCCCTTTTCAGTACTGGTATGTGACATCAATTGGTAACCATGGATACCAGTGCAACATAATATGACCATTGGTTTCAGTGAGTCTGTCTCTCTTTATTTTCTTTCTCCTCCTCCTTTGCTGTCATTAGATGGCATGCTAAGTGAAAGAGGAGCCAATGGGGATGAGCAATGCCTGCTAAGCTGGTCTTAGTCACGGGGCATTGTCATTAGATTAATGGAGCAGAAGGAGCCATCCTTTCTCTCTCCAGAGGCGAGCCACATCCTCCCCACCCCTTTTGGCCGGGTGGGAGGATGTGGCTCTGTCTCAAATGGAGGCTGATCGCCCCCGCCCCCCCCCTCTGCTCACGCCCCCCTGCTGATCAGATGCAACCATAATGACACTCTCAGTGTTGATTTTTGGGAACCTCAGGTCTCTGATATTGTCACTGTGGGGCCCCAGAAAAAAAATTTTACACTTTTAATTTGACCGAGCACACAAGAATTGCATTGACATCATCATATACTACATTACCATACTTTCTATACCAAGTCATGACTGTGTCGACTACTAATTACTTGCATGTCCTCAAACATTTACTAATTACTTGTGGGGAGTGGTAATTACATAGGAAGGTGCTAATTACTTGTCGCTGCTTGTGTATTTTATTTATTACCGCACATTAAAAATAGGTCATAATACTTTAGTAAAAATATGTAATTACTTTACTGTTGTAACTACAATATTCCCTGCTGTGAACGACATGTAATTGTCTTTTGTATGGCCATTGACTGTTCATTAAAAAGTGAGTTCTTTGTAATTACTGCGCTGTCAAATGAAGTGCTGCCCAAATGCTCTTAAAGCACAACTTCACAGCTTTGCCCACAGCATATGAATTCAAATAATCACACTTCATTCAGTTTAGAATTCCATTCCTTGCTCCGGCAAATTAATTCTGGCAAGAGGGGCAGTAATAAAGAGAAAACCTGAGGAGAGTATAACGTTGCGGTGGCTGAAGAGACAAGACAACTGTTACCATGGCAAATAATCCACAAATTCTTTGCTTTACCATTTCCAGTCAATTTCCCCCCCCGAACCCTCTGTCTCATCTGGGTGGCAAAGGTTTACGGGCAGAAGATTTACTCTCAGCTCTGATGGGCACAAGAGACACATCGGAGTTTAAAAATGTTAGTTCTTGCCATAGTCTTTTATTTTGTGTGTTACACTTATTGTATTTCTGCAACCTTCCATCGAAACTCATACTCAACCACCCAGCCCCAGCTTGGCAAACAAAAGGCATATGTTTTTCCAAATCCATTCACTGAACCAGTAAAATGATGTGATTACCTGCCTGGTTGAGCACTTTCCAAGTGTTACAATGTCAGGCCACTTGCTTGCTTGTACATTTTTAAGTGACTGCATTTTAAATGTGGTTAACAATGTAGCAGTAATACGTGGTGGGGCAGAGGGTGTGGTGTTGGGGTCAACCTTTGTCAGCCAAGGTTTGAGTTTGGAGCGCTGCACATGTGCTGCCGTGTATGGAGCCACTACCTCCTTTACTCATCCATACTGCCTTCAAAATACACATGTAGTAGTTTACACTTTCAGAAGCTCATGAATCATCACATCCATTTTGCTTTCATCCAAAGCGACAATAAGAACATTTATACAGCATACGAGCCCAGATGATACGAGTATCATCCAGAATTTGGAGTGTACGACACTTAAACAGATTAGAGTGACAGGTGCTGCAGTAAAAGTCATTTTTATTCATCATCACTGACAGGTGGAGAGTCCTGCAGTTGTGTACATACAATAGGCACTGTTTTTTCCCCCATCGTTGGAACCTTGGGTCACACAGTATTTGGAAACTCATATGAGATAGAAGTAAGTGAGGTAGTAGTAGTAGGTGTACATAGTAAATACCTTATTCTGAATAATGTGTTACTGCCTGATTTACAGTCAAGAAATGGGCTTAGAACTAAAACATTTGGGCGGGGAAATGCCAAGCCAATAACACAAGAAACATTTTTCTCCATTCTCGGAGTGATGATTGTTTGCTAGAAACTACTTTTGTTCCCCCTTTAGACAACATAATATGAGAGAGAAGAAATTATGTGTGTTGATGGACCGGCAGACAGAAAACTTGTAAGAAGCCGTGGCGTTGAAATTGAAACAAGTTAGCTGTTCCACAGAGACGAGCAGCAATTAAGGCACATTCACCAATAATGCTACCGGTGTATTCTTGTTTTGCCACAAAGGAAATAACAACACAGAAATGGACTGGAATTAATTATTCATTCTATCATGGGTAGACACTGTCCCTGTCTAACTAATCAGGGTAGGGTTCAAATAGAAACTTTTTGTGATATTGGTTTTGTCTGTCTGTCTCTCTCTCTCCCCCTCCCCCCCTCCAATGAGATGTTGAAGGTGTAGCTTTAAATGGTTTTCACAACCGCTATGAAAATGTAACCTTTAAACAAACGCAGTGTTTTAGTCGCCTCTTTATAGGGCAACAGTGTATTGACAAACCAGAAGTGTTTAGAAAATTGAACCATGTCCAAATGGGTCATCTGAGTTCGATCTGAGCCCTGAGAGAGAAAAAAACACATGTTGGCTTTGCCTCGTATAGAGCAAAGATACAAAAGCTGTTGTTGTCACCTTTGTGTGAACAGTTTATTGGGTAATGGCAGGATATTGTAGAGCCCTGTGAGGCTCTAATGACCAGGATCTGTACATATAAATAGAACTTTCAGATGGTGTCTGTGAAGCCCAATACGGACTTGCCTGATTTTAATACAAATATCCAATTACACAGTGCAGCAACAACACCCCTGGGATGGCATCTGGGAATATGACCTGCCGGTGACTCACACAACCTGGTGTCTGTTATATTATGGAGGTAACCTTAAATACTCCAGGCTGGACCCCAGCTGGTCATAAGGAACTATTAAGGCAACCATTTCCCAAAAATTGTTGATGACAGCAACATGTTTTAATAAGGGTTTCTTTTTTCAGAGAATTTTTCAAGGTGGAAAGTGAAGAGCGTCAGCGTGATTTACTATGGAAAAGTCCAGACACTACTCTCCAAGGAGCAATAGGCGTAGCAGTCTTCAGTTCCCAAAGCTTAATTACACCAATCCTAAATTAATTGGACTCACAATTTATAGTTTATCTTTGCGACGTATGAAAGCAACTGTAACACATTTGGTTCCAGGGTTCACATTAATTGGCAACCCCCGGGCAAAAGTTACGTCTTTCCCTTAATAAAGTAATTAGCGAAAGCCAATGTATCAAAGGCTTCCCTGATTGTAAATTTGATTGTGTCTGGTCACTGGGTCGTTTTCGGTGAATGTCCTCTGCCAGAAAAGTGCCAAGACGTTACTATTGAAATTTGAAACACACACATCGCCCTTTTGTAAAGCACATCAATCAGAAATAGATGCCACTAAGGATCAGACGTTTGTCTTCATAAAGGCAGCAAAGTGGAAAATGAAATGTTTACAGGGTTTATTTCCTTATGTTACCAATATTCTGTTGTATGAAGTGAAAGGAGAGGAAATTATCTAAAGAAAAACTGGCTCATAGAAAAAGTTTTCTAGATTTGCTTTTTTATCACTTTGTGTTCTGCTCACTGTTTTATCACCTCGCGTCTTTATCACTCTGCAGAAAAGTAGCTATACTAAATATACAGTGGACTGCAGTGTACTGTATATCACCGCCGACATTATACTTATAAAACTGTTTGAATATCAGCAAGAGCTGAGGTGCACACTGCATTATAGATGAGCTGTTATTTATTAACACCCGAGGAATATTATTCCAAGATGGAGGAGGACTAATGGCCATCGGGATGGAGACTGTTTTAATTGTGCTGTTAATTCTGCTCCCAGCCAGTGTCATGATGGCCTTTCACGTCTTCACACTTCCCTATTCTCACCTGAGAGAAGATCGCACAAGCATTAATTTAAAAAGCACAGGAATCAATGTGACATTTCATTGGCACATTAAGACTTCTTAAGACAGAAATACACCCAGATAGATCAGACCAAGAGGTCCAGCTGGTCTATCTGCACTCCCTGAAGAACTCATATGTTGTTTTGAAAAAATAAAACTAGGCTTCCTGCACATGTGATGCTGATAAAAAAAATCAATCATCTCTTTTGTATACTTGACGTATGGGTTTCTCATTCAAGCAATGATTTTCCGATCCCTGAGCTGTTTAAATTTCTCCTGCTTCACACATGTATGATATGTAATTGTGGATTCATATAGATCATCATTGCCACTTCCTTCTATTCTCACTGCTCATATATATATATTTTTCCATCTCTCTTAGTCCATCCTCCAATTTAAAGGTTGAGGCATTAAGGCCCGACAAACGCTGACCTTTCCCACTGCGTGCATCTATCATCCAACAAGACTAATCATGCTTTTCTTGTGCCTTTCGATAGATGTGAGAAGGCATTGGGATGTGATGTGGAGAAATGTCAAGGTCTTGCCGTGTTCACATTTTGCCTGTGATTGGACTATGGAGTCATAGATCCTTTGGATCAACTGAGAATCTTGTTTCAAATCTTTGAAAGGCCAAATGGGACTGAGGTAATATATATATTACATCTTGAACCTGCTCATTAACTTAAGTTTTGGATATCAACGCATCACACCTTGCAGAGCAAATCCTGCCATATAACCTGTTGTTAATACATTGTCTATCCTGTACAACCAGTAAAGACGGGCCGCATATATAAAAAATATCTCACGGCATTTTGCACTGAAACTGAGCACTAGCACCTTGATCGAAGAAGCCATTTTGATACCGCAGTTACTTTATCTCACGTCGTGCTGCAGAGTTTAATGTCTTGAAAATGGGCCTGATTTTGGCTGTGTCGTTTGGGTTTCACTGGCCACTGAACTGTAAGTCGGAGAGTGCAGCAATTGCTGTCTGAGTCTAGGCACTTTGTCATGGGTGCCACGCAGTGTAAATTGATGCCAGCATTTGACAGAAACTATCGAGCGCTCAAATCTCCTTCTGCCTCAGCAGCTTGACGTCGGCGGGTCTGCTAACAATATACAACGCGAGTCGGCATCGTGTTGGCGTTTCCTGACGATTCCAGCTCAAAGTAGTGACGCATCAGTTAAACACCTGATTTATACGCCAACCGATGTCGTGCTACCAAATAAGTATACCATTCTTTACAGTACAGTACATTTCAATTCCCCTGGAACTGTTTTTAAATAGCTTCTGTTGCAAAGGGACTGTGGAATGTACAGATAGATTAAAAGAAACAACCCAGAGGTCCATTTTCATAATTATGTTTTGGTGCCAAGCCTGACTGCTTGGCTAGCACTCTTGGAATGGGAGGGCGGGAGAGAGGGGGAGAGAAAACGCAAAGAGAAATCAATAGTTCAGTTGAAACAGGCCTAGCTGAGTTTTCTTCTCTTTTCTCTTTTCTGGGGAAAAAGGAATGGAGAGGAACTGTGAGGCAGACATTCTGGCCCCTGTGGCTGCAGCACCAGTTGATGCAAAAGGCAAAGGATGTTGTGGCAAAGATGAACAAACTACCATGCTGCCTACCTGGGAGACACAACTTTTTGACTGTATAGGTGGTACCAACACACCCTGTGCGAACGAGTGCTCGTAGCAAAATGAAGAGAAATCCAGCCAGCCCAGCCGTTGCCGTTGCCCCTCAAGACGCTGAATCGGGGCAAAGCAGAGCAGCAAGCTCGGTGCTTGCTTCCTCCCGATTTTGGAGGAAGTGTGAAGTGTGGTTGCCCTCTGAGGGAAAGTGAGTCATCCATGTGTTCCCGCTCTGCCCTTCTTTCTTTAACGCCCTGCCATTCACAGCAATGCGAACAAGGTAATCCAATATCCAGGACTTTAAATTAAAATTGTAAGACGCTCATCTCCTACGTGCAGACACACACACACACACACATATACCGTATATCCTTGTCCCAAGACAGTTCTGTCCAGCTAGCTTTATGATTTGTTTACACTGCTTTCAATTACCTCTCTGTGTCCCTTGTTGAGCTCAATAAAATTTTATATTGTGGATATTATTCTCGAGGTGCCCGTTCTCTCCTCCTATGGCATTCTGCATTTAGGCATCCAAATCTCAATGTAAATAAATCACATTGTGAAGCCTCTGTGTATATGACCACTGAAAGAAACCACTGGTCCTTGACATTTAGCTCAAGAAACGGGTGACCAAGCAGAGGGCTTACTGCTGCAAACATATTGCTAGCATCTTCTTTTGTATTACATCAGGTGCCTCCACTCTCCCTTCTGTGTGCGTGTGTGTGTGTGCGTGCACGCTACGTGCATGGGCCTCCCACTATGTAAGCAGTGCTGGTTTACCTCCCGAGCAGCCTGCAGCAAATTATCATATTTATCAAGAATACCGAATCCTCAGCTGCGGCTCCAGAGAAACGGCCACTGTAAATCACAATCTGTCAGCCTCTCATGCAACCCAGTCATGGTTGTCAAGGAGACCATGATGTGATTGTGAGGGCTATTCTGCTTTGAATCAAATCCATAAAGACTCAAATGACAGGAAACTTTGCACAGTTGTCATTTCTCTGTAGAAGTAAAAAGGTCAAAACCAGCATGTTCATCACTAAACATATGTATTAAGTACTAGTAGTTATGGGACACTGCATTCTAATTAATGATTATCTTAAATATTGGGAATGACTGCAAAGCAGCTTCTGCTGTATCTAAAAACAGACAAACGTATTGTACCCAGTCAGACTTCAATAAGCCCATGTGCAAGAACTGAAATGGATAAAAAACAAAATCACAGAAAAGAAAATGGAATTGGACTAAGCTATTTAAAATTGAATTGGAGTTTGATATATTTTCCATAATCACACTGCACATTTTTCATCAAATTGATGTTAAATTAGGACCTCTGAGAGGTGATCTTACCTTACTCACAGAAGCAAGACATGCAGGATGAGTAGAGTTCCTAGCATTCAGCCATAATCTATACAAAGGTCTTCCAGGTTTGCAAGAATCATTGAAGTCAATGTGAGAAGATGGAAGTGTGACTTTTTATTTTGTGAGTTTTTCTGTCTGTCTTAGCCTTTTCGTGTAGTTTCTTGGCCCCACAAACAGGACAACAAGCCAGCATGCAGCTGAAGGTTAACAGGTTTATTGCAACAGAACTTTTGATGGAGATGGCTTGAATCGAGGGTACGGCTGGTGACAGCAGAGAGAAGGGTTGGAGAGCAGCGGGGCAGTGTGGCACGCAAAGGAAGCAGGGGAGAGTCGGTTGGCAAGCAGGCAAAGTGGCAGGCAGACGGACAGGCCAACAGGAAACAAGCACAGGACACAAACGAGCATTAATGCAGGTTACAAGAACACAAGGAAAACGATTCACTTAGGGATTCAGGTGAGAAACAAGATTCTCACCTGAAAAGAAAAAAATCACTCCAAAGGCACTTGAGCTATGCTCTTCATACGCTGCACAAATAATTGATCATTAAATGAATAAAATACAAAGGCAAGATCTAACTACAAACACATGAATGTCTGAATGAATAGGAACTGAACACTTCAGCACTGTATTAGGTTGTTCCTTCAAAAAGAGGGCTTAGTCTTCTGACATAGCAGCTTTAAACACATTACAGGGATATAAATCATTTTTCAGAGAACGAAAGTCATGGCAACTATAATCTGTGAACTACAGAGTGATCATCCCTCAATCACACATACCTGTACATGTTCCTGTTGTAAAGGCCTGGTCAAAGTGGGAAGTGCACAATAGCTGTAGCTGACCTGGCAGCAGCGTTGTAGAGGATTCATTGGCCGGGTCAGTGAACTTGCGTGTTGCCATAAAGGCTCCTCTGTGGGTGTCTTCACCTTTTTCTTATTATTTTTTTTTTAAGGCCTTACACTTTAGCAGCACGGAATGAAAACAATGTTATCTAAAGATTTGGCCATCAGAAATAACAAGAGACACTCTTTGTTTCTGTGTGTGCTTCCATTCGTAGTACTGCCTCGGCATGCATGGAGGCGATGAACCAAACCAGGGTCTGTGGGGAGGCAGAGTGTGGCGGAGTGGAGGATTGTATCCCAGTCTGTCACATATTAGTGGACCTGTCACTTAGTAAACAGTGACTTAAACTCATTTCCATTCTGAGTTAGGAAGTGTAGAGAGAACTCCTAAGTGCATTAGAGTCACTCACAATTTAGGTCCACTTTATCTCTCAGGCGAGGGTGGGTGGGTGGGGGGGAAAGGTAGCAGAGGGAGCAATTAAACAGCGATCTGCAATGAAAATGACTTACACACCCATTCCCTAATTTTCAGATCATGTAGCTCTCCCCATACGAAGAAAGAATAGACTGCTGAATTGTCTTTTATATTGTTTTCCAATACATTTTGCAGTAGGAAGACACACAGCTTTGTTGACGTGGCGAGAAAATGTGTCACTCAATTAGGAAAATGTGTTGTTCTGAAAATGGAACGGCCCAACCATTATCATGGCGAACAGGCTGGGAGATCTATTACCTTTTCTTCTATCTATTTCTGACTTTCTCTGTGTTCAATATGCGGCAAAGTCTGCCGTAGCCTTTTGATGTAGTTGTGAGCCCGCTGGGCATTCCTCCCGAGGCGGTGCATACTTCACTCCTTAATAGGGATTGATTTTCAAAGGTGTGGTTTATAGTCAGACACAGTGGGTCGTCCACTCCTGCTGCTTGATATCCCATGTCGACTTGACCTTGACATCTGGGGGTTACACAATGTGATGCCCTTTAGCCTGTTTCTGTCACCTGCGGGCCCGTACGCTGTAGCTGCAGGCGGCACCGTTGGGAGCCGACAGCTCCAGACTAAAACAAATAGAAGTACTCCTGCGGGGGC
This sequence comes from Eutrigla gurnardus, assembly GCF_963514095.1. Lineage (NCBI taxonomy): Eukaryota > Metazoa > Chordata > Actinopteri > Perciformes > Triglidae > Eutrigla > Eutrigla gurnardus. The sequence continues at coordinate 23,656,748 of NC_139917.1, read as the reverse complement.
AGGCCTGTAATTGTTTCACAGTCTGCATACTGTATTCCCCTGCCACATGTTCTGCTCCGTCTATGTCGACGCTTTATTTATTCTGTGTGTCAGTGCGTGTTAGTGCTCACGTGTGTTCGCGAGCGGTGTGGAGGCAGAAACAGAGCAGCGAGGGATTCTGTCGGTTTTCGTTGCTTTTGAAAATTATAAAACGGGACCCTTTAGCACATGTCAATAAAGCTTTCACCAACCCCCATCCCTGCAACAAGTAGGCATCTAAATGGCAGACTTTAATAGAACAAAGTGCTCCTGTGTTACATTGCGTACCTTAAAATGTCATCGCTGCTGATTGCTTCTTCCACTCCCATTCTTCTCCTTTTCAAGTCCACTTCGTGGTTTTTTCCTCAGGCGAGGCTGTTGTGCCCAAGCACCTTGGCTGACACTGGCTCTATTAGTCGTCCTCGAGAGTTAGTAACTGGAAGGGAGATTTGTGTGGTGTAGCTGCCCGAAAATTGCTGTGGAAATGGCATGGTTTACGGGGGCACTGACCGTCCTGAGTGAAGCAAGGAGAGTCTTCTTCTGGCTCAGCTTTCCCCGCTCTTTGGCACAGCTGTTCAAGTGTTCACTCCATCCAGAATGATCAATGATATACATAAAAAATAAAAAAAATGGGGATTTAAAAAAAAGGGGTAATTTGTCATAAGTTTTAGGCATTACATGGGGAATAATGTGTAGGTACAACAAAGAGGAGATTCATGAGATTACATGGGGATAAACTGATTCCATGCATTGTGCACAGACAGTGTTAAATAGCAATAAAGAAAGACTGTTAAGATGTTATTTAATGTATTACCACCATCAGTGCTTCCGGACGATAGATGTGAGGCTCTCCGTCACAACCCCCTGCATAAAAGGAAAAATGGGAAAAAATGACACTGTCAGATCTATTTTCAGTTACTCAGCTCCATTTAGGTGATTTAGATAGCATACATGAAAATGCCCATCTCTCCAACTGCAGTGGAAACCTTCATCAAATTAGAATTGAAGAGATTATCCGGGGCAGAGCAAAAGGACAAAATCGATAGTTCTTTGTTCGAGGCTAAAATGAAGAATGAGCATTCAGCAAGGATCTCTCTCTATTGCTCCCTTTCTTTCTCCTCTCTTACGCACAGAGGCACACGTGCACACGTACACACACACACACAGACACACACACACCTCTTTGAATTGCATATTCTGCTCCAACATCCTTGACCGTATCAGCATTAGGCTTGCACAGTGTAGTCTCAAACCTTCTGTCTTGGTTTTTCCCTCCACTCTTTGGGGAAAAAAAAAAAAAAAAGATATCCTCAAAGGAGAGGCACTTCCTTAGATAATTGCAATTAGTAGTTTTGGCTGGATGTAGCGGTGTTGGCCCTGGACCAGCTCTCCGTGTTGGGGTAAGAGGGAGTGGGAGTGGGCCTGTTGGGCATGTTTCCAGCCTCCAGAAAGCCCTTTGCCCCTTTGCCTCATGTGGGCCAAGTGAAGCTTCACATTAGCTGCTGGGTCTGAACAGAACTACAGAAAGACAAGCACAGTGTTAAGACAGAAAGAGGGGACTAGTGGTGTACCTAAATTACCCTTTAATTGGGGGGAGAGGAAAAAAAGCTAAATGGAAAGTGCTGAATCTTTGTCCTACTTCTTGAAAGCCTGCTCCTTTATGGACACACAGCAAATGACACATAAAGGCTTTGTTATTCACTGAGATTCTAAGTGTGATTTCAGTTTCAGGCCACAAACCTTCTCGAAAGCGCTTTGAAAGAAATATATTCCCACCACGAGTATTCTTGAGATAGGTCCAGTGCATTAAGGAGAGAACTGACGAGACAGGAAAATATGCTGATACATTGGCAAACCAGTCAGTCAGAAACCAAGAGTGAAACCAGCAGGAGTCCATTGAAGTAAAAGAAAAAAACAATTTGAGTTTTAAACAATAATCCCATGAGTTAGCCGGCCTTTGTTGTTTTTACTGGGAGTATTTTGTACAACATGATAAGTATGCATTTCAAATTGAATTTGCAAAGGAATTTGCATCTATATCACAGCGTAATAAAGGTTTCAGCAAAAAATGCTGTGTATAGTTTACTGTAATGTAAAGCAGTTAGTGAATGCAGGGAACCTGCAATACTCTGGAATTGTCATTTACATTATGATTTGTGTGCGATTCACACCTTCTGTGAGCGGCCACTCACCGTTACGTGGAACGCAGACTCTCAATCACACGCTGTTTTTCTCTTACACACACACACACACACATACACGCTTTAAACACGTACACCCCGCTTCACATAAAGGAATGCAATCCATCAATGTGCTCATTGCTGTCATGAGTAAAGAGACAGAGCTCTAAGCAAGACTCTTCTAACACAAATTTGATTTACCTCAATTTGCCTCAAACAGTGACATGTGAGCACTTGAAGTGCTAATACGGACTGGCACGTTTGCTGCCAACAGGGATGTGTCTGTTAAGCTCAGTTTCAAAGCCTAGGCTCACACTGCAATCTGATTTACTTAAAGATCGTATTGGATACGGAGTTTGAAGTTATGAAAATTAATTGTGAAAAACAGTGATACTGTGGAGAAATGTGATGCCTTTCCACATTGGAAAAACAGCCGACTCACATTGTGTGTGTGTGTGTGTGTGTGTGTGTGTGTGTGTGTGTGTGTGTGTGTGTATTTCCACCTAAACGGTCCCTGTTAACCAGTTCGTATGATGTACTGCATACAGACTCCAAATAGGAAAAACCTGCCATCAATCAAATATAATTAATTTTTCAAAAAAATGAAGACAGATTCACAGGCATACATTTTTTGAGATATCAGTGCTGCTCAGACAGACTTGCTGTTTTTAGGGTGTTTTTTATGTTAAAAGCTGCCTCCAATAAAGGAGTCAGGAAACATGTTATTAAGAAACCATACCTTGATAGAAGGACAGGCATGAATCAAAGTAACCGTTGTTTCATACATAAAAACCATCTGGCAGCGTAATTATACAATAAAGCACCTCTTTGCACCACCAAGCCTCACGATGATCAAGGCATGCTAGTCATGGAAATGTCAACATAATAAGGCTTTCTGTGGACATATTGTGTGAAGCAGGCCATTTTGGATTTGAATGAATCCAATTACCTCGTAGCAACGCTTAGTTCTACAACCTGTGCTACGTCCCTGCAGTCACAGACACCATTGACACGCATGCCCTCTCTTGTAATGTTATTGCAATGATTTAGAGGACTGAACCATCAAAAATGCGTTCCCATGCGTTTTATGGTGCACTGACACAACATCTACGTTATCGACTGCTCATCTACAAATGTATTTCCACCAACTGTGCGGCACTAAAATGAAATTGCCACCCGTGTCGTCGTGATGTGATACCAGCTATCTCCCGCAATTAAAGACAAAACCAGGAGTGTTTGAGCAGTCTCTGACGTTTGAATATTGTTTCCAGCTATGATGAATGTTTGAATGCCCTTTTCGCACACATACCAATACACAAATGTATTCATATACAGTAGACATGCATCTGTTGTACACACATGCATCCACAATTGAAAGGATGGGTTAATAATATATCATATTTGTCTCCAACTATTTGCCTGCGGTAACTGTTTTTCTTTCCAGTTTCCGAGATTTCATCTTAATGCAATTCTAACGTAGGCAACGGGGAACAGATCCATAATCCTCCTGCAAAGATGCATTCTGAGGCGTGGCAATCTACTGAAGTATGTTTAGTATAAAATTCCATCTCAGTGTTTCCTCGTCAAGCTACAGAGCAGCGATTACAACACAAAGAGGACATGTTTTACTGTCCTCAATGCAATTATCTATAGAATAAACACTTGATTTCTTTAACTCGGGCTGCTGGCCCTCGATTTTGTCCCCATCACTTACATTAGAAGCACATTAGAATGTAATCTCTCCATCCAAAGGAATGTGTAAGTTGTTTTAAGACCAATGCTTTTCAGTGGGGAGTCTGCCATAACGGGAAACGGGGAAATGTTTTTCGTGCTCATGATCTTCAGGGAGAAGCACTCTTTTCTAAGCTTTTTTTTCTCTTCCTTTTTTGCTTGTTCCATCCAGGTGGCCAACCTGGCTTGCTCCATCTCCAACAATGAAGAGGGTGTGAAGTTGGTTCGAATGGCTGCCACCCAAATTGACAGCCTATGTCCACAGGTGAGAACATTAAAAACACTTTCATCCCATAAAAAAAAAGCACTCTTTACACAAGCACCAGTCAAAATGTTTTGGTAATTATGTACTCTCTCACTATTTGTCGGGTATCTTTACAGAGCCTTTAGAAAATGGAAGAGCTAGAAATGCCAGAGAGGAAAAAGTACAGTCGGCAGAATGTGAGGAAGAGCTATGAGTAATGTGTAGGTGGACCTTGTAGTGCTGTTTCTCAGGATGCAAGTGAAGGAGGAGGTTAAAATCGATCCTGTTGCTTCCAAGGTTAACAGTAGGCCTCATACACACGGGACCCGACATAGTAGTGGAGAAGGCGGGCTGAAATTACGATTCAGGACCTAATGTGCACGCTCCACTATGAGCACCTGCTGAGGACCCACTTACTTATAAAACTTTGAGAAGAACCATCTCCTGATACCTCTTGGCAGTGCTCAACGCAGACAGATTAAAAAACATAACAGACACTGACTTTGTGGCTGGGGAAGGAGGAACAAAGAGGGGCTGGAACAAAGAGAAATATTTCCATCTGTTCTGGGTAGAGTTAACCCCAGTCCCTTATCTTCACACATGCAAAGAGACACCCACGAACGCAGACAAACACATGCGCACACAGATCGTAGCACCTCTTTTCCTACATCAGATTCATGTTAACTATGATAACTTGGCTATATCTAAAATCCAAAAAGTGATAAAGAGTGGGAGATGAATAAACGCGCTACTTCTGGTTAAACACATGCCAGCTGTCATGGTGGTATGATTAATGCTGCCAGTCTTACCAGTCTGTTGATGTGAGGACTCTCAGCAGGATGTTGCTTATCTAAAAAAAAAAAAAAAAACATGAATATAAGGATAGCGTTTCCTTATTATTTTCATCATTTTAAAATCCTGTGATGTGTTGATCTCTTTTGGCCTGAAGCCAAATGTTCCATCTTACATAGATCAGACTCTTGAAGCAAAGATACTTTTTTTGTAAAAGATAGCCTTGTTCTCTTCGAGCTGTAAGAAATGGCACATCTTTTTAAAGCATCCATAGGTTTTCTAGACAGCACACAATTGTGTTATTATTTTTTAACATGACATATGTTACCATTGATGTGTTTACATAAGTAAAGTTTGGTGATATTCTCTTTATGTATTATTTTGAACAAATCCCATGAAAAGACCAAAAACAGCAATTTCAAGTATTATAGCTCCTTCCTCTGAGTCACATCTCCCTCCTCTTACCTGAAATATATCTATTTCTTTATTAAGATGAGCATGGACAATGTGGTTTATGCACATTTCTACTCCTATTTATGTAACATCCAGCAAAAATGACAGTGTCGGGTTCACAGTGAACACATGTGAGAGGCGTGAAAGAGTCTGGAGACGGCGTGGTCAACGTTATGCTGTCTGTAACATCATCCAGCATACTAATTATACAATGTACATTAGTAAGATTTTCGGAATATGTTTTTTCATAAGTTGTGTAATGATGATTGGCCCTTCTTTCATGGTCAGGTTATCAACGCTGCTCTCACTCTGGCTGCCCGCCCCCAAAGCAAGGTGGCCCAGGACAACATGGACGTTTTCAAGGATCAGTGGGAGAAGCAGGTGCGCATCCTGACCGAGGCCGTGGATGACATCACCTCCGTGGATGACTTCCTGTCTGTGTCAGGTATGAGGCAATGCAGCAAACAGTCCTCACTGATGATAACTCGCCTGCTAATTGAAGAAGAGTATCCACATGTGGTTACGTTCATTTAAAGTCACAGTTTGATTGAGTGACTGGCATCATCCAACATCAAGTTGAAGGGGAAAAAACAAAGAATCACAAATTGTATATTTGGACAAGAAAAACAAAACAATAATCAAATCACAGAAAAGTCAGAAAGCCAAACAACCTGAAAACAAACAACCACTTGTTTTGATTGCATTGTTGTTTGTTCCCTTTTGTTTTATATATGTGGTCCAACGTTTCGGATTTATTGGTTATTTTACTGGGATTTGATAGATTATGCTCTTGACGCGCATGCCAAAGTATGACATTGTAAATATTAATCAGTAAAGAGTTTGTCGCCTCACTATTTCACAATCATGAAGTTCATGAGAGGTGTACTTTTGGTTCCGGACGTTTTTAAGAAGAAGAAGAAATTGCATTCAATTATTTGTAATTGTACATAATTATAGTTAAAGATATACATCATTCGGATTGAGGGAGAAGCATGAATCATTACAATTATCCCTCTTTGCGTCAGTATTTTTGACCAAAGAAAGCCTTGTAGACCCTCCAATTCCATTCACTGCCGTTCTTTCCCTCCTCTCCCAAGAGAACCACATCCTTGAGGACGTCAACAAATGCGTAATCGCTCTGCAAGAGGGAGACGTGGACACTCTCGATCGAACTGCCGGAGCCATCCGAGGCCGGGCGGCTCGCGTGGTCCACATCATTAACGCGGAGATGGAAAACTACGAACCTGGGGTCTACACCGAACGTGTGCTGGAGTCCATCAAGCTCCTCTCTGAGACTGGTTAGTGCAGCGTACACAGAGCCGGGTTAGTGCGAGGAGGCACAGTTTAATGTATGACGGTGTGTTGTGAAGATTAATATGGTATCCTTCACCCTTGTACCGCGCTTTCATCAAGCATCCCGCCCCAAGCCCTTTTGGCAGTGTTAAGCTACTTTCATGAGGGGGGAGTGCAAGACACACCCACGCACACACACACACACACATCACACGCACACACACACACACACATAATCACACGCTAGCACATGCTAGCACTTACCTCTTCTGGTCAGTGACTTACAAACACACCTTAATTGCCTGGATGCACAGTGTCCTGCAGTTTGGATCAGTGTGTTGGCTCTAACACCAACCTTGGACTCCACCTGTTCAGTCCTCTGATCCTCTCATCCGTTTTTCATCTGTTCTTTTTTCCTCCCTCCTCCACTGTATGGCTCATGTGTCATGGCACATTCCAGGAGACCTGAGTTTATCCGTGTGGTAGACTCGGAGAAAAAATCAGAAGAAAATGTAATTTGTCCATTTTTCCAGCACTGGTTGTGTTAACGATCGTTTTTATAACACACAGGTGGATCAGAGATGGAGAAGTCAGTGTTTCTTGTCATGAATGCAATCTCCTTTGAGGCATTAAAGAAAAAGAAGAAAGGGCCCGATGTTCTTTTTCCCAGAGAAAAATATTTTTGCTCCGTGAAATAGTTCCTCAAATCTCTCCCTCAAAGCGCTCAAATGCCTTTTCGCCATTCTAAGGGTGGACAAAAAACACAGGATGAAAGGAAGGAAGTCATTTAGAAATTACCTGTCCACAAGAATGAATTTGCACCACAATCATTCAATTACAATAGCCCCCCCTCTCTGCATTCTCGCCCACGCTTCCCTCCCCCAGATTCTATCTCTATCTACCATTAGAGCCCATTTAGCGAGGCGCTTTATCTCTGGTTTTGCTCGTTACTTTCATCCCCCCACCCCCACCCCCCTTTGGATAAGTCACAAACAGCATTAGGTGGTTCACGTTTGTCACTTGTGAGCCAGTCCGTAAGCATTCAACTCCACCATAAGCTAGTTATTCCTCATTCTTTATCCGGATCCCCATTAGCTTCGGCATAGTGGTCACTAGTCTAGTTATATGGTATCTTAAGCACATTCTGTTCTATTATTGCATAATTAAGTTGAATTGATTGGTGTAATTAATTGATGGCGTACAGTGGCAATATCTCGTGGACACTTAAGGTCAATTTCATATGACCATAACCCTGTCACACACGAAGACTATATAATTGTGCTTCTGTTCTATTAATCCTCCATGGAGGATGGAGCTTGTTTCAGGAGTCAGCAGGACCCCAGAAAGCGTTATGTCAGCGTTCCTGAGAACAACGAATGGAGAGCTGTTGGTGTTGTGGCATCATACTGATTAGCCTCTGATTTTTCTTTGATCACGCATTTGCAAGAATTTACATTTATATTATAAATCTAATAATGAAAACTGTCCAACCTTAATGCTTTGGAATGAGAAAAAAGATTCATTAATCAGACCCTGGCTATACAATATACCTCCCAACAGAATGAAACCTTCCACATAGGAGAGAACGCACATTTTAAAAACTGCACAATTTTAATATTGTATTACTTTACTCAAGGCTAACAAAAAAACCCATCATAATCCTCTTCCTTCTCTAATAGTTGCAACAGTACCAACATGCAGATAGAGACATGCTGTTATGTGCCATCCATAGGAAAGTAATAGCTTCAGCATATACCCTTGAACCCCTCGGAGGAAATAAGTGTTAGAGCTGCAGCATTTTCCTTTTTTAGCGGCTGTTTTTATCAGAGTAGTGGAAATCTTATATTCTATATTGAAACCTGCAAAATTGAAGACTTTTTTTCACCAGAACACCTTCCCACTGAATACCGGGAAGCACAGGACTCACAGTGTTCTCAGTGTCAGAAGCAGATTATTATATGTCCAAAGGAAAAGAACGGGGGTGGTGGGATACAGAGAAAGGGTGAAATGTGGGTTTCCTTCTGTCTTTGGTGCTGAATATTTCAACTGCAAACTCTAAAGTCAGTGAAATAATTTACACTTGTTCATTGGAGACTTCAGCAGCTATGACTCTCTTTGCCTGCTCATGGCAACATCATCATCTTCAGGTCTAAACTGCTGCTCCCACTTTGCTCTGCTATCGGGGGGGACATTTGTGTAACAAATATGTGGAAAACATGCATTATGCCAACATGAATGAGTTCTGTACTAAAAATATGTAGCACCAGGCAAAAAAAAACAAGCATGTAGCTGATATTATGATGTCCGGTGTCCTGTCTGACTTCACCTGCAGCAAATTGGCAATTCTCACTGGCTGCATGGCCTTAGGGAGGACTCCTGTCTTACATAAACTTTAAAGAGGCCTTGTGTCCTCTCGATCGTGGATGCTAATTGAGATGTTAAGGCAGGGAACCGGCAACTGTGTTACACCAGCATTTCATTGCCTCCATATTTCTCTTTGATGAAGAGCCGATGTGTTCCCCCTTCCTATTCCCCTCTTAGTTGTGGTAGTTGGGGGGGTTCGGGGCTAACGTGCACATCTGATCTGGACCATAAAGCACCTATTGATCCTTGTGAACTTTTGCCTCCATCTACCCTCAGCCCTCACAGACCTGCTGTCTATGGATTTGAACACAGTCAAGGAGAAATCTATAGCTGGGGGGAAAGATGATTAAGTGTTGCTGAACAAAGAAAAAGTATATAGGACCACACACTTTTTTTAAGGGTACTGAGTCCAATTAACTAGACTCTACCAAAAAATCAATAGCTGTCAACAAGGATTTCACTAAGCAATTTGAGCAGGGATTTTAGTGGAATTCATTGATGTGGTCCGCTTTTTTTCCTATTCTCAGTGGTGAGCATGTGTGAAACATTATCCTTTGTGCATGTGTGTGTGTGTTTGCTGTTTGTGTTTTTATTTGATTGGCCCTGTGTTTATGCCTAAGGCACCTAGCCAATCGCAGCCACTTGCCTGTCTTTCTGACAGCTGCCACATCAACACTTGCTGACGCTTATCACAACTACCCGCCCTTTGACCTTGTCTCAATTTGCCCATCCCTCCTTCTCATATTGAACGTGGTCAGATTTATGTGCCGGGCCCCAACACAGGCAACCATGGCACACAACTCTTCGGCGTGAAGCTGAGCCATAGAGTCCTGACAGACAGTCCACACATGGACCCTGGATTGAAGCGTGTCCTTGAGAGGGAGAAAAAATCAATAGCCTAATGGGAAAGTGGTTATGGCTTCTCTCTCGTTTTTCCCCTCTCCCTCCTTCTTCACTGAGACACTTTTCTGCCCACTAACTCCCTGTGTTTAAACTAATCTTCTCCTCAAAAAAGGGACAAATTTTAAAGTCGATCATTAATGTGGTGCCTGGAGAGGGTAGATTAAAAAACTGATATATGGCCGAAGTCAGCGTGCCATTTAGAGAAGCAGGGTGGCATTGCTCCTTTGCTAATACATTGGGGCATAGTAAATGGGATTTAGCCAGGGTTTTGCGGTGAGTAATAACACACATGCACACACTGCCACCCTCATGTCATAGCTGTAAATCAGTGGATCAAGTGCTAAAAAAAAGGAAAATGCAGCAGAGACTGTGGGAGAAGAGTAAAGACACTTCACACTGTCTACTTTGAAAGTAATGGCTCTGAGGACCAGACTGTGTGGCTGGCTCAACAAAAATCAACTCACCATAAATATTGAGCATTTCTTTTTAAAACCGTACCTTGTTTGTGACATGCGGGGGACTGACTGGGTGAGGCACTCTTTAAATGTTTATCCATTGTTATAACGATGGGGGAATAGGTTTTTAGCCAGAATAGGAAGCAGATGGCAAACCCGTACCTTGCAAGGAGAGGAGGTGAGGCTTTTTAATATGTGAGCAAATAGAGGTGGGTGTTACAGAGGGAGAGAGTGCTGATGAGGAAATTGCTATGAGGAGAGCAGTGCAGTATGATGAGGTAGGTATCATTTTAACCAAGGTTAGAGTGTAGGAGAGCAGAGCAGTAAGCCGACTAAGGGGCACTGAATTCTTTATCTCATGACCTTCAGTGTTTCTACTTACTTTGAAGGCCTCAGAACAGAAAAAAATAGGCTGAAAGGCACTATAAAGCTCATATTCATACGTTTCCTCCCATCCTTCCATTGTCTGTGGCTTCTTATCCTATTCAGGGTCGCGGGGGTGCTGGAGGCGATCCCAGGACAAAGGCAGGGTTCACACGTAAAGACAGACAAGCACTCACTCATACATGCATTCATCAATTAACCTATAATGCATGTCTTTGGATGGTGGGAGGAAGCCAGAGAACTGGGATAAAACCCACGCTGACACGGGGAGAACATGCAGACTTCACAAAGAAGGCCAGCCAGCGGGTTTAAACCCAGGGCTCTGCATCCCCCGTTCCCACCACGGTTTAGAACCACTGCACTACAACAGCCTGCCGCCCATAAGCCTTTGTTTACCGCGGTAATAAATCACGTGAGAAGGAGATTGAGAAGTATTTTCTCATAGACCGCTATACCATCGGACTTCTTTTTGCGACCACATGAATCACGCCCTGCTGGCTATTAGAAAGAATGCAAGTCACAGCCACTTCCACATTGCCCTCACAAACCTGGAGGTGCATAAAAATGCAAGAATGACAATAAAATACCAATGTAGTATACATTATTACAAAGTGATATAATACGTTGTAATATGCAATGTATTTTGGATCCCTTTAATTCTGTATCATTTTAATAGAATAGAATTGCGTAGGTGTTAAAACATCACATGACAAACCTCTGCCACATCCAGTTGGCCTTAATGATGTTGTGCATGTTTTGTGTATAGAATTGCTTTTGATTGTATATGACTTAAATTGAGCTCTCCTCGTGCAAAAGTGAGGTCTATGCATCAAAAACTGTGCGGTTTGTGGTGTCTGGAGGTCGTTAAACACCTCACCGGGGCACATCGTCTCTGCTGTGAGGTTTTTAAGCATCCATTGTGCTTCCATAACTTCTCACTTAAACTATGCTTAAGCCTAGGGGGTGAAAAAAATCCATTCCTACATGGTCACATTTAATTCCCTTCATCATTTTTCAACTGGAATGAGTGAAATTGCTCCTTACCATCAGCAACTTTGCTCATTAAGAGCTTGGAGAACATTTAAATATTTCTATTTAAAACGCCTTCCCAGCAATTCCCAAAAGCCTATTTTACGCTTCTGCGGTAAGTGGATTAAACTGAATTAAAAATGAAAAGAAAAAGGAAGAGTCTTTTTTGTAGTGCCTTTTATGTTTGGTGAAATATAGCTTATGTTTTATATCAGACAAAATAAGTATACTGCAGATACACCTTTAGTGCAAGCTGGCTAATTGATTTACTTCACTCTGCATGTAAGAGAGAGAGGAAAGTGTGGAGAATGATAATAAAATCACACAGTGGGCTTTTTGGTGGAGATTCACCGGCCAAGCTGCCGTCCTTTCTTTTTTTATGGCCTGTTTTTCTCTTTCCTATCTGTCTGTCCTCATTAGACCTATCTTCTCCCCTCAAAAGGGGTTGTCTGAAATCAGTTCGAGTATCAACAGAAATCCACTCTTTATGTATACCTGTGTTGATGATTATTTCCAATGCAGCAATCCATCTTTTTCTAACATATCAAAAAGCTATGTATGTATGTATGTGCTGTATTTTTCTATTTAAATTCATTCATAAACATGTATATTTATTGTTGAATTGAAGACCTTCTCTGGCTGATGATTCTCTGGTCAGGTAAACCATAGTTTTTGTTATGATAATTTTGCGCCAGCACAAAGTCCATGAAAAAAAACCCCACATTATTAAACTCTGCATTCAGTTATTGTGACTGAACAGGAGATTACGTAGAAAGGTTGCCTGCTAAATATTCAAAACATTCAGTCCGTATTCGTGAATATTTAAAACTGTCGATTGACATTCAGCACAATTCATTTGAAAACACAAAGAGCATAAAGCTCTTCCATCGGCTCTGGCCAATTGATACCGACAACAAAACCAGCCATTTTTATGGTCAATAGGGGCTTTCCTTTTTTTGTTCCGCTTTTGTTCGGCCTAAAAGACTTTGATGAATTTGTTTCACTTCATTGTGATTTGACAGGCTGAGCTTGCGAGTTAGCGTCCTTGTACATCGTCTCGCAGGTTACAACCATGCACACACACACACGCGTACACACACTTCCCCATGCCAAATGCCAGCATACACACAAACAGATCTGTGGCAGACGGGCCGATCTTCCTGTTGGGTAAGCCGAGGTGAAGCTAATTGGCGTGCGTACTGCATATTGTCGCATACACAGAGTTTCATGAAGTGCAAAAATGATCAGAGAGTGACGCAGGAGGCCTGCTGCTGCAAACGTTGAGATGAAAAGGTTGTCAACGTGGCCTCATTTAGAGAAACCACACACAAATAGTCATGCTTTCACCATGCCATATTCTTTCTTCTAATTGGTAAGCTTTCTGAAAGATTACTGACACGTGTGATACACTTGACTCTCATATCTTTCCTTCCCTCCATCTACTTCCCTTGCGTCTTTCTTCCTGCAGTCATGCCCCGTTTTGCTGAACAAGTGGAGGTGGCTATCGAGGCGCTGAGTACAAACCCTCCACAGGCCTTTGAGGAGAATGAGTTCATTGATGCATCCCGTTTGGTCTACGACGGTGTCCGTGACATCAGGAAAGCTGTCCTCATGATAAGGGTATGTCCATTTCCTCCTCTAAATTGAAAAAAGAAAAAACGCTCACTGAAATACTCTGCGATGTTTTAAATGCTCAGCAAGTGTGAGACAGAAATTAATGTGATTTGAAATGCTGACCAAGTCCAAATGCGGTCATTTATTTCCACCCTCCTCTATATATTAAAAACATTTGATTGAGTATTTTGTGAATTTCCCTAATGTTGCTGAATTGTCAGTCAGTGAGTCTGTATTAAGCATATTTGATTGAAATTTATGATCTACTTTTTCTTCCATCTACACTCACTCCAATCCATATATTATTGTCTTTTTACCCTCTAATTGATTATTTCCTGACGCACGGGACAAAGTCGTCACACTCACAGACTCCTTCCCGGTTTTTGCGTCTTCTATTCTATTTCTGGCTCCACACATGTGGTACATTATTGGTCGGGCAAACTGTGCTAATAACTTAGATGACGAAGGATGTCGCCCGCAGGATGAAGACAACATGAGTGAAATCTAAAATGCAATTCAATTCCCGTTTGAGATGTCACACCTGTCATATGATCCGCCTCGTAATGCTGGCGGAACATTTTACAGCATGTCGTTATAAAAATGCTGCATAACAACATGACACCAGCAGCTCTTCTGCCTCACATCCACTCTGATGTTACAGTATCTGCATTTTTCACCCCAACTAGCTCTTCTCTCTTCAGCGTGTAATTCATTTATTCAACTTTATGCAGGCTGGAAGGTTTCCCAGTGCAGCTCTGGAAAAAATCTAATTATGGAAAATAATTTGATGTTGGTAAATAATGTAAAACAGGCAGCTTTGAACTGCCCGGGACCAGCTGGCTTCATAATCCCGTCCAAGTTCAATTACTTTCTGAGGAAACAACTTGGAAGATCCTTGCTTTCTCTGTTGTCTAACTCCATCATATAGATAGCAAATGTGGGTGCCATGTGTAATAGTTTTGTTTTGTGTACACATTTTTAAGCGCCCATGTTATTTTTCTCCCACTTAAGCCGAGTAATGGCTCCTTTACAATTTTTACAGCAGAGATCTTATGAGCGGCCGATGGATTAAGAAACCAATTCTCCACAGTGTTTAAAAATTGAGACAGGTCTTGAGAAGAGTGTTACGTTATTAAGGAAGTTCTCGAAAGCATACACACACACACACACACACACACACACAGAGACACACACACCTACAGAGCAGAATAGTGAATAGGAGTAGCACTGGCTACAAGGAAACATGTATAAAATTGAACAGTGGTTGGAGACTGGCAACTGTATATACAACTGGTGTTTACACTCTCTCCTATTCCCAACAAACGGACCTACAGTCGTGTTTACTTTTACTGGAAGTTCAGCCTTAAAGTAGCACTGCATTACAAAATGATAAGATGCCGCATTGATGGCGGCACGTTGTTTCATATTTCTTGTGATTTCCATCAGGACTGATTATTTCTCTGTTAAAAGGCACTGCAAACTGCAATCAAGTTTTTTATTTACTGTCAGATATCCTTGTACCTTCACAACAAAGATAATGCATTCATGCTGTTGATTTGAAAAAAAAGAAGAAGCTATAATTCCACATTTAAGTATTTTCAAAGAGCGTCCACTATCTGTATTTAATTTGACAGAAGAGTTTAGTTGAGGGGAGGAGGTGTGTGATTCAGATCATTAAAAAATCTCTGTGGTTTGGTTTGAGCTTTCCAATGAGGCTGTGTGTACTGAACAACAGCACAGGAACATATGCTGTCTGCTACCCTGTTACCCCCACAATGGGGCATGAAGTCAAAGTGACTCTTTTCAACTGTCAAGTAAGGAGTCGTATGATTTTCTCTCTCTCTGACTTTGTTTCTTGACGTTTCTCACAGACACCAGAGGAGCTGGAGGATGACTCTGACTTTGAACAGGAGGACTATGATACTCGCAGCAGGACTAGTGTCCAGACTGAAGACGACCAGCTCATTGCTGGACAGAGTGCTCGGGTGAGTGGATGTTCACTTCCCCACTGTGCTGAAAGCGTTCTGAACGTTCCTCGGCGATGCAACCTGACAGGAACACAATATGAGAAAAAGACAAGATGTATTTGGCTTTGGTTGGGCAACGAGCCCAAATTCATCATGTAAGTGGTGTTAGCACTTCAATCGTAGGCTGAGGTGCAAGTTGCACCGCATCCCACATCAACACCCACCCCTGTTTCCTGACCATACTGGAATTGATTCCTCCAACTAGTTCCACTTGCATAGCATGAAAGACCATTTAAATCATCCTAACAAGTGGGATTATTTTAAATAAACACCGTTCGGGGGTGGCAGGTGTAAAATTGCAATCAAAAACAAAGAGGTAATTACCGAATTCCCTTCAGATGCCAGACAAAACAGAAAAATACAGTATAGCACTGTGCCAAGGCTTCAGTTGCGATCACCAGGGTCTGGGCTTTGTTGCACATTAGCAATTTTTCACTTGGGCCCAGTTTAAAGAACATTAAGAGGGTATCAGCGCTCTCCTCCAGCAACATAGAGGCTCTCGTGGCGTGTTGCATGTTGAATGGATTGTGGATGGCAGGAGTATGACTTGGCCCAGTGCCTCTCCCGATGGCACAGGCCTGTATTATACTGCCTGGGTCTCTGCACAGTCTGCACACACAGGGGGGTAATGCACAAGGAAGGAGAAAAGGAATAAAAACTGAAACAGCAGCTTATTGTTGCAACAATGTATGCTATGTAGCTATAGCCCCGATCGTGATGCCTTTTGATAGTTAAAACAAAAACAAAACAGACTTCTCTTCATCCTTTCGGCGAACACAGAACACTATACTCTTAAGTGAAACCAAGTAACAGCTGCTGAACAGCGGCCCCTGTAGCCCCAAAATAATAATGGGAAAATGCTGAAGGCTAAATCGTAGCAGAACTGAAGTAGAGAAGAGAAAGTCAGTAAACTGACTCAGCAATGTCTTCGACACACAATTTGTTAGCATTAGCTAACATTAGCCACCGCAATCTGCTGGTCAAGCCACAACAACGAAGCCTGTAGCTGCAAAACACTGAGTTAATTTAATTGAGCAAGGTTATGTTTTATTGCTCAATCATTATTTGATCCAGAAGATTGTTTCTTATTTCATGAGCAGCAAACTAAATGACAAGATATGTTGCTTTCATTCAACAGCAGAAGAAGATAAAGGGAAAGAAACATGTTCAAGGCTAAAACAAAAAATGATAATCCAATTTTATATATCCCTGTTTAATAAGAAAATCTTGCATTTTAATTTTACATTTCAACTGTTGGAGTAAGAGACAACTCATAAAAGTGTTTATCATTGTCAAATCTCAACTCCAACCATGAACAAATAGAACAGACCCGTGCTTTGGGAGCACAATAGCGTCTCCTGGATGACTGCGGGGGTCCTTGGTGTGAAGTGCTTTGAGTCGGTTGTATGTATGCTCCCACGGAGGCTCCCGCAGCGCTGTATTGCGGGGCCATCTGAGCTTAGAGAAACCAGCGCTGCCACACAAGGGAGCCTCACAGCACCAAACTGTTAACTAGTTTTCCTGGCACTCAACTTTGCTTTGAGTGGGCAGTTCTTCTTGGGAACAGTTTGAAGTCGCAGCATGTCCCTTTTGTCATAACGTGTTGCTGAGATACAACTCATATGAGACGTATTAAAGGGGCGAAGTGGCTGACTGTAATATGCACAGGCAACGTGTTGCATCGTGTCATCCAACACCATCGCATTTCTACATTTAAGACACATTTTCCTATACCGTACATCTGGCGTGCTGGCAAAGCCCCTCACACGCTTAATTGATGTTGCCTGTTGTTCTACTCACTGTTGTTCCCTCAGAGGCTAAACATTTACACACGGAGAAGACGAGGCACATCCATAAAAGATGTGTTTGCCTTTAACCACTGGTGACCCGCCCGGTCGGCCTCGGCCTGTCGTGTCGGGATACAGCTTGCTGTCCTCTCACGGTCATGCCAAGTGCACACTGGTGCTCTGTGTTTCTATTCAAACAGACACGAGGAAGTGTAATCCATTTTTCTCCATAGGAGCTGACATGAACACTCTGAGGTTTACAGTCATGATCCCCCCCGGGCCCCGTCGGCGTGCGGGTATCACACACAGGACGCGGGAGTAACAGCTCCCTCTTACTTCCTTGATCTCACTGGTTCTGTCCCCTTGCTCAGTGTGGAAAGAAATCAAATCATATCCAGGGCACCCCCGAGAGCCTTTGTCCCCAGTGCGATGCCTTGTGTGGCGCTGAACTTGTCACTTCTATTATGCTTATATGTAAAGCTAATTTATTAGAGCAAACACGCATAATGAGGAGGCAGAAAAACACACGGGGGAAGGAGGCCTGTACATAGTGTCTCTTTTTACAAGAACATGCAAACTCTCCTTCTATTACACACCACGGATAATGCACACACACACACACACACAAGCACGCACACGCCATCTCTTAACACAGTGATTGGATAACACTGTTGATAGGTCATCCATAAAATTGAACTCTGAGTGTCTGGGCAGTTTATTTCAAATGAAACAAATTAAAGTCATTTCAAGACGCTGCGCTCGGTGAAGAAACCCGGAAAGCGCTCTAATCCCCGCAGACGTAGCCGAGTCGCAGAGTGTATTGGCACAGCACTCCCTCGGCCGGATTTGCCACTATGTTAAGCTCCCAAGGCCCGCTCCTTGTTGTTATCAGTAAAGTAGGGGAAGGGATTTAGGGATAAGTGAATTCTAGAGAGCAGGGGAGGAGGGGGGGGGGGCTTCACCAAGTGCCTTCCTGCTCCCCTGACGTCCCAATTGCTCGTGTGTTTACCCCTGTGCCGCAGCTTTCTTTTGTGTTCAGAATCCCCCCCCCTCCCCCCTCTCTCTTCCTTCCTGATGCTCTCTTTCTTTTGTTCACACACATTTTCAGAGTGAATTTGAATACCAACCAAATCCCTCACCCTCTCCCCAACCTCCCTTGATCCCTAATTTTAGAAAAGGAATTTCCAATCCAAATTGTTGAGTTTCAAGAGACTTTCTGCTCCCTTTAGCTGTTTTGGGGAGCAGTTCATCTTGGCTTAATGCAGCTCTTGTGTGCAGAACACGGTGGGGGAACATTTTGATTCGCTCTTACTGAAGTATCCAAATCTTACTCTGACTACCAGTTTAATTTTTCATTGTTTATCTTACTAGTTATAATGGCATTGAGCAGAACTTTAACTGTTCTTCTCAATGGTGTACCCAGCATTTTGACTGCAGGGGCACGCTGCTTGGTGTAATTATAGAAATAAGTGAATAATTGATGGCTCAACAGTTGGGTGCAGGGACAAAATGAGCAGCGGAGACATGCTAATGATGAGTCCTGGGGTCAGAGAGATGTGCTTGGTGGCGCAGTGCACTCACCTGTGTCGCTATTGATTAGGCAGCAATTACTGTCCAGCTTCTGTTTTCGGCTACATTGAACATGAGCACATAATCAGAAAACCATACCCCAGGGAGCCACTTGCTACCCAGAACCATGAGCTTAGATCACAAATATGATGAGTGTCTGCACTGAAATGACTGTTGTAGGTTTCATTTAAAAAAAAATTTCCACCACAAGCATATGGCTAATCTTGAGTACTGCTGCAGAAAACAAGTGATGTCTGTGAAGCTTCTCAGTCATCCAGGTCATGGTAATCTGTGAAAGCATGATCGTAGGAAACTGGACTTGTTTTCCCCTCTCAGTTTGGGTATTTAACTTATTGCAGGGTTGTTAATACTGTGAGAGACATGTGACTCCTGGACCCCCCCAGCCACTTCCATGAGAGGCGAAATGTCTTCAAAAACCTGAACCAGGTGCCTACGATAAAGCTTTCACATGTGCACAGTGATGGCTGCATGCTCAAGGTCCTCTCGTGGTGGCAGTGACTTGGTTGCAGTCACCTTTTATTGTCGGTTTTATGCTACTATGGGCTGCCTGCTGACTCCTCACTCACGAACCAGCTCCCCTGGCCGGTAGGGGCCAGCAGTGATAACACAGCTGAGTGCATCACCAACCCCCAGCTGCTACTCTGCAGCCAGAGATGCACGTGGAGGAAAACCCTAGACTGTATATGTATATATGTTAGTTATCATCGTTTTGCACAGGGTGTTTGACTATCAGCTAACATCTAACAGCACTAGACAGCAGCTGACTGCCTATTGTCAAAAAAATAGACTTGAATCCTTTATACACTCTTCAAGTCACTGTCTAGACACTGTCTCGATGGGGGCTTAGCATATCGTGGGTTTCATTCAAACAACCTTACAGCACTGTTCTTTGCAGACACACTTCTCTATTTCCAACTAATTTCAAATGGAAAAACAATCATAGTTGAAATCCACAGCATTAATAGGAATTTAAAGATAACACACCATGTGTTCTGTTGTTATATAAGACAAAGTCACAGAAGCAGAAGGACTGATGCTTACAATTGGGTTGTTAAAGCCTGTTAGTGCTAATTAACTTTGCAAAAATGCACCCTTTATTTGGGGGGCTGTCTGATAAGTAAATGACCTTCAAACTCAAACAGGCTCCACCCTCTATGTGTAATACTCTCCTCCAATCATTAAATGTGTGCTTGACCACTGAAACCTTGTGTAAGCATAGCCCCAATCAGGACATAGCTATACCCGAATATGTGTGGACCCCACACGCAGAGAGCCCACCTGTTTCCACAGTCAGAGAGCCTCGACCACTGCTGCTGTCTGACACTGAGACACTATTTTGACAAACTATTTCAGCTGCAATTGTTTAGCAGCAGCTAACAACTTGCCCGACACCCTAGCCTCGCCATCTCAGACTGACGTTCTGGACCTTCGCCGCGGCCAAATGAATAATGTGATTCAGGGAGTTGCAACAGCCGTGGTCCGTGTGATGTTTCTCGCCGTGTGTGGTTGGGAATCACATCACTCCTGCCCTCTAACAAGGGGGCCCTGCTGCTCCCTGAAGACAGTGTAGGACAGCTTAGCAGCGGGGTGTGCTACCCTCTGGGATCCACGCGTAATCAGGTAGGCGTGTCCTTAGTGACCGGCTATGCTCATGCAAAGGTCTTCAATGGGTGGAGGCATGCTCGTGATTGGAGGGGAACATCACACATGGAGTCCAGCAGGGAGCTCCACATTTATTTATAGAACTAGGGTTACAATATTGTAACCTTCGTTATGGAGGTATATAGGACTTGTGGCTGGGCAGACTTACAGTGGTTGTTTTGTCATAGATGAAATAAATGGGGGTGCATTTGCCCCAGAGCCAAATGCTGTGTGCAACACATAATTCATAGCGACACCTGCAAAGTGAATGCACGTTTGCTCTGCTGAAATCAGCAGTCTGTTTTAAATTGTTTATTCCTCATTGTGCAGTCTAAATACATATTAACTTTGTATTTGTTTTAAGTGTGAGCAGTGTTTTCACCCCACACGCGGTTTAATGGGATTTGCTGCCTCGCTGTTGTTTGTGTGTCTTGGCACCAGCAGCAGAGGAAATCTACACTGGGCTTGAGGGGGCTGGTTTTGCTTGTTGTTTATGCCGTTCGGGGTTTTATTCAAGCTAACCGCCATCAAAGCCTTGCACCACTCTGCTCACACAGTGATCAGTAGGCCAAAGCTCATGGACACATCTGTTGGTCGCTGATGAGAAAGTTGTGCCTCCATGCTTCTCTATTTCTGTCTCTAATTTATTTTATTTTTTTCATTGCGGGCCTCCTCCTGTTTCAGCTCATATTCGTCTCAAAAGAATTTCAGAAGTCATCTATATTTTTTTTGTTTTCAATTTCCTCCTGACACATCTAGCGGGGGGACATGAGCAAAGTGATGCACTTTCTCACTGAGCTCACCCCACAGCCACACACACCAGCTTTGCTGTGAGAGAGGGAATAAGGAAGAGGGGAAAAGGAGGACAAGGGCGATTATTTCATTAAGAGAAGAGCAATTCTTGGAGGACAGTCAATAATAGATGAGGTTGAAAAACAATGGTGACTTCTTTTTTTTTACTATACTCGCTTTCTCCCTCTGCCTCTCAAGTCAATAGAATCGACCTAATGGAAACCAGGTTACTCTTCCTTCCATCTCACCTCCCTGACATAACGTTGAACAAATGCATTATTCATTCTCTGGTCTAAGAAGCGAGGTAATTATACATTTATCTCCAAAATAATACCGGGTTCTTACTGCGCCTGTGACCTTGCCACAAGATTTATGCCATTTTGGACCTGCCCCCAAAGGCCGCTGAGGAAAAAAATGAAGGCAAAAATGGATTTGCTCTTTATGGATATAAGATGTCAAGGGGTTTGAAAAGGTCCAGTCATTAAATGTAAAGTTTAGAACTTTATTTTGAAGCTTTTCAGAAGGGCAGGGATAGTCATACGCCAAACTTCAAGTGTTCAAATTTTGTAGGGCGGATTAAAACTGGACTGGACAAGAAAAAAAGTACAAATGGTTCTACAGCTCTTCACTTTATATTCTTTCCTTTATTCTCTTTCTTCTTAACTAATCCCTCTTCTTATTCACCCCTTTCCTCATTTCCCTATCATCCCCCCCTCCCCAACCTTATCTCCCTCCTTTACCTAAATTCTTCTCCTCTGGTATTTCCCTCATTCTGAGCAATACTTCCAATTTATTCAGCTCAAATTTACTCGCTAACAGCCTCTTCCTGCTGTAATGCTTTTGTTTCTCTCATATCCCCTGTCTCCTGCAGGCTATCATGGCACAGCTTCCCCAGGAGGAGAAAGCTAAGATTGCTGAGCAGGTGGAGAGCTTCAGACAGGAGAAGTGCAAGCTAGATGCAGAAGTGGCCAAGTGGGACGACAACGGCAATGACATCATTGTGCTGGCCAAGCAGATGTGTATGATCATGATGGAGATGACGGACTTCACCAGGTAAAAAGCAGCTGCTTTTAAAACTGCAATTAAAGATTTTGATTGCTATGATAGCAGTAGAACCATCTAGCTCATACATAAACTCTAGATGGAGATATCTGACATGTAAGCGTTTTAAATGCAACATTATGTCCACCAGCTATTCACTTGTTTTGTGCCATTTGTTGCTGAGTTGGTAGTGTGAAGAGGGTTTCACTGGAAGCAGCTGCCTGCTGTGGCTAAAAATAGTGGTAAAAGCGAACCAAAATGAAAACATTGTGCCATGGATCCAAAACCATGAGCTAAAAAACAAGATGAAACGTTCTGTACAGCTGGTTGTGAGAGTCAAGTGATAATTATCTGTGGGATCATCGCTATGAGCAACCCCTTTCAGTTGTTTTTATCCATTGTTTATATAAAAATATTGCACCAGCGAGTTAAAAAAAAAGTGACAAATGGGATTGCTCAGAAACAATCTTGCGTTTGCAATGCCTCAGAGGATGCCTCAAACTGTTTTTCCGAAAGGCAAAGGGACCCAGACAACCTTTGTTTTGCTCAGACTTTGTAACCCTGTGATTCAAAGATATACTGGCATAGATAATCTGTTTGCATTTAGAGTCTTGTCACTTATGTTTACTAAAAGCCAGCAGCTTTCCTCTCAATCTCCCCCATCTGGGCTCAGCATATCAGGGAAATCCCTAATGCCTGACTGATGGTTATCTGTCTCGTGTACGGATTTGCGAACCACTCCACCGTCATATGGCATGGCACGAACCAAAAGGACAAAATAAAAGAAAGAGCAGAGCCATGAGTCATTAGTCGTGAGTGATTATGGATGTGGTGCCTTGACTGCACCATTATTACTTGGCATTGACCCCAGCTACTCAGATTGGCTTGAACAATTGGAAATTTAAGCTTAGCTGGCTAAACATGAGATCTCATAGGCAGGGAAGCCCAATTATGTAGCCACAATAACGTTTGCAAATCAAGACAACACAACACAGAACAAAGGCTCGGTGGGTTGACCATTATTTCTCTCTACGGTTCTATTTCCTATTGTAACTGCTTTGAAAATTTCTCCTGTTTTGCTGTTAAAAACAGAATTAATTTGTTTCTCTGTGATCCAAAGCACAGCTCTATCATGCATCATTAGGGACAAAGGTATACTGTATTTGTTATATTATTATATTTACGATCTTGGAAATAGTGTATTGTTGGTGGATTGTAATGACTCATATTCTATACTCCTCCAGTCCGCCACAGCAGATTAGCTGCTGCTGCTGTAGGAGCTCAGAGGTGAGCTCCGCATGTCTTCTGCCTCTGCAACTCCACCCACATGACTGTTTCCCTTCTTTTTTGACTCTTTGAATACTCCCAGAGGCAAAGGCCCCCTGAAGAACTCCTCAGATGTGATCAACGCGGCTAAGAAGATTGCGGAGGCTGGTTCCAGGATGGACAAATTGGCCCGCGCTGTTGCCGATCAGGTAGCTCTGCAACTGTGCCTGCCACAGTCTTATACTTTCTATCGGTCTTAAACGGTGTGTCATAGCTGGCGGCGGCAAAGGTTTTGAGTCGGAGCAAGTGGGCATGGCCATCGGAAATCTTTACTGTGGGTATTGACGAGCCCGGCGGGAGCAGCGGACTGTGATGCTGCGTGACTTTGTCTCTCAATGGGGCCCAAAGCTGAGAGAGCAAGACAGCAGAACCAAGTTGTGTCTCTAATATAATTAGCTCCCGAACGAGGTGTTGCATTCATTATCAGATGAGTACTTCTCTAAAATGTGCTGACAGGCCATTTTCAATATCTAATCAATCAGTGCTGTGCCTAGGGAAGACGGGAGTGGAAAGAAATAGGTGTGTGCACGATGAGTGTGTGTGTATGTGTGTGTGGGTGTGTGTGTGCGTGGTGCAAATGAAGTGGGAGGTATTTGAGAATGCAGCACTCCAGGTGATGCGTAATGTTCTTCTTCATTTCCTCTGTCTCTAATAAACAGCGAGAATGAACTTAGACACAAGACTCGCTGATTTATTGCGGCAGCCTGTTGTCATTGTAATTGCAACTGCTGTTAGCTAGCGAACCCTTGGAATAATCATTGTTGGTTTCAGTATCGCACGCTGGGCCTCTTTCCATTGCTGCTTAGCTGAGGAAATATTGAAGCCCAAATCTTTACAATGAGAATTGAGAATTCTGACTATTTCTGAAGTCCTGGAACTCACACGAGGCCCCCCACACGATCCCCAACAAAGCCGCCGCACCTTTGGCCAAATTTCAACTCAGTCACTGTTATTTTGTCATCAAGATGTAGAGGAAATACACTGTTTTATGGAAATGACTGCTGATATCCAAGCAATATTTATATCTAGAAAACACTGAATCAATCATACCTCCACAAAGGCTGCACAGTGTTGTGTCAACCTGCATGTATCGGGACCTTTGTTGTTTGTTTGTTTGTTTTTTGGGTCCGTGCAAAAAGCTGTAAACATGACGCTCGACATATAACACCTTATATATTTGACATAGCGTGGTCAGCAAACATTGGCTTATTTACACACCCAGCAGACACAGAGCAATATGTTACTCTCCTTTCAGCTCAGTTTGGCCTGAGAAATGGAGAAAAAAAAGTTGCTTTGTCTCAACCCAGCTATAAAAATGTGATGAAAGCGTGAGACACACGAGTATACTGAACAAATAAAGTGATTTATTCACCAAAAAGTAATAGAAAATAAGTCAAACAAATGGACGGGAGGAAAGTCCGTAGTGCAGGGACGCATGAAAACGTAAGCACGATGATGTAAGAACTCAAAGATATTGTGTGAGGGGAGATCTGCCCACCGAGGACTGCTGCTGCTCAGGCTTTTATGCATGAGGCACACAGGGCCCGGGTGTGTCCCATGCTACTGATTACCCTCCAATCAGGTCTGCAGCCCTGGGGACAGAAAGCACAGACACAGCAGAGGGGTCGTCACACCCCGCCGTTTGGTGCTGGGCAGGAAGTGGACCGTTGCTTTATCAGAGCTTTCTTTCCTCCTGCCTGCTGTACCTGCTGACGAGAGCCAGGAGGACCACGATTTCTACTGAAGGCATTTCATACTTCCTATAATCATTTCACATTCATGAAGGTGGCAATGTGTGACATCACAACAATGCATGCAAACCTTCCGCTGTTAGCAGAGCAAAGAATGAGTCAGTTTGAGTGGTCGGAGACTCTGCTGGGCTTTCAACTGACCAGAAGGCATCTTTAGTCACCGCTGGCACCGTTCTCCTCCGTCACACCGTCCGGCTCCCCAGAGCATATTGCACGCCAGCAGAAAGTTTCAAGGCTGTGAATGCATAACTCTGTCTGCCGTGCGGTAATTACCACAAACAGAGAGATGATTTTTGTATATTTCTGCATTCGCCTTGTTTTCTAAACATTTCTGCGTCTTTCCATGTGTGAGAACATTTGTCTCGGGGAGCCTGTCTCTCGCGCTGCGTCACGGCTCGGGTGCACGTTGTTTACTGCGAGATCTGGGGCAGAAATGCTAAAGTAAGCATGAATTTTCATCCGTGCGCTTATGCATTCATTTTCTTGGCCCGTAGGCTGGCGAGTGATGATCAGTGTTTAACAGGGTTTAGGTGGGAGTGAATCTGTCACATGGCAAATCACTAGCAGAGCCTGTGTCTGAATCAACAGTTGCTGTAATGAAAAGAGCAGGTGGCTTGCCATTTTTAATTCTCACTTAAATGGTTCCTGGACCAGCGTTTACTGAATATTCAAAGCCTTCTGTTACACTTCCAGAGACATCACAGCAATGTTCATTCAGTGAATTGAATGAGGTATCAAAGTTAAAAACAGCCAAAGTTTGCTTTTAGGAAGCGTCTTATTTTGAATTGCACAACAAATACCGCAAGTTTATTTTTTTTGTCTTTATTCACGACGAAGAAGACAAGTATTTTGCATTCGCACATTGTCATGGATGACGTGTCTGCGTCGAGGTCGCTGTGGCTTGACAGTAAGAATAAAGGCTGCTCCAGTGCTTTCAGACCGGTCCCTTAAGTAGCAAACCTTGTCGCCATGACTCCACATCAGGCCTATTGATGAACAAGTGTGAAGCAGGAGGCAATTCTGTGTGGAACGGTGGAAGGACGGCGAGCTCTTTCATAGTCATTTAAGCACAGCACTTGACGTCGACAAAAAAAACCCTCGAGGAAACTCACGCCATTTCACTCCAGCAATGCCTTTTTTTCTACTCTATCCCCCCCGAATGCCTCCTACACTCACAAGCTAGATGGCGGAGGACAGCTGTGCAGACATCAAGCGCACCTTTTTCCGAGACCATCGTCATTCATTGATCGTCGAGCATGATGCATTTGCATGTGTATCACTCTGCTTGAGGCGGGCGGCGTTTGATTACAGCACCATCTGGCTTCAGGCTTACCTGTGCATGCGGTCGTTGATGTCTGTACAGTAATTATGTTAAGGGGCATTATCGTAGCTTAGAGTATTGTTATGTGAAGTTCCTCAAACAGGACTAAACAGTACCATTCTTGGGGAGCTATTTTTAGACATGCTTGATACCGTTCTGTGAGTATTTACAGCAGCAGGGAGGTGTGGGATTGACTCAAAATAAGCTACAGAAGCAATGCTCATTTTAATGAGTGATCACTGATGGGTTTTTAGTAGTTTTGGGGACAAAATGTCGATGGTGGAGTAAGAAAATACTAAATTTATTGTTGGTAAGGGTCTTTTGTTGATAATAACACAATCCGGTTCATCACCTCGTCCTTACATTCAATAAGACTTTTCTTTCGCATTGCACTCAAACTTTCAGTTTCCAAAATAGCTATTTTTTAATTCTTTAAATTACTTAAACGTGTCATGTTATTTCTTTCTCAATGCCGCTAAACACGTGTAAGTTTGAAGCTAAGTGTTCAGACTTCCAGGTTTCACGTTGTTCGTCACAGCGGAAGGCCCCGTTGCATTGAATGCAGAACAACAAGAGCAAATATCCCGTCGCCTCTACTGACAGCAGTGAAACCAAGTGTGACTGATGTGTAATTAAAGTTTTTTCAAATATTTTCTCTGCTTTAAAAATGATACAAAAGTCAGAGTCAAACAAGCATTTCTGAATGCATAAAAGAACCATAAATAACTCCCACGAGTCACACCAAATCTAAAAGTATGTTTATCATTCCACGTTCACATTTGGCTCCAAGAAGGACGCTTTACTTTAAACCACCTTCATTGCCATCTTGAGCTGTTGAACGTGTTATTGAGAAGTCGAATCAGTGGGTCAAACTACATATAGCTTGAAGAATCCCATCATGCACCTGTCCTTTTCACCTCACACAGTAGCTCTTCCTCCCACTCTCTTGTACCCAAGGCAGAACTGAGACTGTCACAGATAAAATATTCAGTTTATACAAAATTACATTTATTTTTAAGACATTCCTATATGTTCCTGTTTTGGGGGGAGATATTGCATACTTTCACCATTACACATCCTTTAAGTAAATCAATAATGCCTTAAGAAGAGCAAATGGATTATCCATGCTCTCACAGCACACAGTGGCTTTGTACTGATGTGTATGTTGTAGCATGAAAGGTTGCAGTAACAGCCTCTAATGTAACGACAAGATGGCAGCGCACATATTCAAAGAAAACGTTTAAACGATAACAAGATGTTCTTATGAATCGCAGCAGCAGGTCTCTTTGTTAATTGTGTTAATTAATGGTGATCCATGTTCCTTTTTCTATTGAGGATCGACATGCCAGATTGTAGAATAAAATAGAAGGGAGAAGGAAACCAAATCAACTAGTCATTTACACACAACGAGTGGTTTGAATGCTAGAACACAGTGTGAGCTCAGAGATGCCAGAGAATGGATGAACAAATAGAATGATCAGTTATCTTGAAGTAACTATCAGAGCGTTTAGTCCAGTCAGCTAGAAGGCATATTGTTTTAAATGCTCTATTTGAATCCGTCCTAGTGTCTATATGTCATGTCTCCAGTATACTATTATATCCAGAAGTGCCACTGAAGAGAAACCAGATGAAGTGGAGAAAAAAAATAACCCACTTAGTATTTTTCACACGTTGGATAATTTAGGAAAGGTCGGTCTCAGTCCGCTTAAAAATGCGGCATCAGTGTGAGGTGTGACTTGTGTTTTGACACACTCTGCCACGATGTGATGCGTCGGCCTCATCTCAGCACCAGAGTTCACATCATCTTTCTGAATTATCCATCAGGAGCACATTTCGTCCTTGTTGGGCACAATGTTGGGGAAAAAGAGAGGCTGAGTAAAGTCAGGCAGCGAAACCACAATCTGGAATGATCGCTGCTTCAGTGTGGAGGACTTTGGCCTGGCAAAGTCATTTGGAATCTGTGGAAGAAACTGAATTTTAGTCATCTGTACAATAGGGAACAATTTAGTTTGCATCAGACTTGCCTGGGGCAGTGTGTGTGTGTGTGTGTGTGTGTGTGTGTGTGTGTGTGTGTGTGTGTGTGTGTGTGTGTGTGTGTGTGTGTGTGTGTGTGTGTGTGTGTGTGTGTGTGTGTGTGCGCCAGTGGTGTGAAGTGCAGTTAGCAGTGAAGCTAGCCAGGACTGGCAGTGCGGTGATGATGCCCAGGGAGACGCTTCCCTCTGCCTCACTGGCTGCTCTGATAATGCTCATAACTTTATATGTTAATCGTGCCATTAATTGCTCTTTGCCGTCGTGTTAGTAGGTTGAAGAAAATAACATTTCATTTTGAAAGACTGTGTTTTTTTGTGACCATCAGTGAAGGGCACTTGTTGCCAATCGTTTAGGACATACGTCTTCAAATCCATCCCGTCTTACACCACCATGTATTCAGATCACATCCTGATGTTCAACTCGCCACCCTCCTCTTCCCGAGCCCCACAAGACAAGGAGATGAGCTGTGCATTTCCCCACACCGTGCTGCTGAATGTCCTAGTTAGGACCGTTTAATATTAATGGCAAGAAGGAAGGTGTTGCTACACAATGATGCTCGCAGTGTTTAAGCAGCTGATGCAGTATTGTTAACCCACTGGGAGCTTAGTGGGCCATAGCTGACTCTGGGAAGGCTTCCAGATGGAATAATAGGGGCAAACTGTGTGATAGTAGGAAACCCGGGGAGGCTGTCCTCGTACTCCCTGTTGGTCCATTTGCTGCACTGTGTGATTGCTTTATTTGGCGTTGAAGTAACGAAAAAGGTCAGCGGGTCCAGGTCAAGACTTCTGCTTTTAACAAAAAAAACAAGGAGGGGTACATAAAGCTTGGCTGCCGTGGAAGCAAGTCTTTTCTCGAAGCATTAAGTCCATTCATTGCTGATTGATGTTTTTCTTGGGCAACATGCAGTGACAAACTTGTTTCATGTGAAATGAATTTGAAATGAGTTTGACACCCTGCAGTGTGACTCAACGTGCCTTTGAAAGTCAAGCTTGAAATAAACCACCAACAATAAAAAAAAAATAATTTAAACAGCATTTTTCCAGGCTCGGTGCAGAGAAATGTAATTAGTGACACAAAATGCTCTCATTTGAACGGCTGCAACTTCAGAGACGGCGATTCCTAAAACAATCCAATTTGGTAGAGAATTCACATCTCAACCATTTTTGGGAGAACATACACCATTCAAACCAGATGGCAGTCATGTAATAAGCAGCTTTAGAATTTACCACTAATGCCTGAAATATGGCCAAGAACCCTTTTTTTCCCTCCAAATTCTTTGGCTCTGTTGACTTGATGGCTTTATTTTCTGTCATGATATAATTATATCCTTTCTGTCAGCTAGTCAACCATTGGCGCTTTGTTCATCACAGATGATCCAGTTTTAACCTAAAACAAAGCACCGACCGACTGGATTAACCGGCATTACAGCGCTTCGCGGCGTAACACCGCGACAATCCCAAGAGTTTGGCCATGGTGCTCGAATTGAGAAAACATTTTTCCGTAGACGCAGAAACAGGAAAAGAGAAGTCATTATGCTTGTTTGCATTTTGGCCTGTAACTCATAAATCATAGGTCTTCCTGACATGTTTGAGACCTTGTGGATCAGCACAAATCAATGACTCAATTCGATTCATTTATTGCATATATTTGACCCAATGATGATCAATGTCATCCATGTGAATGCTACTCTAAAAATCACTACGCTTTCCCTCGTCCATATTATTTCAGTGACTTCTGAATGTGAAATTTCCTTAAGCTCAATTTTCTGCTCACTGTAGAGTAAATTATTGTCTTTTACCTAGAAAGTAGTGAGAGAGTAAACAAGGGAGTGATTTCAGACACAACCTGTGCCAATATGTAACAACCAAGACCAAGAAACAGAAGAGATATTGTAACTCAACGAGAGCTTTATGGTTAAATAAAAGGGGAAAAAGCACATTTGACAGGATTGGTATGTAAATAGGATATGAGGTAATCCCTTGATTTCATACAGAGGGGATGGATTATATCACTAGATGTTTGTCGTTAAGATTGCACAATCTCCCAAATCGTGCATTCATATTTTTTCTACGACCTGCTTTGTTTTTGCATTTTTTAACAAAATGGCTGATTGTAAAGTGATGAAATGTAATACAAATATCTACCACGGCCTTATAAGCATGTAAAGCAAATTTGAGCTGCTCTGTCAAAGCCAATGGCTGCCTATGTGTTTTGACAATGTGGCCCTTGTCTTTTCAGTGCCCTGATTCAGCCTGCAAGCAGGATCTGCTGGCCTACCTGCAGAGAATCGCCCTGTACTGCCACCAGCTCAACATTTGCAGCAAGGTGAAAGCTGAAGTTCAGAATCTGGGTGGAGAGCTCATCGTGTCTGGGGTAAGTCTATCCATACAGAGCAGCACATCACCGACTTGGCCAATTTCAGACCATTTTTACGCTCTGCACTGCGGGTGGGCAAACCTTTTAGTCCAAGGTCATGATGGAGCAGATGAAAGGTCATGCAGAATACGACTGATGCAATTATTTCAGAACGATTGCCATCTGATATTAACAGAAAGATGCACCACAGGCTTCTTTTCCATTTGTGTTTTTCATGCTTCATGAACCCTATTATCCCTGGTCAAACTAAAATCAGTCAATTATCCCATACTGTTCGCATTTGACATTTAACTTAACTAATAAGCGGGCATATTCTCCATTTCAAAGCATTGGGTTGTGATAAAGAAATATTAAGCTTATAGCAATATATTAGTTTGGGAATTCAGAATTAGCTTCTCCTCTCAACTCTCCTAGACTTCCTTTGCACTGTTGGTAGAACAAATCCACCTGCAAAGCAGATATTTTATTATGTGAGTGTAACTCCATCTTCCTAAAGCCTAAAAATACTCTTTGGTTCGAATAAATGGAGAGTTATTTAAAACATTCAAGCAGAAGACAGATGGGGCAAAAGTCTATTCAGTATCATCAACATAATCATGTGAACTTTCTTTATTGATCAGTATGTATGCAGGTGTGTGCATCTGTGGATATGTATTTCATGTCAATGTTTATATGGTATCGATGCACCATCATATACCTCACCGGCATCAAACTGATCGGGTATCAATTCTTATTTAATGTTTAAAATGACAAATACCATCTTTGCCTTGGAGGACAAGCTCAACAGCATACAATACTTTCTATCCTTGGATACTCAATTCAGATACAGAAAAAGTCCACAAAACAAACTCTCTAACAGTCTGAAAAAAGGGAAACCCCTCAGGAAGAGCAACAGGCAGCTCTCCCATGCAGCATAGTAAACCCATCCACTCTAAGTATTAGTATGAGGTTTTCTACGAGGAGAGAAAAACAGGAATTGGTTCATTCTTACTGATTTTGTCGATAAAGAAACGTCCCTATTTACTGCCTTCATGTGGTATTTCCTCTAATTAAGTCAGACTTGACGTTTATCTTTGCTTTGGGCTTCCTTGGGTCTTGTGTTGATACAGTTCATGATTTTTCAGGACTCTATTATAGTTTGTCTCACATGAGATATAAGCCCTGCTGAGATATTAACCTTTTCATGGTGGCCAGCTGGATTCCACACTCATTAAATCTAAGCAGTTGACTTGTCTCAGTGTGGGGTAGGAGGAGGCCCACTGGCCGCCGACCCTTAAATGTCAGCCAAACAAAACAGACGGAGGCAGAGGTACGCCTGACCCATGCCTCCGCTAATTAAGAACTGCTCAAATAAGATGTCACAGAGCGAGGGTCATGCTGCTTAATTGACAGTTGCCGCACAGACCTCCTGGATGTCGGATGTAACTCATGCATATCCTAATGTTCTTGATGAGTTCATGAAAGTCATTGCACTTTTTTCTCTTTTCAGACAGTTTGGCTTTTTTGACCCTTGGTGTTTATCTCTCCCTTTCCCCTCCAACTGTCTTCGCCCCCCCTGTAGCTGGATAGTGCCACTTCCCTGATCCAGGCAGCCAAGAATCTAATGAACGCAGTGGTGCTGACTGTAAAGGCATCGTATGTAGCCTCCACCAAGTACCAGAAGGTGTACGGGACCGCGGCTGTTAACTCGCCCGTGGTGTCTTGGCGCATGAAGGCCCCTGAGAAGAAGCCTCTGGTAAAACGGGAGAAGCCCGAGGAGTGCCAGACCCGCGTGCGACGAGGCTCCCAGAAGAAACACATCTCCCCCGTCCAGGCCCTCAGTGAATTCAAGGCCATGGACTCCTTCTAAGGAACAACAAAAACAAAACAAAAAAACGTCATGCTAACACAAGAAAAACAACATGAAACATGACAAGTGACAAGTTGAAGAAAAAGTTCCTTTTTACATTGTGTTAACCCACCTCTGTTTGCCCTGTGTGTGCTCGGTGACACCTCAGGAGGACTACAGTACATATTAAACTGCCACACTACGGCTCCCGTGAACACTGGGCCTCGTTGCCAGCAGGCAGCCAACACACACTCAACACTATTTATCGATCTTAATGTAGCTTAATATGTGAGAGCCAAAATGTGACACAAACGAGTAAAAAGAAAAGAAACATATCAGAGGAGGACTAAAAAAGAAAAAAAAAAAAAGTTGGCAGTTGATATAGCTATATCTTTAACGTGCTACTGACTGGCTGCTTGTATACACATTTAAACTGTCTGAATGGAAATCCTGAATGGTTCAGTAGAGGAGTTATTCTAAAGGGAATATGTCAATGTTGGTATGCTCCCTCTTGATATTTTTTTCAATTTGAATGTAACCTGTAGTGCTAGGAATAATTTATGTTTATGATACCTGGAAGTGTTGGCATCTGAGTAGTTTTCTTGTTCCTGATGATCATAATAATAATATAATAATTATAATAATAATCCATATGGTGTTTTTTTCCAAAGCACACTTATGGTCTATTGTATTGCCTTTTTAAATTCAATTTATTTAATTATTACATCACTAACTATGATGACCTTGATTGGAAGTTGTGTAGCGTATAAATATAGACAGAGAGGTTTGACTAGTTGTGGTTTGCTCAGAGAATAGGAATCCCTGCATACAGTACCTTTATATTCACCCTTCTCTAATAAATCCCTCAACTTCATCCTAAAGGTTTCATGTCTTTCTTATTGTCACTTTTGCTGCAGCAGCTACCGATCTGAGTATTACAGCCAGTGATGCTACTTATTAATCTGAAAGATCTGACATAATCATCAGACAGATTGCCACCCAGGACCCCCAGATGAAAAGATTCCAGAGGAGGAAAAAAATCCATGACAACTAAACACTTACAAGAAAAGACATATTGATTCAGGGTCACAGGTCAAGCCCCATTACTTCACTGTGATTGGAGATAATTGCTTAGGCCAGCAGTGTTTGTGATATTTCCCCATGTCCTCCACACAAACACTCTACTGACTAAAATATCTCAACAACTATTAGCCATGATTTTTTACAGACATCGATGGTCCCCGGAGGATGAATTCTACTTAATTTGGTTGTCCCTTGGCCTTTTCTCGAACACCACCAGCAGCTTTAACGTGTTCTCTTATCCAGTGAAATATTACCACACAATATGGTACAAACATTCATGGCACCCAGATGATGTGTCCCAATAAGTGATGATCCCCTGATTTTTGCTCTTGCTCTCCCATTTAAGTTAATTGTATTAACGACAGTTGGATAAATTGCCATTACATTTGTTGTGAGCATATTCGCTGAGTTAAAAGTAAAGTCATTGCCATGGTATTAGACTCTTTCAAATACAGTTTATCTGTTTGTTTTTTTTACCTTCGATGTAATCGACAGTTAAAGCTGATGGTTTCACAGTTAACTGCTGACTGCATGTCGATGTATATAAGCCAGTATTGACCACTGAAGTCCCTGTCAATCTCTCTTAAGCCTGCTGAGTTGTTGAGGGAAAGAAAGGAGGGATTGGGAAAGAGGAACAGCTGTTAGATACCTGGGACTCAAACAATGCCTAACACATCGCCCGTCAGCAAGACAAGTAACCCCCGGATGCTCTGAGCTCTGAATTTAAAGGTTTGAGATCTCTGAAGGCGAGGCAAGTCATGGTGGATACTATAAATGTGAAATTTGTGTAGCTCGTCTGGTCCCTGTGAAACCACGGAGACCTGCCTGCGAACCTCCCTTCATGCCGAGTGATTCCAGTAAATTACTTCATTTTAAGAGACATTACAATGCATTCTTTTTAGAGAGCAACTCTATCAAGCCCCTCCAGGCATCGCCGGCGTCACCCTGCCATTAAAACGGCGAGAGTGAATCAATTGATTGCTCAACACGACCTTGATCTCTCATGAATCAAATCAGAAGCATCGACAAGCATAATTGTCCCAATAACAGTACACGGGACACTAGTTGAGATAATTCAGCAGTTTAGTCACTGTTAATGAATACGGCTCTCTACATTGCCACATTGTTCCTCTAATGGCCATTAAAGACAACAGGCATCACGCATCCGTGCATCACCAAAGTGCCCTGTGTTTAGGAAACACACGGGAGAGGAGTTGTAACATGGTCCAGTTAATGGAGGGATTCATTCCTGGCTGTGGCGCTGTCTAACTAATATAACCATGTGTGTATCCATCACTACTGTCCAAATAAAACATGTTCTCTTTGGAAATGAAAAAGAAAAATAATGGCAGCCGAAATGCCACTGCAGTGTTGAATATTAGTACTTTTAATTGGACATTTCTTCATGGGGTGTGCTGTATTGAAGGGATTTAAGTTAAACAAACCTCCCTCCGATGATAAAACACAGACAGGGAGGGGAAATGACTTAAGGGTCCCCGAGGCAGAATGGTGATGAACAGCATACAACCAGCTGCTGCAATATGTTTTTTGGCTTTCGGCCTCTGGTGTCAGATGCCTTCTGACACTGAACACACTGGAGACTCTGCCATCTCCACAGATGGACGTCAGCGCTGTAAAGGGACCCCGTTTATGGCTGCAGTTTATATAATGCGACACAAAGATTAAATCAAGAGAAAGTGGACTTAAATCATCTTTGACGCGATGTCAAGGTTTGTCCTATTTTACCTCTTGAAAGGTTAAAGACCAGAAAGGTTGTTAACCGAATAGAAACATTACATTTGGCGTCACCTACGGCAGAATTGACCTTACTTCTGGATGAGGTTCTGTAAAGGCAGACGTTTTCAGTTTTATTCGGGTTTGCTTAGATGAGCAAAAACATTTGTGATACAAGAAAAAAACTTGAAACCTTTTTGACACGTTGCTACTAAACATTCATTGCATTCATTTCTGGGAGATACGGAATGAGAACTCAAGCGTTGCCTTCTTTATTTATCTATACTTTTGGCTCTTGAGATGTTCTTCCTATAAATGGTCAAACCTGTTTCTAAGTCTAATTTTCTCAAACCAGCCAACAGCTGGGGGATTCCAGGAATTTCATAATCTCTCCTGAATGCTGGTATATGCTCTGAAAAAGTCTGCGTTAAACACATGCATATCTCCTTGTGCCTTGTTTTTGCACCCTTCAGCTTCAACTTGACCCCTTCGGTTAGAAGGTCTAGGGTCATGGCATCCCATGATGTCTTATTGAAAAGACACATTTATAATATCCACTTCTGTCTCAAACAGCCTCTTTGCAAACTGCAAAGCTGTTGTGTGGAGTAGTTGTACTCGGACAAAGGAGGGTTTAATAAAATCAAAGCTAATTCTCCAGGTCTTCAAGATGCTTTGTCTTTCTATCGTAATGGATTTTGCGCTGATTGATGTTTGATATGTCGGCTATATAAAGCCTCTGTTGTTTTTATTAGTTTGGCAATTCAGCAAACTGAAACACATAGAAATGAATGTCAATACTGTTTTACTATTTACAAAACAATCAGCATTCATGTCTTTGTGTGCATACAGCACCTCAAGTTTGCACAGAGTCCCAGGTTTGATTCTGCTTCAATCGGGATATATTCATGAAAAATGCATACGCCTTTTATTTCGCATAAAACCATGCTTTTTTAACAAATAATGTAGACAGCAGGTTGCTAGTGAGCGCATGAGTCTTCTGCATGAAAGTCAGATACACCACTGTGCACATCCATCCGCCACACCAACCTCCACATGCCCACTAGTTAGTATGCTACTCCCTGCACTGGCACTGGCCTTAAATTTTCGAATATGAATTTAATACCCACGGATACCCAGGCTGCATATTCTGTGTGTGCTCCCAGATATGTGGAGGGTAGTATCAGATACACATTTCTTTTGTGTCTTGGTCAAGTAAGGTCAAGACTATTTATTTCTGTAGCCCAATATCACACATCACAAATTAGCCTCAGGGGACTTTGCAATCTGTAGAGCAAGAACAAAGTGTTTCATTTCGCTAGTGTGATGTTCCTCCGTGATCCACCTGACGTTAACACTTTCTTATAGTCCTCCTACAT
This sequence comes from Eutrigla gurnardus, assembly GCF_963514095.1. Taxonomy (NCBI): domain Eukaryota; kingdom Metazoa; phylum Chordata; class Actinopteri; order Perciformes; family Triglidae; genus Eutrigla; species Eutrigla gurnardus. The sequence continues at coordinate 23,619,584 of NC_139917.1, read as the reverse complement.
ATCTACCACAGATCCCGTACATAATAAAGGGGAGCTTACCTGAAAGGCCTTACATCCATGTTGAAAGAAGTATAATTTATTGTATAAAAGGGTCTGGTATGCAAACTAAAGCCAGTCTCAGAGCACCAGCATCCAGAAAATAATTGATAACGTCCAGTGATCCAGTATGTGAGCAGGTACAGCAAAAGCACTGGGAGCTTGCTGGTGCATGTTCTGTGCACTCGGCAGACACTGTCTTGCTCAGGGAGAACCTCTCCAATTACCTCAACTGTGTGTGCACAGTGATGGACAGTTTGGGGGGGGGGGGGTCAGCCAGTCAGTCAGTGCTGTCCCCAGATGTAATAAACAGTGCAAGAGTGTGGAAGGGGACCGAGGCTATAGTGTTGTGTTGACCTTTAGAGTGATGGACAGTTTGGGGGCTGTTATTTTGTCAGTTTCATTCTTGTCAGTGAAGGAGGGTGAGAGATGGACAGCGTGAATGAAGGGTATTTGGCCGTAAGTGGGGTCCCATTAGGGCAGCGTGTTGAGGTGGACCTGATACCTGACCTGTTACACCTTTTGAAAAACAGGTTTATCAAAGAAGGCTTGATGGTTATCTGAGTAACAATTCATAGAGATAGGATACTTATCTCATATTTTGTATTCATTTAATATTACGTTAATACCATCATATAATGAATGATATATCAATAGATAAAGGTCTGCATTAATGGTTGTAGGCAGTTAATTCAATTTGGTTCAGTCAGCTATCTTTTTTTCTCCATGTGCACTTGTTTTGACTCGTCAGTATCTTCTTCAGTTTGCAATATTCAGACAGCAATAAACATATATCAGCCTAATTGCCATAGATGTTCATATCAGCAGTAAATCTACAGGAAAAGCAACGGTAAGCTGAGATCGGAGGTACGATCTGCTCGAGTAAGCCACTTCATTCAAAGTGCATTCACCCTAAAAGTGGGAGGACACAGGTGGCTTGGCCCAGTAACAGTGATGGCTACTTCAACATGAGTTCATTGTCAGGTTTGACAGGAGTTCTGAAGAGGCAAACTAGTTAGAGCCTGAATTTGTAGGCTGACTTCTTAAGATAAAACAATACTGTAGGTCTAGAATAGGTCTCAACATGAACCCTGTATGTATCTTCAGGCTGTCCTCCGCTTTCCTGGAAATAAAATAATCCTTTGATAAATATTGACCATACCATGTGATTTTCATCTGCGCAAATATTAAATGGCTTTAAGAACATTTCTTCCCATTTTAATACTTACTAATGCACATAATGAAGTAAAAGATAACATTGAGCCTCACAATTATGATTCTATAAAACCCTTTTTACATTTCAAGATGATACTGAAACATAAATTGTAGCCTATTGCTGTAAGAGAAGGTCAGTGGCTGGAGGTCAAGTGAATACAATTGAATTTTTCATTCAAGACAGCTGTATTATAACACATATACAAAGTTCACTACATGAAACTTGAATGTATTTGAATGAATTTTGTTCACTTTATGTCATGCCTCTTACTCTCTTGTACAACAACTCGTGATCTAGCCAGTATATTGTTCAATGTAAAAAGTAACAGCTGACGGAGACGATTATTAGGCCCCCTTGGAGGTCCATGCTCTTATTGGCGCTTTCTTCTTTCATTTGCATTTTGCATTTCACCAGATGGTACCTTAATGAGCCGAAGCTGTCACTGTTTATATTACACAGAGCAATGGATAGAGCGGGAAAGAGTAAAATACCCTTTGCAAATTTGAACAAGGTCATAATAAAGTGGTCAGCAATCGCCCAAAATGGCTGGAGAAACAGCTTGATTAATGCCTGTCCGTAATTGAATCAGGAAAGAGAGAGTGACCTCTACCAAGCTGAATCCTCGGCCAATCAGAAGGAAAAAAATTGCATCACACGAGAAGGATGTTGAAGAGTTATTTCCTCCTATCATCAACTTGCCTATTATCGTTCCGACAACTAATAACCATAAACTATTAACATTAGCTCTCAAAGAGAGTGGACACGGAAGGGGCTTATCTGCTGGAGTCCATATTTACGCATCAGAAGGGATATGCTTTCACAGAGGTTAAAGTGTGAATAAGAAGTGTTTCACTTATGAAATTTCAGACATTTCTTTGCCGGGTCGGCAGCTTTTTATCGGCTGTAACAGTAAAACACAGACACTACTAATATAAATCAAACTATAATATAAAAAAATGTAAAAAATAATGTTTAATGTGTCATCAAATAATGAGTTTTTCCTGTTCAGGCAACATTTCCAGCCATTCTGGAGAGTGTTGGTGCTACACGGGGGTTGAGTGGACATTGCATGACTATGTTCCAATGAGAAATAGATGCATAAGCATTACAAGAGTCTACAGCCAGACTGTACTGAGACACTGTGCTTTGAGCTTAATGCTAAATCAGCGTGCTACATGCTCCAAGTGACAATGCTAACATGCTAATGTTCAGCAGGCATGATAATCTTTAGCGTGCTAGCATGCAAAGATTTACTAATTAGCCTGAACAAATAATACGTCTGCTCAAAATAGTATGCCAATCAACATAATTCGGAGATAGGCTTTTGAGATATGAATCACTATTTGAAAAGTCATTGCAATCCCATGCAATACTTTATATAGATATTATAATCTTGTAAAAGATTTGCCTAACAGACAGACTGATATTTCACTAGTTTGCTTACCCCTGTAAATGGATCTGAAAAAAAAGTATTAAATATAGAAAATCTCGCTTTAATAAAAACAAAGAAACGTTTCACCTATCTGCTATTTCTTCTATTGATTTAAATAAACATTTTATCTTTTACAATATAATCTGAGTTTTTTTGTTTGTTTGTTTTGTTTTTACTTTAAATGAGGGACTGATGTGTAGTTCATGGTTTTGTAAAAACGTAAAGTTAAGGCGTGCATTTTTCTGTTCTGATGATAATTAACGTGACAGGAAGTGGATGCCGTGATGATATTAAGCTCTTTGTTTTAGCCATGGACAGTAGAAAAATATTCCCTTGCGACGTTAAGGAAACGACTAACAAGTGAGTCTTGAGTCTTTTGCGGAAGATGGCGGAAACTCTGCTGTCATGACATCGGTCGGGAGTTTGTTCCAGTAAGGTACTTACTTCATTCTGGCACACTTATTGCTACTTTTTACTTATACTCACTTATACTGACACTACAATTCAGAGCCTATATAGCTTATATAATATTGTGAAAATATGACATAATTGAGGCGGCTGTGCCTCAGTGGATAGAGTCCACTGCTCCTAGATGGCCAACTAACTGGTTGTGTTGGTTGTATATAAACAGGTTAAGATAAAATAATATTCTGTATAATTTCTGAAAATAATATCAATCATGAGATCCACACACAACTGAAAGTATGTTATGACTGCAGCAAAGCCTTTGTTTTTTCTCAGACATGCAATTATGTTGTCTAAAGCCTGACTGATGCAGTACTGGATTTCTGGACAAACCTTCTCATGGAAACACTCATATCTTCATCTAAATGCCATTTCTGTACTGTAATATCTTGGTGATGTTTGGATGACATATTTGCTCCACGAGTGTTGTCTTCGAGCTTAGTTGTTGATATAAAGAAAGCTTTTGCTAACTTTACGCTTACTGCTTGGCTCATCATTAAACCAGACATTACTTCCTGTTTTTCATACAGGAAACACTTTGAGGCAGGTCTTTTGAACCCAAATTCAGCTAGTTTGGTCTATTCGCATAATTGTTAATCACAATGAAGTTTCAGTTTTCTCCTTGTGCCTTTTTATCTTGGCAACTTGGGTGCCTTTTCTCTCTCCCTCTATTTTTTTATTTATTTTTTTTAAGACCTGGACACTGTTTCAGAAAGCAGGTTAAAATATGTTAAACCAAACCCTGAACTCTGCATTGACGCTGAGATGGAAAATGCTCAGAGTTCATTCACTCAACTGAGTTGGTTCACTCTGAGTGAAGTGCATTCATAGTGAATGAAAAAAAAACATTATCAATAGAGCTCCAATACCAGCATTCAGACAGAGCCTCCGGTTTAATTAAGTAGACGTAGAGATGTTTATGCCTGTAGGCTTTATATAGATGGTGCATATTTATATAAAAAAAAAAGAGTGAGTCAGAGGGGTGAATAGCGCCAATGAGTTTACACAACACATTTCCCACGTTCAGTGTTAGTTCATCATTTACTAGACTTACATTTCCTACACCACATCACCACTATCCCTCTAAGAATAAACAAGTCTAAAATAACACTGGTCTTTTTTGAAAGATAAGATTATAAGGAATATGAAGATATTGTAATGAAACGTATTTATATTACCATTCCAACGTAAATGGAGATGGGATGAAGGTGAAGTTTGAATGCGATCGCTTCCCCATTAACAGTGGCTGCTGAGTGTGGCATGCTTTCAGGTGCACTTCAAAGCTTGGAATTTCTACTTTTCAGCAGTAAGCATGTTAATGTAGACTGAAGAGAAACTTATCCAGGATCCTTTAAACACAATTGGCGTTTATATTTATGATTGATGATTTAAATTTGTACGACTTAATTGTTGAAATAATTTTTAATGAGATATAGTTCGGACAGCAAATTTTGGTTTACGGATTCTGTAACCTGAGGACATGTTTTCAAAATTGTTTAACATGCATATCTTAATAAATAAACCATCTTGTATTGCAATATTTTGTAGCTACACCATAGGTGTGTATATACTTTATATATCTGTGATGGGTCAACATCCGTCAATGAAACTCACTAGCCAAAAAATTGGTCGGGCTCTACATTATATATCATCACTTGTTTGACTGATTCCTTTGCTGCTCCATTAAAACCAACCTTGCCAGGCCTAGAATCTAATTCTGGGGTAGTTTTCACAGCATGCTACTGTCAGGTTAGCCAGTGCCTAATTCTGTCTAATTGAGTAACGACAACAGCTCTGCATAGTGACACCTCCACTGCAAGGTCAGTCCAAAACGTTGCCAGCTTCACACAGAGAAACTCAGTCAAGCCCACTCCTACCACAGAGCACACAGCAGGCGGGATCCCCAAATCCAATAAATCAAACTGCAGGTACCAAACACACACGTGCAGTTACACACACACACACACACACACACACACACACACACACACACACACACACACACACACACACACACACACACACACACACACACACACACACACACACACACATACTGGCTGTAGCATTGGTACAAGCCAGATTCGTTCGAGGGGGGTTGTAGTGACTCCATGGTTGACATTGTATCATCACTGCAAGAAGAATCTGAATTGATTTGTGGCCTTTTTTGTCTGTTGTTACCATCAGATCTTGTTTATGCTACTATTTTCTTGGTATTCTGGCTTTAACTTATAAAAAGACATTAAAGACACTGAAGTTCACTTAAAGGAGATTCTCTAGTGTTTGTCTTTCTGTGTTTGTCCTTGTATGGACCTTACTGGGTGGGGGCATTGACATTTTTATTAACTAAAACCATAATATAAATGATTTTTAATGAGATTAAGCTAGTTTCTTTAGTAAAATGGGGACTGATTTCCACTCCACAAATTAAGCATGCCCTCAATCATACCAGTCTGGTAGGAGACCTTTATTGCATGTCATTCCCCATCTGGCTCTCTGCTCATACACTATGTCATGTGAACTGTGAACTGTCTCACAGCAAGAGAGGCCTTCTGTGTGGAGTTTGCATGTTCTCCCCATGGCAGCGTGGGATTTCTCTGGATTCTCTGGATTCCTCCCACAATCCAAGGACATCCAGGTCGGTAAATTGATGACTCTAAATTGCCTGCAGGTGTGAATGTGAGTGGTTGTCTGTGTCTATGTATCATAACCTTGCGACCTGTCCACGGTGTACCCTGCCTTTGTGTCATCTAGGATCGGTTTAGCCAGAGTACCTTTAGAAACACAGGGAGGACATGCAAACATGCATGACATGCAGCGTGAACCTGCAGCTCTATCTCTGACTGAGATGTGTGTCTTTATGCATTAGGCAGGACTGAGAAAAGAAGTACAGAGATAATCAAGCTTTATTTGTTAATACTCGTGCAAACCACCGTGGTGCATTAAAGTTGGGGATGGGGTTAGGTTTACTGTTGGGATTAGGGTTAGGGTTGGCTTTAGGTTTAGGTTTAGGATTTAGGGTAAGGTTTACAGTTGGGATTAGGGTTAGGGTTGGGGTAGGTTTTGGATTAACTAATTATTAATGATTTTCTAATTTGATTCCAAGCCTCTTTTTGTAAGCATTCAAACTCTTCCATACAGGTTCTCTGCCTACTCCTAAAGATATAATATGTCAGATAGAAAATGAACCATAAATTCAAAGGCTCCATATGCCATACTTCAGATTTGGCCTAATGGTGTGTCTTTGTTAAGAAATAATGAAACATGTTTACAAGTGGGGAATCTTCGGTTCTCTTCTTTAGGATGCAGAGGAGGAAATGTCTACAATATAATAACATTTCACTGACTGTCCATTGGCGGTCTGTGTAGTAAAGATTCAGAGTACTAATTTTCTTTAAACCTTGTTTATGTGTTTTTGTAATTCCAGTCCAGTTGCTCTAAATAGCTCAGTGAGCTGCTGTGAGAACTTAGAGTAGGGCAACAAGGTGCTGCTATAACCGTTAAAATGTTCGACTGCCTATTAAATGCATCTGTACCTTTTTGTAAGTAGCTCTATCCATCACTATTATGACACGTAGTATATTCTCAGTACGGACCGGAGAGAATGTTGATGCTAAATTTAGGCCGAACACAGAAATATGGGCTTCATGCCATGTTTGACCAATGAAAATGAGAATTCATTGCACATAAATATAGAGGAACGCTGACAAATGTTGCAAATTTGATAAAACCCTGTACTGTAGATTTTGCCAAGACATTCCACCGTTGCAGTTTTACACACATTGAAGCGCTTCTATAAGGATTGCGCAAAATCTATGTGCCAATGCTCCAATATAAAATAATGTCCGAAAGACAGGATTCATAATTTGATATTGGCACATATCAGCAAAGTGAGTGTTTTAATGTGTAGAATGTTTTGAGAAGGAGGGGTGTTTTTCATCTTTTAATGATTGTTTGTTCTGTATTTCCAGTGCTTGTGTGATAGGGAACATAAAACCCCTATAATCGGTCCATGCCCCCAAAGTTTTCCTCATCGACCAGTAGGCCTGACAAATAAATTTGAAAAAAAGAACAATTTTATACACCTTACAGCCTAAGACAGCAGGATGCCCTGAACATTATTCGTTTTACCTTGACACACCATAATTTCAAGTTTTAAGACACTCTCTGCTTATTAAGTTTTCCCTACTTCTTCTTATAAACCCTTAATGGCAATAAATGTAGACATTTTAAACTGTGAATATGTCAAGTTGATATCCACATTCAATGGCAAACTTAAATCATGCAAATTGTTGACATCCTTGCTGTGTGTTGTTGTTTTTATACTGAATTTACATGTCATGTCTAAACTAATTATCCAGTCGTTTTTTCCTAATGGCTTTTTTTCAAAACTGGTTACAAACTGGTTTTGTTTAGGCTACATTTTCCATTTGATCTCTGCCAATTGTTGTTACAGCCTGCTGCAGAACGCAAAGTACAATCTGTTCTCCACAGAGAGAGCCTTCCTCATACAATCTTCTTCTGATGCTCTTGTTCTTGGTCCCAGATGTGAAAGTAATGGCTCTTCATCTCACCGACAGGCAATCTATGGGAATGAGGCTTTTAAGTTTTGAATTGACTTAATGGAAATCTAAAAGAAGACTCAAATTAAAAAAAGGCATCTAAAGTGAAGTATTTTCTTGATCAAGTCAGCCCCAGGTGCATCCCTTTCATGGCATATAAAATGCAATTTCCCCACATCCATATTAGCTCCACAGCTGACACTAACACTACTGTCTCTGTTTCAAACAGGATTTCATCACTGTTTAAAGTGCCATCAATGCATTTTGTCCCTGTTTACTTTGAGTCCCCCCGAGCCTCAAAGTAAACCGTATACAATACGATGGACAATAACACGCTCAGAAATGTCCTATGGTCAGAGAGCAGCCTTTTCATGTGATAACAGGCTGCGGATGGCAGTGGGGTTTTCACACGTGTCTAGCCAAGTGTTTCTGACAGGAGGAGGAATATGTAGGGGCTACAGCCCCAAGATTCTTGGATGTGACTTCTCAATGAACGAAAGATGAACTATTCACCTTTAAAAGATATACAGACAAAGGTCCCCTCCTAGCAGATGAGTAAACATTCTCCTTCAGCTTACTGGACCACTTGGAGGAAGTGTGAGTCCTCTTTATGGCTCGGTTAGAGTATTTACGAACCCTTAAATCAGAGCATCTACAAGATCTCCACGCACCCCCGAACAAGGAGGACCAGACCTTCAGAGTCACCAGACTTTGAGGCACCTAAACACATCTGGAAACTGATTAACACCTTTGTTTGACAGAGAGCCTCGGTTGAAGTATAAAGGATAACACCATATCTCTTCCTCACCATTTGCTCCCAAGGCATGGTGAAGACCCCTTCCTCCCCTCCTGGGAGTCATAAACTAATGACCTGGTCTGCTGGCATTCAGAGAGAGGTCACATGAACTCTGCAGGAAAACATGTTCACATTTTGACCAATCCAAGAAAAGGATGAGATATGTGTTCAATATTAGTTTAAAACCATCCATAATAATCATTGAGGAATTATAAGCATACTGGCGAACGTCCCGTTGTTCTACGACGAAGAACAGAGAAGTTACCAAAATTGCTAAAAATTAACATGGTCATTGTAATGGACATAACTACTGCACTCACGCAGTCAGACGAAAATATGTTTGCTCATTAATCTGCCCGCATCACCCAGGGACAAAATGCTTACTAAAGTTACCAAACTTGTTTGGGCTAGCTTGATAGGTTTACATTGTATGTGTTTGATCAAAGTTCCTTTCAACTACCTAAAATGATTTGTACAGAGAAATGTTTACAGTTCATGTTTCATTTGTTTGACCTATCATTCTGTGTGAGAACTATATGCCATGTGCCAACTTTGACCATAACGGCGAGATGGTGTTCAAACGTTCTAGTCATAGGATTGCATTTCGTTTTGTTAACAGTTTAAATCACAAAGATTTCGGACTGTAACTTGAACCGGTCCCTCTTGGACACGCCCCCTCGGTCAGCATAAAAGCTGCGTGTTAGAGACACCAGTTGAGCGTTCTTCCCTCCAGGAGCTTTTTGCGTCCAGGCGCTTCTTGCCCCCCCAGGCGCTGGCCATCCGGCCTTCGCCTCTCGCTTCTCTCTTTTTACCCTCTTCAATTTTTACTCCTTTTATTAATAGTTCGTTCAACGTCAGATTCTTCAATTTTGCATTTTTAGCTTTTCTTTTTCCGCAAGCCTTTTTGATCAATGCTAACTCAACCGGCGGCCGCAAGATTTGGCATATTAACTAACGTTTATACCTAAGCCACCCAAGGCCGAACTCAAGGAGAAGACAGCTGTTGAACTAAGACGGACTACGGCAAAGACGGACGCCCGCTACGAAACTACCGCAGATCGGCGCTAACGGTTCCCTCGGTCCACGGCAAGGAAGATACCTCCGGGTCTACGTCACCGACAGGAACAGCGACCGCTTGGAGTTTCAGTAAGCCGAGAAGAAGCGTCCAAAAGTAAGACCGAATCCGCATTCAACAGTAATGACCGAGTTGCAGGGTAAAACTAAGTATAGCGTCTGTTAATATCTAATATCTGTGAGGTCATTTATCCCATTATTCACTTTTTCCTCCTACTAAGGAGTCCAAATTCTTAGGAAGAACACACTCGCCTTTATCGCCAAACGTGCTAGATAAGCTGTTAATCACATTTCCAGTTATATTTCTGGCGTTGTATTGGTGTTTTGTTTATTACATCTGTTATTGTTTTATTCACTTTTGTTTAATCCCTAGTTAATCAATAAATTCACCTAAAGCATAAAGTCGTTGTCCGTGGATATCTCTTTTGTGCAGAATACAAAGATCCCTATTTCAAGAACTTATGATCTAAGGAATGAGACTGATTTATTAAATGATATTGATTAATTGTGAATTAAGGAATAAGTGGTCATTAGAATCATTAACGTGAATTCTATAAAGTTCTGTCTGACCAACAGATGGTGCCCCTTTTACGAGAGCAGGTATTGAAATTGTAGATTAATATACATTGATATACATATTTTAATATCGTAATTTCCTTACATACACAGTTTACGTAGGTACCACTAGGCATTAACCCTTATCATCCTACATATATTATGGTGCCGGCCGTGCGAGGCTGATTTAAATAATTGTGTCTGCAACGAAGTCATATAAACGGACAACTAACATTTAACGGCGAAAGACTAGTCTATCCCCCCCCCCTCCTTTCTTTTCTCCTCTTCTTGTCCGGAGCGCTACACGTGTATATCACGTGATCATAACGTCGCGTGTAAACACGCCGGCTTCCCAGCTGTGTGAGCACTGTCAAAAGGTGCCGATTGTTGCATTATTGAATGCTAAACGTATAGCGTCGCCGTACGCTCTGAAATAACGCCTTCTACACGTTACGTTCTCCGCGATGTTCCGGGCTCGTAATCGTGTCCTGTTTTGAATAGATTTCGCTGCAAGTTTCCAGGACTTCTAATTCAAATCAGACAAGCTTCTAGACCAGACTAGCTCACTGGTCGGAAACAACTGTGTATCACACAGTGGAAGTACAAACGTTGCCAATAACACGCGCTCACGCGAAGCTCCTCTAAACGTTCTTCACAGAGAAAACCTATTTAACACATTGAAGTCTCCGCGATGTTCCGGGTCTTTTATCGTGTTCTGCTTTGATTATATGCTGCTGCGAGTTTCCAGAGTATTTTAAATTAAACCAGAGAACCCAGGTTCCCTCTGAAACGGAACACTAACAGAGACCGCTACTCAGCGCGCGTCCCAGTAACATCACTGCACGTTTATTGTAACAAGGCCATTTGGCACACTAAAGTTATCGCGACGTTCCGAGAACTTTACTGTGTCCTGTCTTAGCTAAATTCCGCTGCGAGTCTCCAGGGTCTTTAGGTTAATTCAGAAAACTGCCCGTCCCTTGAGCAGCCTAGCTAAACTGACAGAGACAGCCGTCCTCACGGCGGAAATGAAACAAACCGGTCGCCGAGGCAACGACCTCAATAGCGTCCCGTCAGCTGTTGATACCTTTTAAAGGGAAGCCGCTAAAAACGTTAGAAGTAAACCAAACTTTATGACGATAAAGCGTGTAACTGTGCTTCTGAGTACTTCTGTCGTTAGCCGCCGAGCTAACTTTTCTAGCCGCTGTGCTAATCTGCTGTGTGTTGGTGCTAATCTGTAACGTGAAACGGCCCAGGGCCACAAAATACGTCACTTCCTGCCCCAACTCTTCTTCGACTGTGGTCAAAGGAGAAAACAGCTCCCCTGCCGGTTGCCCTCGCAACTGCAGTCAAAATAAATTAGCTCCCTCTGCTGGTTGCTTAAGCAACTAAACTACAACACAAGAGCGCCCTAAAGGCTTATCTTGTAGCTACATTCGAATAAAAGTAGAGCTCCCTCTACTGGCTGTTTTAGTGATTGAGTTTGGTTTGCAAGATTGAAATCAGGTGTGCGATAAATCAAAAGTGGACTGTAAGTGGAGTAATCCACATTGATCCTGATTTAATTAAAAAGATTATTCAATCTTAATTCGAATTTAAGATTTATTCAACCCACACTCAAACAGATAGATCAAGACTTTGTGCTTTGATCCAAATTGTAATTCATAACAATAAAACATTTTTTTTTTTTCAAATTTGTTCTCACTCCCTGTTTACCTCCCTCTCATTCCGGTACAACAGCTTATCCTTAGGTGATCAACACCTGACAGTCATTGTTGGAGAACCAGAAATAAATTAGTAATTTGACAATCACTAACATTGAAGATAATTTCTCCACTCACCAGAACAATTTATCTTCAATTAATTAAGTTGAATTAATTGAACAAGAAATAATTAATTCACTTCATCTCAAATAGCACAAATTTAGGAAACAAACTTACATTTGATTCTCTGTATTTAACATACTGTGTTGCTCCATCCAAACGCACCCGAAAGAAAACTCAATTACTAAACTACCTACACTTAACGGCTAAGCTAAAAGTCAAACATGGCTTCACCTGTTTCACTTAAATTCTATAGCCGAGGAGATCCTCTGAATATCCGATCTGGTACCTCACAGGAGGACAGTGATGAGGAAAGAAGAACTGAGCTAAAAGCTGAGATTTACAGACTAGGCACATCCCTCCATGCTAGTCAAAAGTATTCATTTACAACTCGAGAAAAAGTCGAGAAACCGAACGATGAACTGTACGAGACAGAACATCGCCTAAAGAGAGCTAACGAAGAAATATTTGAGCTGAAAACTCAAATCAAAGACTACGTTAAGTGGGAACTAGCGGATCAGAAAGAGATCCGAGATTTGCAACAACAACTGATTGTTGCCAAAGATGCAGTTGATGAGTTATATCGTCAACAGAAAGTCGACGAGGAAGAACTTGCGGATGCTAAGAAAGAGCTACAGGACTCTGACAAGCAGAATCGTAGGCTCAAACTCCTCCTTGATGATTCCCGTCATGAAGCGGAAAGAGATGCTTCACTTCCGAGACCGACTCGAGGAAACTTTTCCTCGGATCCCTCTCCAATGTTCCCAGTTGAACATGGCTCCCACTATCGGGACATCCAGACCCCCCCTGAAAAGGTGAGCCGGGTCCCTATTCAGCGGTTCGAACCGAATTCAGGCGCCCTTCCCACGCAGGGTCCCTCAGACAGGGACCTGGATAAGATGGCACGCCACATAAACCGCTTTGAACCCACTCTTAGTGGCGATCCTCACACCCGCCAATATCTTAAAGATATTGATTTCCATCTGCGGAAGTTTCCAAATGCCACAGTCGATGATAAGATTTACCTGATCATGGTAACTTCTAATCGAGAAGTCAGCAGCTTCCTTAGTCGTCAGCCTGACCACACCAAAGCAGATTATAAGCTGCTATGCCAAGCCATGGTGGAGGAATTCTCTGACTACGAGTCACAGACTGGTTTGATTGCCGCCATGACAGTCCGCCAGGGAAGACAAGAATCTCCCCAGCAGTATTACCACCGTCTTCGGCTGGCCTACTTTGGTTCTACGAATGAACCCGGGATGGAAGAAGAGCACACTTTCAAGTCGTTCTTCATCCAGAACCTCCATCCCACTACTAGCTATCATCTTGGTGTCACGGCATGCCCAGACACCTTAACGAGTCGACAACTTAGAGGACTCGCTCTAAAGGGTTTTGCAAAACAAAAACAGACCACAAACAAATTTGTGGAACCTAACATGGTCTTTAGCTTCGATGCCAAGACCTCAGAATTAGGAGGAGTTTCAAAAACCCAGTCTCACCAAACTCCCCTTCGCAAAAGGCAACAACCTGCCCCACCGAGAAACCAACCTTTACCTCCAGGACCAACGAATCTCGAGTTCAAACCGAGAGACCGTGTTCCATACTCGCTCTCAGGTAGGTTTTTAACAAACTGCCAGGTGAACCCTCAGCCTTGGAACAACAGAGGAAGTGGTCGATGTAACCTTCGAGACACTCACCCTTGTAAGAAACAATCCCTTAAGCAGGATTCATCCAACGATGAACCAAAGGGACATAATACCAAACGAGCTAACCAAGCGAACAACCACAGCTCTAAAGGTCAAATTAAACCACCAGGTCTCAACCCAAAAGACCTCAAATACATCAGGCGTATGGTCGAAAGCCTGTTTAAAGAAAAAGAAAAGAAAACTGTAACCAGATCAGTTACCTCAGTGGAGACTGGGACCGCCTCTCGGTCCCATCTACCTGAACACTCACGCCAAAACAAGGGGGAGCCACATCTCCAACTTTTGTGCAACCTGACCGAAAAGGGTAGCGCGCGAAAAGTTTACTTATCCGCAACCCTTGAAAACGAACTGGTGCACGAAGCCCTCCTCGACACTGCTGCAGATATCACCCTGATGTCTCCAACGCTGTTCAACAAGTTACGGTCCATAGCGGACCGTTCAAACAGAGACTTGAAGTCGCAGAAGTGCTCCATTGAGATCCAACCGTACGGTCTGGACAATATAATGGTAAAAAACAGGGCTCTGATCCAACTAACTATTGGACAGATGACTTTCCTCCACCCTGTCTATATATCGCCCCTCAACGCCATTCCTCTCCTGATTGGCAAAGATCTGATCAATCGATTCGAACCACTGATTGATCTCAAAAACCTAAATATCTGGACACAGGTCCGCCAACCTCTACCCATCGATGTTCTGCAACAAAATGCCGCTCAATGCTACGCTCTTGAGAAGGAAGTCAAACCACCCAGTCTCCAAGTTGACCTGCTAAGAATCACTAAAGAGAGTGAATCAGTGGCACAACAAGACACAAGTGGGGGTTCCTCAGAAGTAGTGTCCAATCAAACAACTGGACCTACACAAAATGTTGCATCAAAAGTGGAGCAAGCCACAGCCTTGCCTCCGGTGGCTACGACCACATACGCGCTTCTCGCGACCACCCCCGCCTTATCTGACTCAGACTTGGTCACACTCCAAGCTCACGACCCAGCAATCAGTAAGATGATGCTGCACTTGTCAGATGCCAATGATCCTCCCATCTCCTGCGAGGACATTAAGTCCATCCCTGGCCTGCAACACTTGTACAAACGCTCGTACATCACTGCAGGTCGTCAAGGGCCTCTTGGTGCGTGTCTCCGCAGCACTCACTTCCCTGACGATCGTGGTACCGCATAGCCACAGGGGGGGTGATGCCCTTGCATGCCCATGACTCCCTGCGTACCATACAGAAAAATTTAAAACCACATCAGGCAATCAAATTGGTGGCTCCAAGGCCACACATAAAAAAAAATTTAGAGCAGAAAAGCAGGTACAAAAAATGTTTGCGCGCAAATTTCCCCCACACTGGGGAAAGTCCAAACTTGAGGACAGAAAAGCTCTCGCCAGTTGTTTAACAAGACCAAGACAAAGGTCAAAAAGAGCCAGTGGTCAAATCGGTTCATCAGAACCAGACCAAGCTCAACAAAAATCCTATAGGATTTAACAGGGACCTAAACGTCTCCACAGATAGACAAAATCTAGACACTTGTGGCAGCAGTTACAAGTGGGGGAAACAAAATTTCAAATTGCTAAACAACCAACAAATTGTCTTTACCGAGTAACATCCGTAGTAGCAAAATACTATTGGTGCCTGATACTCTGGTCTGTCACCAATTGTTTTACCCTCTAGTTGTCATCTCTCTATACTTGCCACTCAAAATAATCATCCACCTACAAGTGGGGGTGATACTGAATCTCAAAATACAATCTACTTGTTGCAGCAACTGCAGAGGTTCTCTAACACACAAGCAGAATGACGTGGAAGTAACAGAACAACAGTAACAACAAACTCAAACCATAGGATCTATAACAAAAAACGTCCTCGTGGTAAAAAGCCCATGGCATGACTCTACATAAGACACTGCGTGCGGTAAAGTCTCACCTTTCTATCGCGTTCTTTGACTATGCTCACACACAACGTTAACCTCAGTTACGTTTGACATGCTGCAAGAAGTTGGATCATAGCAGACAGCATAGCCGTAGGTAAGAAACCCATGGCCCAGACTAGCCTAAAATGTGCATGCTACATTAGCTTAAAGAAGCCTGTTATAGATGCGCCCATAGGATAGTTATATGTTAAGTTTTACCCTGATAGAAATATCAACTCTGGTCATTAAACTGTTGTATGCCACCTGAACAACTAATCCCTCTGATTCATCCTTCGAATCTACCTGGACGATCCGAGGTTCCCTACGACAAGGCAACATCGGATCGAGTGGGGGATATGTAGGGGCTACAGCCCCAAGATTCTTGGATGTGACTTCTCAATGAACGAAAGATGAACTATTCACCTTTAAAAGATATACAGACAAAGGTCCCCTCCTAGCAGATGAGTAAACATTCTCCTTCAGCTTACTGGACCACTTGGAGGAAGTGTGAGTCCTCTTTATGGCTCGGTTAGAGTATTTACGAACCCTTAAATCAGAGCATCTACAAGATCTCCACGCACCCCCGAACAAGGAGGACCAGACCTTCAGAGTCACCAGACTTTGAGGCACCTAAACACATCTGGAAACTGATTAACACCTTTGTTTGACAGAGAGCCTCGGTTGAAGTATAAAGGATAACACCATATCTCTTCCTCACCATTTGCTCCCAAGGCATGGTGAAGACCCCTTCCTCCCCTCCTGGGAGTCATAAACTAATGACCTGGTCTGCTGGCATTCAGAGAGAGGTCACATGAACTCTGCAGGAAAACATGTTCACATTTTGACCAATCCAAGAAAAGGATGAGATATGTGTTCAATATTAGTTTAAAACCATCCATAATAATCATTGAGGAATTATAAGCATACTGGCGAACGTCCCGTTGTTCTACGACGAAGAACAGAGAAGTTACCAAAATTGCTAAAAATTAACATGGTCATTGTAATGGACATAACTACTGCACTCACGCAGTCAGACGAAAATATGTTTGCTCATTAATCTGCCCGCATCACCCAGGGACAAAATGCTTACTAAAGTTACCAAACTTGTTTGGGCTAGCTTGATAGGTTTACATTGTATGTGTTTGATCAAAGTTCCTTTCAACTACCTAAAATGATTTGTACAGAGAAATGTTTACAGTTCATGTTTCATTTGTTTGACCTATCATTCTGTGTGAGAACTATATGCCATGTGCCAACTTTGACCATAACGGCGAGATGGTGTTCAAACGTTCTAGTCATAGGATTGCATTTCGTTTTGTTAACAGTTTAAATCACAAAGATTTCGGACTGTAACTTGAACCGGTCCCTCTTGGACACGCCCCCTCGGTCAGCATAAAAGCTGCGTGTTAGAGACACCAGTTGAGCGTTCTTCCCTCCAGGAGCTTTTTGCGTCCAGGCGCTTCTTGCCCCCCCAGGCGCTGGCCATCCGGCCTTCGCCTCTCGCTTCTCTCTTTTTACCCTCTTCAATTTTTACTCCTTTTATTAATAGTTCGTTCAACGTCAGATTCTTCAATTTTGCATTTTTAGCTTTTCTTTTTCCGCAAGCCTTTTTGATCAATGCTAACTCAACCGGCGGCCGCAAGATTTGGCATATTAACTAACGTTTATACCTAAGCCACCCAAGGCCGAACTCAAGGAGAAGACAGCTGTTGAACTAAGACGGACTACGGCAAAGACGGACGCCCGCTACGAAACTACCGCAGATCGGCGCTAACGGTTCCCTCGGTCCACGGCAAGGAAGATACCTCCGGGTCTACGTCACCGACAGGAACAGCGACCGCTTGGAGTTTCAGTAAGCCGAGAAGAAGCGTCCAAAAGTAAGACCGAATCCGCATTCAACAGTAATGACCGAGTTGCAGGGTAAAACTAAGTATAGCGTCTGTTAATATCTAATATCTGTGAGGTCATTTATCCCATTATTCACTTTTTCCTCCTACTAAGGAGTCCAAATTCTTAGGAAGAACACACTCGCCTTTATCGCCAAACGTGCTAGATAAGCTGTTAATCACATTTCCAGTTATATTTCTGGCGTTGTATTGGTGTTTTGTTTATTACATCTGTTATTGTTTTATTCACTTTTGTTTAATCCCTAGTTAATCAATAAATTCACCTAAAGCATAAAGTCGTTGTCCGTGGATATCTCTTTTGTGCAGAATACAAAGATCCCTATTTCAAGAACTTATGATCTAAGGAATGAGACTGATTTATTAAATGATATTGATTAATTGTGAATTAAGGAATAAGTGGTCATTAGAATCATTAACGTGAATTCTATAAAGTTCTGTCTGACCAACAGATGGTGCCCCTTTTACGAGAGCAGGTATTGAAATTGTAGATTAATATACATTGATATACATATTTTAATATCGTAATTTCCTTACATACACAGTTTACGTAGGTACCACTAGGCATTAACCCTTATCATCCTACAAATATAAGGCAGCCGGCCGAGCACACCAGCACTAACCACTTCAAAATGGATCCTTTCATCTCGCCAGCAGTCACTGAGACATTTCATTCAAGGCTCAAAGGCAGTAGCCATTCTGGTGCAGCAGACCAAGGGCCAGGGATGACAGCGCTGAAAATCCAAAGGCCCACACATTCCAGTTAATCTCTGCGTTTAAGACCTTGAGCGCTTAATGAAAACACAGTCATGGACACAAAGTATGCATGCATTCTTACTTTTATATTTCCATCCAAGATTTTAATCTGTCAGCACATAAATGGTGTTCTGAAATGTATGAAATACATATTTAATGGAAAAATCTATCTATCTATCTATCTATCTATCTATCTATCTATCTATCTATCTATCTATCTATCTATCTATCTATCTATCTATCTATCTATCTATCTATCTATATACTGTATACATACATACATAATACACATGTGTCTAATCTAAGACAAATAAAAACCCAGGCATCCCCAGTGTGCTTCAGTAATGGACCTCTGCATCTGAGAGCAGCATGCTAAATGTAGTGGGTTCCCTTTGATTTCCAATTTGGAGTCAAATTGGAAATCATAAACATTGCTATTGTCGCATAAATTGCTTGATTACATTTTTTTTTATTTCTGTGTGATTGTTTGTGCTCGACAGGGACCGATACTTGATGTAGACATTTGCATGGTGTACATTTTGCTGAATGTTCTCTCTTTGAGCTACCACTGCAGGCGTCCGCCCTGTTTGTAAAGATCATTTTTCAATAATATCTGTGTAAATTGTGCCAATGCTTTCCCTGAGAGAGGATACTGATGTCACCAGAAATAGAGAGCTGGGTTCGACCCGGTATATGATCATATCAAATGTATCAAATTCAGTCACCAGTGACTTATTTTTCTCACAAAAATAATAAAACAATACATTCTCGACAAATCTGTGCAAATAATGATTAAAGCAAGATTCCACATTCCACAATCCCATGACGTTGGAAGATGAGTTGTGTGATGATATGAAGATGAGTTGTGTGAGGATATGTAGAAAATATCGCTTCAATGTCATTATCAAGGATAAAGCAACATCATTTTAAAAGGTTGTAAAGAAGCCTTTGAAATCCAGCCCCTTTTAATCTGTACTGGTATTGTGCTCGTTTTCCTGTCGTACTGCACACACCCCCCCATCCTTTCTTCATTTCTATGGATATCTCCAGAGGTCTCCAGTTCAGAACAAAAACGGCATTAATGAACTCATTAGCCTGCACAAATGCTTTCAGGAAGAGCAGAGTACGAAAAATGCCTCTAATGCTTTATTTTTTTTTTTTCTCTTGATTTTCTAAAATGATCAGAAACAATCCTGAGTCGCTAATTTCTGGCAGTGATGGGAGCATTGATGGTTTTATCTTCCCCAGAGTTGAGGAAATGGCGAAAGGGAGGCAAAGAGAGCACGATCATTCAGCTTTGACTGTCAGATAGGGAGAATGGCGGGACTTGAATGAGCTTGGGGGTCCACACTCCGGATTCTCTTTATAGCTCTGCCATCACATGCAAAAAGGAATTTTGAATTTAGCTCCTACATATTTAATACACAACTTGTTTCACAGATGTTTCTCCAGACATTTTCTGCCTCATAAAACAGGCCATATTATTTTTTAATAAGCCAACATCTCCTGTTGTTATGAGGATAGGTTATGAAGCCCATCAGGGTTGCTTTGATGTGAACGTTGATAGATAGATGCATAAGCTAGAATGACAGGGAGATGGGAAACACAATGCTTACATGCAACTTTGTATGCGGTAATGCATGATGTGGATAAGTTGAAGAAAAGTCAGGCAACTAAAAGTAAACGTAGTTTTCTGTGGTACTTAGAGATGAAATATTTAGTGGCTTCATTAATTAGTCAATCAGCAGAAAATGTTATCAAAAACAATAGATTGTGTCTTCATATATTTACTACTGCAGTAGCACCTACACCAAACTTTTCAGTTTAATTCTATATTATCAAGGTTTTTTTTTAGTGAGGTGTTATTAATTTTTTATAAAATTCTATTAATACAAATTGATCTTTTTTAAAGATTATTTTTTTGGCTAGAGCGCCGTTTTATTACTTTTTTCAGACAGTGTGGAAACAGGGAGAGAGAGGGAGATGACATGCGGGAAATATGTCCCGGGTGGGAGTCGAACCCGGGACCACCGCATTAAGGACGTTAAGCCTCTGTACATGGGGCGGCTGCCCTAACAACTGCACCACCAGCTGCCCCCAAATAGAGTTTTTAAATTATTAATGGAGAAATAAAAAGAGAAATTAAAAACATTCAACTGTAATATGTCAACAAAATTGGAACATATTAACTAAGATAATGCCTCCGTATTTAAATGTGAAATATTATAAAAACTTGTAATGCAAGAACATATATTTGTTCAACTGGGGACGTTTCGTGGTGTTCTCTATTTGTTAATCGTTTTGCCCTGTGTATGTGTATCCACAGATAAAACCATATATCAGTTGGATAACGTGTACAGAAATTGTTTGACGAACGAGACCATGCAGCAGCTGATGGTGAACAACTAGTACTTTGCCTGAACCTCCTGGAAGACATTAGTGGACTATTAGGACAGTCATTGTTGGGTCGTAAGTCATACTGAATGGATCGGAATGAATACATGTACCGTTTAATAATGGAGTACTGCTGGGTTACTACTGCCCAGTAGTAACATTACTACCTGCAGGTGCCGGTTTGGCTCTTTTCTGTTGGTCCAGTGTGTGCTGCACCGCACAGTTCCTCCCTGCAGTTTCAGCTTTGAGTGGCACTGTAAAAGACACTTCATTCAAACTCCTCAGAAACACAATAAAGCCCTTAATGCATCCTGCTATTATTTAAATGTAACTGCACACTTACAGTGTATTGTTGGTGCTCTAACCTTCATCATCGATTGTTTTTTATTTGGTGAATGCCTTTGCAGTTCTAAGCACTGGGCTTACATAATGGTGGATTTTAACACACTGAATTGCATGAGGATATTTTTCTTAAGAAATGTACACATCCATTTATAAACCCATAAATGGCAAAAGCTTCCACACGAAAGAGTAGATACATGTGGCTCAAAAGAGGAGAAGAAACCTTCATCACCATGTCAAATATGCAGTCAGAGGTTTCTGGGTCTTTGCTCCTCTATTCTGTGTTTAACTCTTAAATCCTATTATACTGCCTTTAAGACAGTCTGCTAACAATGAATAGGCCTCCATACCTTTCTGGTTTTGCATAGTGGCCAGTTTTTTTAGTAGGTGGCTATTCATTTCACCCAGCTTGGAGAAGTCTTTGATGGACACCTTTGGAAGTGTTGGAAGTTTATTATAAGCCTTTTAGCAGAGTGGATTCATGCTGAGCTGGGAAAGTGCTGAAGGAGAGCATAACAGGTCTGCCTGTACAGCAGCATCCACAGCTCTGGAGTAGTTTTGATCGCTCTGAATCGTTTAAACTACCACACTACATCTTGCCCGTGAAGGGAGTCTTCGGGGATGGCGAGAAAGTACAGAAAGCACTACAGTTGTCTCTTTAATTTCAGAATCTCACCTTAAAAGACACTTGGTATTGTCTGAGAACAGAAAAACAGTGTTGCAAAAAAGCTTGTGAAACTCAAGCTGCTTCTACAGTGAACTCTGCACACAAGTCATTAACCTGTAATCATAAATGTAAATCAACCGGTATACCACCTTTCTCATAGTGTTCTCAGCCTTTTTTAGCACAACGCAGGTCTCACGAGGCTCAAAGCTAAAAAAAATCATCTAAATCCCGTCTCCTCCCTTTCATGAATGAAATTAGTGGTTGAATCTGGTCGAATGCAGACTCTTAACATTCGCGACTGATCCAGACAATCTATTCAGAGCAGTAAGTCCTAATATGTTGTAGAGGATATAATAATGGAGTTAGAATTAGACCATGGAAGATGGAAAGTTGTCATTAGTGGGGATGGGAGCGTGGGGGATTGTGAGTGAGGACCAATGGTCTTAAAGGAACTGAGACTTGAAATGGGGATGTTTCACCTGCAAAATACTCCTGTTCTTCTTTTTTAAATAGAGTAAAAGTACCTTGCAAATAAAGGAGAGACACAGTACAAACACGCACACACAAATTGTTACTTAAAATAAAATAGTATTACTTTAGATAAAACAATCCCATGCTGTAATATCTAAACTGCAGGGTTTTATGTCCTCAGGATGCAGCTCAGAAGGCACATTCTCAAAATTGAACACGTTTGAAGCTTGATTGTAATAACTTTAGTAACATATACTTTGTGGCCATACTCGACTTGTTTTGATTACTGAATCGGAGCACAATGTGTTCTTTGATGTCTGTATATCTTGAATATGGTATGTTTGCAGAATAAAAACTCTAGTATTCTGACTCCTGCTTTAGAGTTGGAGAATAACTCAAACCAAGCAAAACAAATTTAACTGCATGCCTATAAAGACAAAGTCATCATTAAACATATATATTTATGGTCAAGTACATTTCTCACTTCAAAGATGCCGTCTGCCCCTGAAAAAATAGACCTTGCAGGATATGTATTAGAATAGAAATTTGGATTTTGCTAATTCCATGTTGCAGTTGCAACACTGTCCTTCGCTCACGGCAGAATTAAATAGTCATGCTGCTCTGACAAACTGGTACTCTAAAAACATTTGAACTATAATCAGTTTTAATTTGTTTACTTCTTCACATGACCCCATTATATCTGATTAAAGTGTTTTTTGATTTGGTGCTGAGCCACAATATATGAAGGAGAAAGTGCTAGCGGTCTTCACTCTGATCAGTTATTCTATAGTTGTAAGCTGCACAGCCTTCTGGCATGTAGGCTAACAATTAGGCAAGGTGCCATGCTACAGTATGTTACCATGACTGAGTTTATATTTTTTAATGATTCATTTACAAAATAGAAACAGATTTTTAATATAATGAAGGCCTCATATTGTTGGATGTTGTTTCCATTGATGCATCACTGCAGAGTGGACAGGGCAGTAATGGCAACTGGGCCATAAAGGATTTTGCTGTCCCAATTCTGCTCCTTAACCTCTGTGCTTGTTTCAGAATCACCTTCTAAAAATAAATGCGAGAGGTAACAGTCAAAGGTGTGAAGTTTCTGCAATGTTTAAATGAATTGCAGGTTGCTGCAAGTTTAATGTTGCTGTCCATCTTTATTCGTCAGCTATTAAAATGTTATGAGTAGCCCTTGATGCCAAGCACAGTGGAAGTGAAACTTTGTTGTGTGTAGGGAGATGGGTAGGCCTAAAATGTCATCTCATCAAGTCAGTTGTATTGGGGAAACCACTACGCTTGACATGAATGAATAATCAAAAGGGTAAAGGTCAAAGATGAGAAAATACTCTTTCCTGTACCAGATGGCAGCAAGAGATAAAAAAGATCTATGAAGGCTGGTAAAACTGTGTTTCAAACCCTAGAAAGGGTTCAGTATTCTCTGCCTTTGGAGCTGCTTCACTGACAACAGGACAGAAAACAATAAAGCAGAAACTCTCAGATCTGGATACTGCAAGCTTTCTTCTAGTACCGACATATGCATGTCACAGAAGCTGTCTAAGATAAGTTATCTTAGCCGACCTGCGGGTCTGAAAAGTGAAGCCAATTTAGAAATAGCTTAAACTTGCATTCTCTCATATGACCATCAGGGGGCGACACCTCTGGTAGCCTCATCTATCCTATACTATCCCAACTTCTCACTTGGTGTATTACTTCAGAAAACATTGAGTAAACACAAGTTTATGGTTTCAGTTGCTAGTTTCAAGTCTTTGTAAATGACGCCCCCTTTTAGAGTAAAATTATGTATGCCGTAGGACAGGACTACATTGTGGTTGACTGGTCGCTTTACAGTGATGTTTGGGAGTTGTCCTTAAAACTTTAACCCTTTCACAGTGATTCCCAGTTCATGAAAGGTATTTGTATCCGAGTCAAGATGGCAGAGGCCAAAAACCAAAATGACAACAGTCAAAATAACGTGTACCTCTCTACTATGGTACTACTATGAGTTTTCATAAACCCTCAACCTGCAATAAAAAAAGGTATCTTCTGGAAATTATATTTAGGCTTTTAAATCATACTTATATATGACAGAGGTTTGGGCTTAAGATGGACCTCAAACGCCATATTCATGGGCTGACTAAAAAATGCACACAAAGAAAGCATCTGCAAGAACATTTTATCTCTGAACATTTGCCATTGTTTGTGCATTTCCATTGCTATGGGAGAACAACCTAAGCATATCCATAAATGATGTAGATAGCAAGGTTTTCTTCGTATTGTCGGGAATGTTTTTGCTTGATATTGTATCAGCATGACATCTCATGTACACAATGTCATTCTGGCTCAGGAAGAAGGGCAGTCCACGGGATGCAAGACTGTCATATGTTGTATTGTACCGTTTGTTTGAAAAGCGCTTCAAAAGCTCATCTTATTGTGCATAAACTATTTATTTATTTTGAATACATCCCTGCCCTGTTCTACCTGCCCTGTTCTATTTGAACTATTTTGAGAATGTTTTGGCTTCCTCATTCCTGAGTTTGTGAAAAATGCACAAAATATACCAGACAATTTTACAATTTATTGGAGGTAATGAAAGTCGTCCGCCTCCACCTGCCCTCTTCATTTACACCTCTCTCTCCTTCCTCACACTTCTTTCTTCTTTCCTCTTGGCATTTCTACAGGACATGAGTTGTGAGATGAATCTGTTCATGTGCAATGCTACCCAGCCTGACTTGTGCACAGAGGTCATTTCCATCCCGTCTGGTAGTTCATGAATGTCTTCCTTCTATTGAAGAGCCAGAGGTTGTCAAATCTGTCAGCTTCATACTATATTACCTTACTTCGTGCTGAATTTCTTGCAGAATAGCCTGCATTTGAAAAGATGCACACTTTAAGTCAATATTCAAGGTTTTTCTTGACATAATTTTCTCTGGTCACTGTTACATATTAATATGTATATTGCAGAGAACTCCTCCATTAACTTCAAACACTGCTTGTTGTGACATTGTTGGTATTTTAAGACCCAAAATCCCAGGCACACCTGTCAGTTTTCTGTGCATGGACCAGCTGAACCAGAAGGAACTGAACTGGTATGAGGAGGGAAATGTGAATTTTCAAGTATGCAAGAAAGTTATGAATGCTGTAAAAGGTTTGTATGTAGGATTGTATAAGTTTGACTGTAGCAAGGAGGCACAGCAGGCACTCATGATGTCCAGGGCCAGCCTGTGGAGAGAGGTCCTGTCAGCTGGGTAGACATGACTTTAGATGAAGGAAAAAAGTGTATATTCATGTAATACTGAACAAGACACAACATGAATTAAAAATAACTCAGGGGAAATCTAAAAGTAGAAAAGAGAGCAAATAAATACACCTGGAAATGTTAGGACGGAATTTATTGAATTTAATGTATTTTAATTTATATTTAGAAATACATTTTATCAGCTTTAAGTGGGTACTAGAAAGTTGAAAGTAATAGAAAAGGGATTTGTTAAAAATGTAAACACTGTACAAACAACCTATAAGACATTCATGTATGTCTGTAAATTCATTTTATAGTGTTGAATGGAACATTGGTGCAGTTTGAATTCAGTATCTGACAAAAGGCTCACTTGGTGCAGTATTTATATTTCTGCAAAATACATTTCCATTATGTAAACAATGTATGGAAGTTTTTATTGGACTTAATAGTAACCTACATGCTCAAAACTGTAGCAATTTTCTCTTCTGTGTAACATAATACCTACAAAAATATATTATATTGAAAAGATATGAATTGCTTTTGCACTTTTTACAGAGTAAATGTACACATCATTTCCCAAAATGCTCTGTTTTTGGTCAATATGGGTTTACACAGCACACACAAAAACACGTTCGTGGAAAAGGAATTATTAGTGGATCAAAGTTCACAATGTGGATCGTCTTCTATGAGTTACAAACATTAAACTCAGATTAAAAATGTCTAAAACTGAGTACAGGTAAATAAGATGTCTCATTAAAGCAAGTAAAGTGAATACATTCTGAAATACGTATTCATATAATGTGACTATGCCTAAATCAAGCTAAATTCACTACAATAAATGATGGGTTGGGTTAGTGTTTTCACCATGGTTTGTGAAACCATTCCATTGCTTTTCTTCTTTTTTTAAGTGTGTGAGAGTAAAAGGATCATTTGGATGGGAAGTGTGTGCATGCATGGATGCCTCCATTTGGACAAAAAGCTCTCTGTATAGCCTGCGTACTGTATGTTCCACCTTCTCTGAGGGCTGGATGCTGTGTGCATCGGTCAGGCTTGACTGCCAGAGTTAGCAACAGACAATGATCCGAGTGCTGAGGAGGGAAGGCTCCAGGTCTGTCTCCCTGGAGAGCACCTGTAGCTAAGGAGCTTGTTATTGATCTAAGCAGGGGAGGAATGAGAGACAGAGGGCAAGCAGGGAAGCACCTCTGCCCTATCCTGTCCTCCAGTGTCCCATCGGACAGAGCTGTGAATCTTTATCAACTCCACAGCCTGCCAAAGTGGAAATGGAAAAACTACCATGGATGAACAACAAACGCAATGCTACTGTTAAAACTGAACATTTTCCAACAGCATTTTGGCTTAAGAATGATAAATAATAATAATAATTGCTCAACTGCCCTCGCTTTCTCCATGTTGTGTCGTTTTATATCGAATATCTGTTGATGGGTGTCATTTCCCTGTGCTACACATGAATACCTGAGAACCATATCATCCTTTTTTTTCAGCATTACGTCTATTTTCTTTTCACTTGGACATGCAGCTACATTGATTGTGTATCAGGGTGTGGCTTGTTTCTGCATGCACAACAGTATTGTGATTGAATTGACCAAGCACAGACACTGAGCGAGGTGGGCAGCTGCTGCTGAGGTGGTGCTGATGGGTTGCTTTTTATATGCAGCCGTTGTAGACAAGGTGTTAGTTTAAGAACAATTGATACAAACTAGTGTAATAGGTTGTAAATAACAATTCATCTTGTTATTATTTGTAGTCATTATTACAATTTTATTTGCCATAAAATACCACACAAAACAGATCAAACCATTGACATCTTTGTGGAATAGACCATTTATTTAAAGACAGTAGAGTGTGTAGTAAGTAAAAACACAACAAAACATTTTCTTATGGCATCATTGTAAAAAAAAGACAGCTGTAAACATGTTCAATAAAAGAAAACACTATTTAAATTTAAATATTTAAACATGTATAATGCCAAATACCATCTATTAGAGGACAGAGACAAACATTTATTAGTATAGGGGGCACATAACTAACCTTTATCAAGTCCCACTCAATATCCATCAGGTGACACAATAATTCATTGTTACAGCCGTCATTTGCACCAGCTTGACCGTCTCTTTTGACACCACTTTCCCTCGAGTGGTCTCCGTTCCCCTCTTGGAGCTAATCTCTATTAAGTGGCAAAAAACACACAACACACAGAACGCAGTCACTTACACACTCAGAGAACGCATGAACTCAGAGGGAAGTATTGGCGTTAAGTGAAATGTAACATGACTTAATTTTTGTAAAAGAAAAAGCATTTAAATAACATTTCAATACTGAGGATAAATGCTTCAAACAACTTTCTGGTTTCCTTCAGAAAGGAGGATGAACAATTATCAAACGATGCAGATGTTTGCATGTGGCTTTTGTTGCTCAAATCCTTTTGGTATCATGAAAATTCTGCATGTCAAATCTTATTGTAGCCTACTCTTAACATTCAGTGTTGTTTTTGGTGCCAAAATGCAATAGAATCAACCGTATCTTGCTGCATTTTAGTAGAACAGTACAATACTGTTTTAGAATTTAGGTTTATTTCTACAGCAATTTATTATAGCAGCAACCAATTTCCCCCATTGCTTCCCAAGCTGGCTGAAAGTAAATGGTCCTACTACTGCAGCAAACGGATCCTTGTGCCCGAGGAAAAGAGGGTAAATCACAGTTTGGACGGAGAACATATTCACCTCAAGAGTGGCGAAACGTTTGCAGTGGTCTTCAAACGCCTCCCTTTGGCCAAGTCGGCCAAACCGATTTAAGCGGTCGACCTGTAACTTAAATGGCTAACATGCTTCGTTTTTACATAATGCTGCCCGGTTTACATATCTTTCCAGCATAACGGAAACATTTTTACTATAAATGCAAAATATTCATCTTGAACACATTTTAAAAAATGTTGTTATTTAATCAAATAATGATCAAGGTTATTATTTTGGAATCATTTGAAAAAAAGATTTAAGGGGGGAATATTGTGTGTGAATAAACAAAGACCAATGTAAACAACAGAACCAGACAAAAAATAGAAATAATCCACAGTCCATCCATCAGAAATATGTTTTGTTAAATATAGCTGTGCCATAGGCTCTTGGTTTGCACCATAGCAGTCAGATTGAGATTGCCCGATCAATATGACAGCAATGATTTAAAACTGCACTGGAATAAATGCAGAGGATTTGCCGCTTGATTTTAGAACAGAAAAAAATATTGCTCCAAATTATAATGTTCAGTGCATTGTGTCAATTTGAAATGACAAGTGTTGCCCTTAATAAGCCCTACATTTTAATAAGAACACAACTTATTAAACCACGCAGTAAGGCTTGATGGAAATAGATTGTATTGAAGACAATAACAACATGTATCATCCTCTTTGAGTCAGGGACAAAGTTGGCAAATAATAATCCACACTGCAATATTGTGCAGCTTCACTCCATACACGACAACACTTTTCTAAGGGTTTTTGCCAACATGCTGTTTTGAAATTATAAATAAATGTTGCAAATGGTGAGCTCACTCACGCACCAAAATGCTTATTAAAGGATGTGTTGGGATGTGTTTACTCAATAATGGTATAGAGGTACCTCTTACATCCAAGGATATGTATTAGTGCAAGGCTGCTATTCGTGCCTCGTGAGAGTGTACAAATGCATGTACGCTTTGTACAGATTCAGGATCCAGATTGAAGCCTTGTCTTTTCATTGTTGGGTGCATGAGAGGAGGGAACCTTCAAAGGGTTTAATTAAAGACAAAGTGCATTCCGTGTTACTGCTGAAATGCAGCGGTGCTTAAAAAGACTTGATTACTTCTGCAACTTGTGTCCATTAGTGGACTCCAGTGAAGAGCAACCGGCAATGTGAAACGTGAAAGCCGTGTCAGTTGAGCCATCAAAGAAAATGTAATATCTAACACAATAACTCTTTTGAAACATTCATCAATATTTCAACGCGTGCTCTTGGATGGTGGGTTGTTGGACCACTTTCAATTATTGAAAAGTTAATGAAGCATGATGGAGGAAAGCAACTAGTTTATTATTTAGAGAAGATGACAAACTTTCGATTATGCGGTTTATTTCAAAGTGGTTGTTTTCCTACATCTGGCTGCGCTGTCATCTCCACTCACATGTCCTCTGTACCCACAGAACTGCTCCGTTGACTCAAGGGATGTGGGAGGAGAACTTGTCACAGAGCACATGTACAGCTTATCACAAAACAATTGTCAGAACAGAACACTCAAGCATGTATTTTATGATCTCTGTCAGATGAGCATTGTTCGTGACGACTTATATATTCACTCTTAATTTAAATCACAGTCATGCACAATATGACAAGATTTTCAGAAGTCATATTTTATTCAACTGACACACATTATTTATTTATTCTATATTGTGAAGCACCGTACACATGTTCGGATTAGGGCAACATTTGGTTTGACAACGTAATTGACATTGACGTCCTCAATTACAAAAAATACCTTGATTTGTATAATGTGTGCCAAAGATTTCCCTGGAGAACAAGCTGCAACTAAAATAAAAAAAACCTTGACCACAATCCACTCAAGTGCGGAAGTATTTTAGAGAGACACCCCAAAATTTGGTGCTCTGTAAGCTCTGCAAATTGGAAAATAGCTTATCACAGCAGTACAAGTGCTTTGCACGAACACTTCCGAAAAGTCAAAGCATTCCAAAGCACTTTGTCAAGACGGCAGCGGAAGCAAGACTACTTTTTGTCCCCGCCAAAGCATGCTACACATATTAGGATAATCAACACATGGAATGTATTTCTCGTAGAAGTCACTTAAAGACCATTTTCAAAAGGTTTCTATATTGCCTGTCTGCAACGTTGTTGCTGCACAGTGCGCCATCCACATTGTAAGTTGGCTGCTGTTTACTTTAACAGTTCCATGTGTCAAAGTCATACTTCACCATTTCTGCTGTTTTGTGTTTTTCAGTATGTTGGGTAACAGGTGGTGGCCCGGTGATTGGAGGCTGATCGTGCCCATTTTAAAATGGCACCTGCCGAAGATGGTTTATTCCTTCTTCTCCCAGTCAGTCTGTGCCGAGGCGTCCAGTGGGTCATTGACCCTAGGGTGCACCCATCTGGTGGACCAACTGAAGAATTTAGTTTTAAAAAAGCAAGATAGTAGTGATTAGTTTGTCTTTTTTATCTCCTGTTTATTGAAGAGGGAGTTAGGTAAAGATGCCTGTATTTTCTTAAGTTTTATTTTCAGAAGCTAGGTCAGTTGGTTGTATTCCTATGGATTGTTTTGAGTGTCTCACGATTCAATTCCGATTCTTCAGGTCACGATTCAATTCAGAATCGATTTTCGAATTAGTACATGCTTCAGGATCTACTCCAGTCCTCTGTGAGTAAATAAAGGCGGTGTGGAAAATTAGAGAGAAAATATAAGAAATAGAGAGGAATGAAACCTACACCAACAGAAGTAACGCACGCCCATATTTAGCCTGTTATCAGTGAGATGTTAAAGCCACTATATTGTTGTTTATCAGTCTATGTCTTCGGCTCTCCTTCTCCGGTTACATGCACTCCGGAAGAACTTTTACATCTCCGACAGTTAACTTATAATCAAAAATCATTTTCACCACGTGTCACCCAATTAGAGAGTTTTGTGGAGCTTTTAAATGGAGGAGAATAGGCTCTCTGTGGGATTACCAGGAGACGCTGGAGAGGGAAACGAGTCGTGGCGCTCATTTAACTGTGACAGCAAGTGTTTCAAACTGTGCTCAAATCAATCCACCTGGTGAACGTCCTTAACAAAGCAAACACAGACTCACAGACACTATGCTGCACTGAAACCCGGCTTGGTGAAGATAACCCTGATAGCTCATTCCTACCGGGCTTCCAACTTCGGAGTAAAGGCGTAATGGAGCTGGGAAAACGACAGGAGATCCAACCTGCTTTTACAACTTATGATAGTGTACAGTCACTGTGTTGACGAAAGCATGCAGTCCTTACCTTTTTTAATAACTGTGAAACCATTCATTCACTGTGGAGGTGTCTTTGTGGAGCAGAAATACCCAGACTCCCTGCTCATTGTTCTCAGGAACTTTAACAGAGCAAACCTCAGCCACAAGCTTCCCAAAATATAGACAACAATAATAAGTGTCCCACTAGGGATAATAACACACTGGACCATTGTTATACAACTCTGAAGGACCCTCTTAGCCGTGCCATGGACCAACAAGGCAAAGCTGGAGTTACAGCTTCACTGATTGTTTGTTTCCATAAACCGGTGGGGGACTGGGAGGGGGGACGGATCAGTGGGACGGGGCTGTGGAGCTTGTCATTGTGGGAGTTGTTGTCTTCCATCCACATGCGCCTAAAAGTCACTGTCTGCCTTTTCTCCTTCAGGAAGGCACCAAATTTGAAAATGTATTTTACATTTCGACTACATATGTGACCCACTTTCAATACGTATTCATGTTTCCACCGGTGAAGTATTCCTTTAAGTGGATGCTTTAACTGCTTATGAGGAGGTGGCCAACATTCACACAACGTTAATGGGGAGTTCCCCTCTCTTGACTAGAAGCCAAAGCGCCACAAAAGAGAGGCATTAATGAGAAGTTCGGTGAAAGATTTGCGTGCAGGAACGGTTTAAATGAAAGAATGAAAGATTTAAATGAAAGATCTGAACTTTTATTTCACTTCAAAACATGTTTTGCTTTCAAACCTTGAGATTGGATTCAAAACACATTTTTCACAGTCTTGGCATTCGACCCTTTACTTTCTCCATAGCTTTTACAATGTCCTTTTTTGCCTTTTTCAAGTTAAAGAAACAACTCACAACACAATCATCCAAAGAGCATTTGTGTGTATGTGTGTGTGTTAAGCATCTACTGCATACTGTACATTCAAGTGAATATCCTTTAAGTTGCTGTTCTACAACATTTTTGCACAATATTTATAAGAAACAGCCAAGACCTGAATGTTGTAAACAGCAATAATCTTGCCTTGAAGGTTAATGGCAGTGATAAATATTTACCCCCAAAAATGTTTCTGCCATGGGAGTTAAAATATGGCACAATGCACCTTGGATTATTTTCCACACAGCTGCACATTCTGATCATTAAACCAAAGGGAAGACGGGTCGTCCGTGATGAATGCATGTGTTCTGACAGCAATGAAGTGCTGAACTGCTCCAATATAATGGTGCGTGTCCCACTGACGAC
Source organism: Eutrigla gurnardus (assembly GCF_963514095.1). Taxonomy (NCBI): domain Eukaryota; kingdom Metazoa; phylum Chordata; class Actinopteri; order Perciformes; family Triglidae; genus Eutrigla; species Eutrigla gurnardus. The sequence goes on along the minus strand of NC_139917.1, from coordinate 23,587,006 downwards.
TCAGCTTCAATAACATAGCTTGTGTAATGCACCGTAATGTGAGTGTATGGTTGCATCACACAAGTGAGTTAAAGGATGGATAAGTGTCTTGATAAGTGATTCTTCATTTTTACTTTATCATGTGATAGTCACTTCTAGAAAACCTTGTATGCTGGTCTCAAGTATGTTTGTTCTTTTTGTTTGGTTTTTAACGAAAATGACCAGTTTATGTTTTTGAAATGGTATAAGTGGTTTCATTGTATATTATCAACTGGGTCTCACTTTTAAATGAATGATAAGAACTAGGTTTTACATGTCCACCATTTTATTATCTATATTTTGATACAAACAGGGATGAAAATATAGCTGCAAGCGAAAGAAACTTGGCTCAGTTGCCAAAATCAAACAAGCAGAAGGGAGCGGCTTTCAGGCTTGGAAAAGGAGACCAATCAAACATTTCGTCCATCATTACACTCTATGACACATTTCATAATAATTGCACAGTCAAACTCCCTCAAAGCCTGTTGCTTACCCTTTAACAGATGTGAACGGAGCTTGGTGTGTGGATTCAGGTCTTGGAGTGCAACTCTATCGAGTCTAATCAGGATTGCTTTCAGACAATCTGAGTTATGGCGTTCTTCCTACTAAGCCCTGCCCTTGGTGACGTTTTCTGATTGATGGTGGCCATGCTTTTGGACAGATTTTGCCCATTTGTAACAGAATTGTGTATCTCTGTCCCGCAAGGCTGTGTAATAAATTTGGTGTTGATAGAGTTGAAATCCTCCCCCCTAAAATCTATTCACATGACTGTTTTTCACATTATGCAAATTGGCCACAAATCAATCATGACAGCCTTTTTGTCCAAGAGGTTTTTTTTTCTTTAGCACCTCCTCTATGAGTTTTTTTTTTATGAGTTTTGAACCCTAATGATGCTGAAAAAGAGGTCACTCATGGTGCTGAACCCGCAGAGACTTGACAGAGTTTTAAAGTGTGTTTCAGGTCATTCCGCTGTACGGGAACTTTACTCTTTTGGTTACTCTTACTGCACTCATAGCACTGTCTTCTGCCGTTTTTTGTTGTTGTTTATTATCTGTTCAGCAGCCAAGACAGACAGATACACTTAGCAAGTAGCTGGTAAACCTAGTGAAGCTAAAAATCCAGCTATTTCCCTCTGAAATAGGGGGAAACCAAAACATAGTGAAAGGAAAGTAATCATTACATACATTAGCCGGGTGGAGAAAAACATGACTTGAAATGAATGAACATGTTGCTTGGTAACTGCTGAATGATATACTGCACTTCTCACAATATCAACTTACAAAGTAAATATTATCTCAACAATCAGTGATTGCAGGTTTAAACAACAATTTTTACACCTGGGGGGAAAACACTAAAGTATTTAAATTCTAAGCATAAGATGCATTGAATATGCTGTTGTGGAATTACGCAGCAACATAAAAGATTACCGTTGGACCTGCATTTATTTATAAAAATAGAGAATGTTACTCTTTAAATAAATGTTGCTTTGGTACATGCAGGTTTACATGAGTAATATGTACATTGTGTTTGTTTACAGACATTTGAGCTGCACTGAGATGTTTCAGGGATTTTTCCTGCCACTACAATGACAAACTACAAAACAAAATGCAGATATACTTAAATAGTGACATTACGAATGCATTTTTAGTGTGAACAAAATGAAGTAAGTAATTGTAACACACAAAACCCCCTTTCCCCCTCTCAGTTTGTCTGTGTAGTTTGAACTTTTTAACCTTTCACAGAGGAACATGTGTTTGCAAGTAGCACTAAATTTAGTATTTCAGTGATGGTACATTTATTTTTATTTAGTAGCCTACATTTTGATTTGCAAAGAATAGGCTAAGCAATGATATCCCTGCTATACTTATCAAATTACAAAGCATTTATCTGCTCTGGAACCAGAGTTTCCCATCTCTGGGTTCGTCATCTCTGAGTTCAGAATTCGGCTCAGAGTTCGTTAAACGTGCTTTCTGAAACAGGGCCCAAGTGTCTGACAGGTGATGACTTGGCATCAAGGGGAAAGGGATCTCTGTGTAACCATATCAAATAGTACACTTATGAAGAAAAATCTATGGTCACTTGCAGATTATACAGCCTTTACAGCAGGAACATTAAACTACATTGTTCATAGGGCCCCACTTTGACAAAGCTAAGGGACCGCTTATGGTCCTTTTGCTAATTTGAGTTTAATCACTGACATACACTCCAGATACAATCCATAATTTCTTCAAAACATTGGATAATAATGTTTTCTTTGCTCGTTACCCTGGGCGCCTGGTTATATTTTCAAAAGGGGGGCCAAATATGAGGCATACTGAAAAAATATTGTAATTTAAAACAAATTTCCTGGAACGCTACACCACCTAAATGTGTGGTCAAGAAATGTGTGGGATTGAGGGTGATATGAAATCCTAGTAATATCAAGAATGGCATAATGCCAGAAGTGACAGAGAATGAGAGCGTGCACGTCACCATAGTAACTCACTCTGACTCCTGCATGCGTGTGCAGCTGTAAGAGGAGAGGTAGAGTAGCTGATATAATAGATTAGTGTATATTTCTCACCTGATGGTCTAAATAACTTGGTGCTGGACAATCCGTGTGCTGGATCATAGATGTAGAATGTCATGCCACACCATTATTTGTTATACACTCTGTCACTGGGCGAGGGAATTAAGGATCTATTGTGTGCATTATTTGCAAGATTGGTTTTTTCCTTATTTGTGAACAGGACTGATGGGCCTGCTTTACACCATATTTGGCCCTTGGTTGTGTTTTTCAGTTACACTCCCTCAGCCAGCTTATGTAGGCAGAGTGTGAATCATGTTCAATTGCAGTAACCCGGTGCTAGCACATCTGTCAGGTTGCTGCTGAACCTTTCAAGAAAAGAGTCAGCTTGTTGTGAAACATAAAGGGACAAAAGTAGTGAAAGTTAAATAGCTCAAAGTTGTATTTCAGATGTAACTTAAGAAGTTCCAGGGTCACTTGTCACCTATCAAACTAATGGCTCTTGGCTTTGTATTACATTTGCATGCATGTGCGACCAATAACGTATAGTCTTCTATTTTCTGATTGTCCTGAACGATCACTTCTAGATTAAAGTAAACAAAGAAAAGGGAATGCAGAAGAGATAGAATAGCTGGGAGTAAGATAATTAATTTGGTATTGGTTATATTCGGTGCTATAAATAACATGACATTTGTGTGCGCTCTATTACTCTGCATGGGCTATTTCATTTTGATTTGATTTGAATGGAAAGGGGGTATTAAGTCGCTTGCTTTTCCTGATTGTTTACCAATGACTCACAAAAAGTCAGTGATTAAAGATATGACTCTACAGCTTTTAGTTCATGGAGTTAGCCAAAGGCGCTTTTGTGCTGTTTACAATCGTATAGCCATATAACATAAAACCTCAGCCCAACTGCAATGGCTCAGGGCTTTTATTTTTCTTTGGAAGTACCAGCTCAACTAAGTTGTGCAAGTGCAAATTTTTATTTCTACTTAAATTCACATGCATCATTTATGTGTCTGTTCAGTTTGTAAGTACTTTTGCCTCAAGTTTTATCGTAACACTACCAATTGTGGTCACTCATTGTGTTTCCACCTGGAATGAAATGTGCTCTATAAATACAGTTTACTTGCATTTCTGTGCCCAGCTGCCCCTTGGGTGTAAAAGCTGATAACTTGACAAACCTTGACATTCGACGTGAACGTTCTAGTCTATATTGGTGCATCTAAACAGCTTAAGAATCCAACTAACTAGATTCAGAGAGAGATAATTTATATATAGCGACAGGCGGCTGGTTCAAAGTCCTGCGCTTTGTTCACAGTCCACCCTGGACACCTCAGTTCCTCCTAAAATGTAGTTGAGAGCATAAATATGTAGTATGTAAACTTAATTTCTAAGAGACAGTGTTGACTTGATACACAGAACCGTGAACAATCTCGATGGGAACATTCCTACTCTAGCACCATGCTGTATTGAGAGATGAAATACTGAATCATCTCTGTGGTGTAATGAAAGTCAGTATAGCTATAAAAGCATGTTTCAAAGTTGGTTGAGTGATGATTGACAGTGTGTTTGTGTCATGCTTGCCTTGAAGTTAAAACCATCCGTCCTGCTTTGTTTAGATCTTTTGAGCGTGATGACTATAAAACATTACTGCAAGAGACCAGACTGATAGGAAACAATATAAAGACAAATGACAGCGTATCACACAAGAAAAAAGTAACGGCAAGACAGGCAGAATAAAATGAAAAAAGGGGGCAGAGAGTAATGGCGAGCCTTTGAGCAGAAGAAATACACATGGTAAAGCGACCCTGGCACACCAGACGGAGATGAAGTAGTCTGAGCTCACATTTTGAAGAGGTCAAAAAAAGCCCTTACACTGCCTGCAGTGGAATGATAATCGACTAGAGGGCAGTGTACATGTATCAGGTCATATAAAACAGGTTTTTAAGGACATTTTTGATAATGTTGATAAGATAGAGGTCTCAGAAAATGTGATCCAAATGGTTTTTATAGGGTTAAATTATTTATTAGCCTGGATTCTAATTTTCTGTTCACAGAAACCCTGAATTATACAAAAGAATAAAACACAATCAGAGAATCTGAAAATATTTCTCATATATAAACCCTACATAGACTGGCGTCCTGTCCAGGGTGTACCCTGCCTTCGCCCAATGATAGCTGGGATCGGCTCCAGCCCCCCGTGACCCTAAATACAGGATAAGCGGTAGACAATGGATGGATGGATGGATATAAACCCTACAGTTATGTTATCGTTTCCTTTTTTTAACTACGTCAGACACATTTTTTAAAGTGCTGTTATTGATGTTGTTTGTATTGTTCTAATCTTTATTTTAAAAAAAGCGTTATTTTTTTGTCATTCCACGTGGCATCGATAATGGTATCAAGTTTGAAATTCTCATATCGTGACAACCCTACAAGAAACTAGTGTGAATAGATTGGCATTAAAGCCCTCCAAATTCCACCACAAATACTCCCTCCTGTATGTATGTGTGTGTGTGTACATACACATACGTGTGTGTCTGGGGTTGCGCCTTTATGAGTGATAATGGAAGGCATGTTTGAGTGGGAGAGCATGTGTTAGACACTTTACTGCTTCAAGCACCCGAGCACACACTTGTCATCTTGTGTGTGTGTGTGTGTGTGTGTGTGTGCATGATGTGTTTGTATCTTGATTGCTAAAGCTGTATGATCAAACTAGTGGAATGTTTGTGTGTAAAAGGTATCAAACCTGTCCACAAGAAGATCAATAACTCTTTTGCTCCCTTGCTACAATCTCTCTTCTACTAACACTGTTGTTTAAATTACAAGAGCAAAGAGCAACATAAAATTAAATATCCACTATCCAAGAACAGGCACTGGCGACTGGTAATTCAACTTATTGACAGCCATCATCACGGGAGAGGCTGTATAATCCACAGAGCTCTAATAAACACTTGCAGGCATACAAGACTTTATAATCAAACTAACTGGGTTTTTTCTACTTTGCTGTCCATTCATCTAAGGGAGGCTGTAAGAGGTAGAGCGAGTCGTCCTCCAATGATGATCGGCGGTACGAATACAGAGCAATCAAATAAAAAATCTCGAGAAATAAAAACAACACATAAAACAGCTAAAAGTAAAGACAAAATAATGGGTATACACATAAAAGAATATATAACATAAAAAAATGTGAAAGAAAAAAAAACTGTGAAGTGAATCTTGAGATTAAAAGTGCAGGGAATTTTCTATTGTAGGTACCTCATGTAAGCTATTCCAAAGGTTTGGAGCCCGAACCGCAAACGCCCTATCACCCTTGCTTTTCATGCTTGACCGGGTAATAGTTAACAGCCTTTATCAGAGGACCTCAGGCTATGGATGGACACGCAAGGATTTAGAAGCTCAGCCAGATTGCTTGGTGCCACACCATGTCTTTAAAATTCAAGACTTTAATGTAAAAATCAACTCTTAAACCAAAAGGCAGCCAGTGAACGAAGCTAAAATAGGGGAGATAAAATCATGCTTTTGAGATTTGGTTTAAAGTCTGGTGCTGTATTTTGAACACAGCGTTTAATAATGTTTTGGCCAAAGGGTATGTAAACATCCCATTACAATAATCCAGATGTGAAGTGATGAAAGCATGAATAACTCTGCTGCTCATTAAACCTAATAAAAGATCCAATAAATATAAAGTATATACAATATAAATAAGGTAAAACATGATAAAATGTAAATAATTATGATACAAACTCTGAGTTAAGAAAAACCCTTAAAGGGTTACTTTATTATATTTACAATCAAGACCCTATTTTCCCATATTTTTGCATCTGACTGACTAATGGGGAAGACAATTCCTGAAATTGCTCCAGTATTGAGCGAGAGCGAGGCCTGCAATATATTCCTATCAAGACATTGTCATTTACAGACAGGCTTCGATTGTTCCTGTAATTGTCTGACAGGAAAGAGTCTCACTTAAGGAGAAGTCTCTTTCTGAAATCTTGCAACGTCCCTGGAAGACAAGGGTGAAAACATGAGTGTTGGCCAGACAAAGTTTGTGTGTTAGAGTAGAGAAAGGATATCTATGTGTTTTCTAAAATATTTTCAGTGTTGTGTCTGAAGATTTTGATAATTTTGACAATGTGGAAGAGCACTTTGATGTGATGGCAACTCCTGGATGAAGAGTTGAAGAGTGAACATGGACAGAGAGGGGCAACAAGCACAGGAGGGTGAATCAGCTGCTGCAAGGCCATGAAGCTCTGTGGACTGGTGGTGTTCCTGTGGTTACTGTGATGCTATACCCACAGAGGAAGATTGCTGTAAAGAGTAGGACTTTCAGGGACATTGAGTAGACAATTTCATGCTTAATAATTATATTCCCAATGTGACCCTGACGCTCTTCTGCTGCCGATCATTTGCAGAGGTTCAAATGCGTCCCTTGTATATATTGTCTTCGTAAAAGTGACACAATGGTCCCGCGTCATCAAACATCACCTCTGCTCCGTGTGCATAAATGCCGTCCTGCAAGCACAGTAACAAGTGCAAGCCTGACTGTCCCTGCGGGCTGTCAACTAACAAGTCAAGTTGACTTTTGAAACTTTGGAGGCGGGGAGGGGAATAGATGGTGGCTGGTGTCGTTGCCCTCTTTTAGCACATTCACGAGGGAGAAAGATTCCTCTTGTTTTTCAGTCATGAACTAGACTGCAGACTTCTTTCTCTAGTAACAGTCACAAACACGGTTACAGCTACAACGTTTGAATGCATATCGGCAGGTCTGTGTTTTATTCATCCCATGTATGAAATGGATGCATCACCACTGTACTGCATATTTATATAAATATGATAATCTGGACAGGAGCTGCATCTCTTGCAAGTCTCATATTTAGAACTGAAGTTCCAACCAGCAACTACTATTTCTCGTTTTTTCATGGCAGCATTTGGTGACCACATTTGCAAAAAGCGAGCGATGAAAAACAACGGACCTCCTTTCAGTGTGGAGCATTTGAAGGCATCACGCAGATGAGAGACAGTTGACACTGTTCGGTGAGGGAGACGAGGTCCCAGAGGCTCACCTGCAGTTCCATCTACCGCCAAAGAGGCCGCTAGAAGCGACATAGCTCAAATCCTACGGACTGCCACTTTAAGTATGTAGACACAAAGCCAGACATTCTCACGCAGCATGTATTCTTCTGTTTCCTGCTCTGTGCCTTCTGAATGAGTAAAATGTTTCTGACAAATAATACAAATGTAGATACAAAGAGGTTAAATTGGAGAGTGGCAGAGAGTGTGTTTTGTAATGAAATGGGAGGATATCGCGCGTAGGCTCTGATTTCCATAGCATGACTCACGGCTGCAGTCTGAAGGGCCAGTTAAAGATGCACAATTCAGTGATTGTGTATGTGACATAAATCATCCATGTGTGTGTGTGTGTTAAAGACTCTTTGCCTCATCATCCTACAACATAAATAACACAGTACATGTATAGCCAGCTAACTGTAGAATAACAGGCTAGACTGCATGACTTGCACAAGCCTGGATTAAAGTAGTTCTCTTTTCACGTTGAAAGGAAGCGGAAATGATGTTACATCCTACCGACAGCATTGGGCACTTAGCATGTTTTGGCTGTCAGAGTGTTGATAGCTGGAAGCAGGAGCAGAGGGGATGAATACTTCTCAGAATTTTGGCCCCATGAAAACAGCTCAACAGCTCTGACATATTATATAAAAGATTGCTTGCATGTTCCAGGGCTCCAGGCCTTCTGGCTGTAAAGAACAACGTTTTTTGCCTAAAAAATAAACTCTGCTTCTCATGATTTGCATGTAAGGGATGTAATGTAGTTGACAAGGAGAGGAATTGTGGTAAGGAACATTGCCTATGCACAGAAAACCAGCCTTCTCAGAGTATTTGGGGTCCTGTATGGATACCTCCTAGGGACTATATAGTTCTGATGAGGGACTTCAGTGCCCACATGGGCAGTGATGGTGACACCTGGAGGGGGTGATTGGGAGGAATGGCCTAAACGACCCAAACCTGAGTGGTGCCTTGTTATCGGACTTCTCTGCTTGTCGTGGATTGGCAATATCAAGCATAGGGTGAATAATGAGTGTACCTGGTACCAGAACACTGGAGGTCAAAGATCATTGATTGTTTGCATAAATATTGCCGTGTTTGAATCAATTTCCATTCCCTAGTCTCAGCTTGTCAATTCTGATGTTTTGTTTCTTTACTTATGCACTGGCAATCATAATACCTTTGTTGTATTCAAATGTTGTCCAAATAAACAACCCATTCTCAATGCCAGGGCATGAAATAACGCTTCTTGGTCTGTGCTCCTTGGTGTCTGATACCAAAGCAAATTTAGGGTGTGAGCATGTGTATAAGACATTATGGGCAGAGCAACATACGTAGTATTAAGAGCATGGTAGTTCACACAGGGCGGCAGGAGTGAAGGTGGATGGGTCAAACAGAGGACGTATGTCCAGGCCGCTGTTCGTTTCCCGTGCTAGTACTAAAAGTAAAGTTGACATTCGTTCACGTCAGGTCTTAGTAACGTGAATCGTTGTTAATAGTCACGAGACCAGCAAGTCAGTGAAGTTAATGTCAAACACACTCTTTTCCCAAACGAAGTGGTTTTATTGCCTAAACCTGCCTGTGAAGATGGAAGTTTAAGGACAGTTTAAGGAAGTTGAAAGGACACTATGCATGTGATGAGCAATTACTTCTGATGTTATGTTATATTGGGTTTTTTTTTGGTTGCTTTTTTAAAAAGTGAAAATAGTGTATTTTTAACATAAGTCATATTGGGGAGCTTGCAGCATGTAGATAAAAGCATAATTTCATGTGCAATCACATGTTAACCACACACTTTATAATGTCCTTAAAACCCACAGTACCTAATAAATCACAGTCTTCTGATTTTCTTATCTGATTGCATCAGTGGGCCAAACAAAATTATTAGACCTACAAGCCACCATCCATTCCAGACAGAAAAGATAAATGAATGGGACAAAGGGTTTCAGGGATTAACCTTTAGACTAACGAGTGTAAATAACAGGAGAAATATCTCGTCAGAGGTTGAACATTATTAATGTAAAGACCTGATTATGGCATAACAAGGGCAGAGTTACGCTACTGATATGGGAGCAATAAATTATAATTACCCCACTAATGTGGAAGGGTGGAACAAATTACCACGGCAAATATATACACTCAATTTGAGTGTTGCCACTCAAAGCCAGTACATGCTAAAAGAAATTCAGTGTTCTGTGTTAAACAGGCTTAAAGTCTGCTTCATATTGCATTTTGTGTAATGCAGAAATAGCCTTTGAACTGCTGTGAGATCATCATAAATGTTGTGAGATAACTACTCTACTCATTAACTGTATGAAGAAGCTACTCACCAACTTATTCATGTGGTTTTCCATGCCTCCTTTACAGCCATTGTGGTAGTGCATGTAGTGCATTGGGAACCAATTTTATTCTTACTTTATGTTGGGCTATAATAAAAAAAAAAGAAAAAGAAAATCCGCCTGAAACAATTATAACTTAACTAAGAACGCCTGTAACCTGTTTGGAGAGATTTCTATGATCCCTTTTAAATGTCATGGTTGGAATACATCCATGGCACCCATCGCAGCTCTGCTTACAGTATTTCAACTTAAACCATAAAACACTTGGAGGCATGAAAGCTCAATAGACATTTATTGTTAATATCACCAGGAAAGGATTTCATTCTGACAAATAAGGACAGATAGTATATAGGCTGTCTCGGGACTCAGTTATCTACCTCTACAGTATGCTTACAGAAATTGTTTTTTCCCCCCATTTTTTGACCAAAGGGCAATTCATCTTAAATTACACCAGCCCAGTGTCTGTAGGAATTATCTATATTGAACGATTTCATACCTCACAATTTACGTCTTTTTGCAATTCACCACATTTCAAAGCCAATGCAGATGGTAGTGTGCCTTGTATGTAACCCGGTGAATTGTCATTGTGGAGGACAGGGTTGATGGGCATGCTACTTTTTTACCTTACCATAACCATGTTATTTACCATTACCACAACCTTCTCAAATCTCGATCACACTGTAGTTGCCATCGCAAAGAGGGCAATCATTTTAAAAATGTTGGAATTGAATGTTGCCTGCTCTGATAAAGTACTTAATTAAAAATTCAGAGCATTAATGCAGCATCAAACAACTATTTGCTATGTAAAGACATATTGGAGTAATGGCATCGCGAGTGGAGAATTAATTCACACACACCGCTGTGTGTTTTGTACTCTGAGCTTCTCAGTGCTTTCTTTTCGTGGCTGGCTGCATGCGGCTGTGAACTCCCTGTGTGTGTGCCCCACGGCCCAGCTAATGGCCTCCACTCTGCACTACACCCATACGGCGTTTACCATGGATAATGCTGTACCCATCTGCAGTGTCGTTACGGAACCATATCGCCCACCCTCCTTGCTCTGTTGATGCTTTTAGAAGCATTAGCTGCTCGTCGCTGGCTCAGCCATCACCATGTAGTGAGCTTTGTGTAGGCAATCCCTGAATCATAGATATGCTCAGAATTTAACACCCTTTTTCTGCCTCTCAGGGTTTTAATTAGGTTGGCTGCAGACATAGAATTGAAAAATTATTTCATAAGAATAAAGATGTGTTCAGGGCCAGAATTTCTAAAGTTTGAAGGCAAAGGAAGAGTATTTGATACTACTAGGTAGAGTGGAAATGCTAGAAATGTTATAAAAAGGCAACATTTGCAAAACAATTTCAGGCTCGACAACAGTCGGCACACAGGTGAGGTGATTCCAAGGTCTGGGGCCAAACTATGCTGCATCCATATTGTGTTAAAATCGGCCACTGTATGTTTAATACATACTGAAAAATATTTGTCTCAGATTAAAGTGTACACGTGGGAATTTCTTATTGTGGTTTTCACTTTAAATGCTTCAGTGACTCTAATGCTCAAGCACTCCACTCAACTGTTTGAGGGATTCAGGCCTGGTAGGGAGGCCAGTAGATCATTTGAAATTCATGAATGCATCTCTGTGGTACGCATGAGGTAATTGGTTCAATAATAAAAGAAGAGCATGCCACTCCTTGTCAGGCAGCATGGTGAATGTTGTTTCTGTTTGTGTGAATAATAATAAAAAGGTTTGATGTTACTACAACAATGTCACGCCAAGTGTTCTCCCCAGGCATTTAGTGATAACACCTTCCTACTTTCATTCATGTTTAATTTATCTGTTACTATTTCGATACTTTGAATGACTGCTACTGATATACAGGGAAATTCACAAAGTTGTTTGACAAATATCCACCACTTTGTCGGGGGTACAACCGCTTCATAATTGCAACACACATCTGAAATGTATACCTTGTCTCCCATTGATTACCTAGATGTTTCATAATGAACCCAGGACATTTAAATTGGTGGGCCAGAGACGGCCACTCTGTGTTTGAGGATCCCCTCGTGGGACCTCTCCCGGCCCTCTCTGGCCCTCATTAGATTCATTTCCCTGATGGTGATGCACTGCAATCGGCTTGGTAACGAAGGTAACTTGCTGTTTTAGCCTCGAGCTCTAAGCACCCCTCTTATTTTTCACTGTCAGGCAGTGGCTACAATAGCAACAGTTGTTTTAGGGAGGAGAGTGGATGTATGTTAACAGATGGAAGCACTGGTTCTAGTTTCGTTCCCAGTTTCACTGTTGTGTCATAAAAGCCATTTCTGGTAATTTATGGATTAACTTACATGTGCTGTGTGACTGCTCTGTCTGTTCACATGGGCACCGTAGTAAAAACAAGAAGCAGCGTGTTCTAATGGGCGTAATGATGATTGAGATTTTCTGCAAAGATGGTTTGCAGAAACGTGATTAGTGGTACAGATGCCCGAATAGCCTCAGCTCTTTATTATGACAGCTGGTCTGGTACTATTGGAGAACCTTGGAGATGAGACACAAATTTGCACTTTTTCTTTGCTGATCTTATCACAGACAGGTCTAGAGAGTGGTGAAGCAGTATCGATATGTAAATGTGTTTAAGGGTGTTCCGACAGCCATGCATCACTTCCCATGGGTGTAGAAAAGAGGCTTGTGTATGGGTGACCAGTTCCTCAAAGACTGAGATTTATAAAATACAATCAGGTGTACGTGAAGCTTTATAAATCTGATGAAAAGAATGTGCATACATATTTCTATCTTTTTCATACCCACAGTGTTTGTCATGAATCTCCACACAGTGTTTTATGCATCTGGCCCCTGGAATTTAAGCATAAACACAGTGGTGAAAAATGCCCATTATGATTTCACAGAGACCAAGGTGACATATGTAAATTGCTTGTTTTTATCATAAACCCATATGATTCCCCAGAGACTAAGGTGACATATGCAAATTGCTTGTTTTATTATAAATCCCAAGATAGTAAATCTTCTATCATACATAGCCTATAAGAGTGTGTCAAATCATCACATTTGAGAGGTAAACATAAGAGAATATTTGTCATTTTGCTTTGAAAAATAACTGGAAATATTAATTATTATCAAAATAGTTGCAAATACCTTTTCCTTTGAAGACTTTCGTTCAGCTCTCCTCCAGGTTTTATACACATTTTTATTAAAACCTGCTTCAAACTCTGGCCAGTAGCTTCGCAGACATCGGTGATACAATACGTTAACCTTGACGACGGACACTATAATAGTGATAAAGCTGCATGGCATCCCTCTCTCTTCTATCTTTCCTACTCTTGTCACATTCCCGCAACAATGCGTCAAATAACGCAGCATGGTCATTGGTACTAAGCTTCAAGTGGGCACTAGTTTCCCACGGGACATGAACTGTGGTCTTCTGGATGAAAGTCCAGTGTTTGTTTGATCTGTCCACCACCAACCTCCCCATCCTCGCTATGCCGCCGGTACCTGCATACCTGAGAGTGAGAATGGGTTGACACACAAACATGTCCACACACAAGTCACAGTAGCCTTTTAAGATGCAAATGCAGATATGCATTTCAGCAGCATTCTTCATAATAATTTCAGTGCACTGTAAATTGATACAGTAACGACAGCAGTGTGGTAGCCCTCAGTCTGGTGAATGAATCGGATGCATTTTTAATACATTCTCCACTCTCCAGCATTTGCAAGCCATCAGATGAAGGGATGTTCCTATGAATACACAGTAGCAGCATCCTTTATAGCTCATACTGTAAAACTTTTTCATAGCTCCCAACCAGAACCGTAAACTGAAATTAAAATTCTTCCATCAAAACTCACCAATGCCCTGTCTCTATATATTATATATATTGCCAGTAACCTGTGAAAAATGACGTGTCAGTACAACACCATAAACTTGAAATGATATCTGATTACACAGTGTGGCTTCAGCTCATATTCTCTGGAAGTATGTGGTATAGGGTAGAATGTAGAATGGAATCCTGCTAATAGGCTGCACGAACTTAACCATTTCTGAAGAATTGTAATCAACCTTTCTTGATCATTCTTGTGTTTTATGTCCACGATGTTAAGACAGGTGTTCAAATGTGGAACCAATTACAGTAAAATCCAACATAAAGTGTCTTTGTTATGTGTTGGTCTACCAGGAGCTGCTAGAACAGTTTCAGTGCTCATTAGCATATTTGGCAAACCTCTGAAACTCTACTAGAGTTTCAAAAGATAGTCCCTTGGTGTTGTTTTTCCGATGATGGTGTTGGAGACCGTCTCTTATAGGTGATGAGTTGGATTGAGATCTGGTGACTCTAAAGGGTGCGCTCACAATTCTTTTTTTTTATCTATAATACTTCACTCACAGCATTTCTTGGAATGGCATGAAACTCTCCCGATTTGTCTTTTGTACTGACATTTCAAAGGTACAAACCTGTGTGTATTAAAACTTTGGGGTGAAAGTTAACTACGACTCCAAAATGTGCATTTCAGCAAAAAACATCCATTCACAGAGCATACAATTGTTATTAATGGTGCTAATGACGGGTGGAGGTGGTTTGGAGAAAACTGACAATACAGTTTTGGGTGAATACAGCAACTACATTTGTGATGTTGTTTCAATCTTCAATCAATCATTTGGAAATGCTGCTTTGATCCGTGCCTCTGACTTGCTTATTCTCCATAGAGTAGCAAGTGCAGTTGGGGCTCGTGGGTATTGTAGTATTTAGACTCGCCCACCATCACAAAATGACAGACAGAAACCAAAATTACATCTTTAATCCTTTCATCAGAAACCAAACAGAGGAACGTCTTGTCAATTGACCATGACATGGTTTTGCAGTCTACCATTTATTTTTTTTAATTCTTCTTCTACCTTCCCCATAAATTCTCCCAAATATTTGTCTCTGCAGTGTATATCTACCGAGACCAAATGAGAATAAAGCCTCGGAGTCTATATTTAAGGTGACCCAGAAGTTGCTAACTGTACCTCTTGATACTCCCATCCTAGTACCTGGGGATTTTAATGAGAGTTTATTGGGAAGAAAATGCTAAGGAGCTTTCACCAGCCCAACCAGACACAAGAGAACACAAAAGGAGGGCTTTTTGAGAGGGCAATCTCTCAGAACTAAACTCACTATAAAAAAGTGATTTAAAAAGTTAAATTAAGAGGGCGAAGAAAGTAGAGGAAAATAACTAACGATTTTTTTGTGTGCCTGGGATAGTCTAAAAAAACATTGTTGGGTCTGAAAAACAAAGCAACACTGAGGGTGAGTCTCGATATCTTGAAAAAGAGCTTGAATTTAATCAGTTTTAGGTTCTACAGTTGTGTAATTTTAGAAGTGAAGTGAACTGGCCTGGCAATATTAGTAGCCGCCTGCTCTTCTCCTGTTCAGAACACTAAGCCCCCATCTTCCACAATAAGGTTCAGTTGTCACTCAACCAGCAGATGGTGTCAATAAGCTGGAAGCAGTTGATAGTTATCCAAGTGGGTATAAATGATCATCCCAAGGTTTTTAATGAATTCATGCCTGTTGCCCACTTCCCTCGTCATGAAGCCCTTGAGAAAACTGTTGAAAGAGAACTTCATGCACTAAGCACCTGCTTGACCCGTTACAGCATGTGTACAGCTGCTCGAGGATGCTACCACCAATCTGCTTAACCTCACTTGAAAACGCCTTGTCGTCAGAATGCCAGCATCCGTTGCGCTTCCTAAACACACACACACACGTCTTTTCTCCCTGTTGTTCACAGCTTTGCACTGATGACCCAGTTGTCACAGTGGCAATGTGAGACCTCATCTTAACTAACCTTAATGACTTCTGAATCCTGCCTTGATTACCCACCTTTCTCACCCCCACCCATTTTCCATGCGTCTACCTCGCTCTTTCCCTGTCTCACATGCAACCTATTAGCATAGTGCTATCTTTAACTTACCTCCCTCATTCTTTAATGAAGCAAGGGAATAGGTGAAACGTTTTTAATGAAATCAGAGTGTGACCAGCCCTCCTAAATCATCTGCGCAGGTTAAAGAGCAAACGGCTCTTTACACTCAATCATGCAGACTTTAAAGGTGTGTGTTCCAGATAGATTCTTATGAGTCTGTCATGGAAATAAATACAGGTATATATATATATATATATATATATATATATATATATATATATATATATATATACCTGTATTAGGTATATAGGTTCACATAGCAAGAGAAAGAAAAGGAGAAAGAAAGTGAGGTGAGAGACAGATTGTGTGAAGGGAAATGGAGGAAGGGAATTGAGTCAGTATGAAGAGCGAGGAAAAGATGAAACGAATGAAGTGACAGGTTGAGCCCACCTCCTGAAAGAACAGAAACTGTAAGACTGGTGATACAGGATGTATGTGGGCTTAAAGGTGTGTATGTGTGAACAAATCTGAATCCGAAACGTTAAAAAAAGCACTAGAAACACAGCCTGTGTGTGGTGGGCCCAGCAGTTAGTCTGGAGCCCTGGCATAGATTCGGAAATAAAATTAAGTTAAGAAATTAGCATCGAAACACCATCTAAACACAGTGAATATAATAAAAACAGGTTACACACTGTTAAAAGAAGAGATGTCATTGTTGTAAATAGTGCATTTGTTGTTTTATCAGCATCTGTTTCTATAGCATCAATTTATATCCCTGTGAAGTCAAATATTTTAGCAGGGTTCACATATATTTTTGAACTGGAATTAAATTGAAAGCATTAGCGAAATCTATCACAGTGAACCACTTTGCATTGCCAGGCACAGATGAAAAAAGTATGACTATGCTGGGTACAACATGTGCTTGAGCAAACACATTGTCATTTACAGGGTGTAGATCACAAACAGGTCACCGGGATTTGCCATTAGCCTTTTTCACCAGAAAAAGTGGAGTGTTACATTCCATCTTTCAAAAGATGTTCAGTGATCGGAGCCATGTCTTCCAATGCATCTGGTCTCAGACACTGCTTGTTGAGCCTATAATCACATCTTTAATCAGGCCCTTATCATGTTAATGGGTTGCCCACAGCTGTTTGGGAAAACCCTTCCAATGCTGGAGTATTTTTAGACTTGTGGGTGTTCATTACAAAATGATGGACCATGGTGGGGAATGGATATGCCAATTGAACTGTACTGTGTGCAGTGGAAAAGAGGGATGGTGGCTCAATTGCCATTGTTCACATTTTAACTTTTTGTCTTCATGATCTGAAAGTGCTAATGGCCGAGCCAGAACAACACAAAGGACGTCGTTCTTCTAGGACATTTTCTTCTGGTTTCCAGTTAAATCAACAAGCAGTATAAATGACCACAATGCCATTTCCAAGTCTTCACTTTTGTATCCACTCTTTCTGAATCGGTTTCTCTAATCTCTACACCTTCATAAAGTACTTGCCACAAAGACATTTTCTAACAATAGGTCTAAACAAAATTATATAGGGCTGTGAACCTGAAGAGGGATCCATAATTTCAGACTTTCAAGTTACACTTGTCATTAACCTTTTTACTTGGCTTATATTTTAGCATTTAAAATTTTAGTCTCAAACCACTTTGCTATCTTTTCTCAAGTTTTTAAGAGAGGCATGATGAAAACTTCTACATCAAAGCAACTGAAAAAAAGAATTGCATGCCCTTCAGCAGAAACTGCAAAGCATCACTCCCATGCTCCTTATACAAAACTTGAGCTTGATGCAAGAGGTTTCACTGATGGTTGTTTTTGGCAACCACTCACAATAAATGTTTCTATTTCATTTATTTTATACAATAAGTTCTTTAACATCAACAACACAAATGTTCTTAATAAGCAAAGTGAAATATTGATTTATGTATTAGTTATTATTATTCAAACTAAATCACAGTAAAATAGTAAGAAACTTAAAAAATAAAAAGTTATTCTACCTAAAATCAAATTATATAAATTATATGAAAGACTGACTGGTTTACCCCCCAAAAAAAACAAATCAGATTTAGCTTGAACAGTCAGTGAGGACACTATGAGCCTTAGATGCCTCCTAGGAGGGACGTATAGCCCCGTCTACCAAAGGACACTCATTGATTTGGCTCAGCAATGGTAGTACATCTCAGGGCAGAGAACACTTCAAAAGCAGACTCTAAAAGCAGTTTTCATTACAACCAACGTTCTATCCAGTCACAGGGTCGGGTGAAAACTTGAATCATCTGTCATCTACCCAAATCAATTGCAATGCTCTCACATAAGCAACCCAAGAAAAATAAGAACACACAGCCATTATAGTAAATGTCGATGACAAGGGAGAGAGAAATAAACCCAGCAGTAGTCCAAAGCTTCAAGGGGTGGGGGTGAGCATGATATCTTAGGCATCACACACAGAGATAGGCAGTCATACAATCCAACTCAAACAAACCAAACTATGACACATGCATACAAATGTGGCACTTTTACTGAAACCCTACCGAAAAGAACTGAAGGCGAGAGATGGCCAACCCCATCCACCTTTTCTTGTGCACTTAAAAGCCAGAGCAAATATTAATTTCTCTGCCATTTAAGACACTTAGGCAATTTAATCGGCCAATATTAGCCTCATATCAATGCATGTATGCTGGCTGTAATAAAACGGCAATTTTTGAAGAATCTATTATGGTAAGTGCTGCTGGAATGCTTCAGAAATGGTGTCGTTGCACAGTTTGACCAGCAGAGTGCATTACCACTTACAATAACCTCACAACCTGCTTTTAATGTTAAACAACACAGAAGACCATGGCCCTGTTGCTGTGACTCCATTAGCTTACGCCTATGACATTTTAAACTACATAAATTAGCCTAGCGACTAGCGGACTTTCCCTTACTCATAGCTCTTCTACTGTTGCTTGGTTTTGAGTCACTGCGACCCCAGCACCACAGTTAAATTTCAGCCTGCATGTAAATTCTTTCAGGTGACCTTTATTGAATGAGTCTCTGCTCTCTCACACTAACGGTGAGCACCAAGCTGCACTCTCAGGGAAACACAGGAGAGGACAGGAGAGAGACTCCTCACAATGAGCTGAAGTAAAATTAGTGCACATAAATATTAGATATAAATGAATGCAAAAGTGCAATTAACATAAATTAATATTTAGGCTATGTTTGGCTAAACTGTAAAATATCCTGCCTCCATTACATCTCTTTGCCACATGTGTTTAATAACCACATTTTAAGGGATCATTGCAAAACGTGTGTTTATAATAATAATAATAATAAGTTGATAATACGTATCACTGTTAACATTGATTTTTCATTTCTCACAAAAATACCATATTGCTTTCTTTAGCCCTTTTAGTGGCAAGTGCGACTAGCTAGGTTTTCTCTCAATGTCCGAACCATTGTTGTTATGCATGACCATTATTAATTAGCCATCTCATGCTACATTATTGTGAAGGAGGATAAATAAATGTCATGGGATACGCGTAATATAAAATAGGACTCACAAGCGAACAAGGAGGCACGCAGGTAAAATGAACAGCTGATCCCCTGGGTGGCAGGGCAGCAGAGACTCCTAGTTGCTGGGACTTAAGGATCAACCCTTGCTTTCTCGAGAGGCTAGCTGCCCGAAAACTCTGGGGCAGACTGGAAGCTAGTGGACTGGATGCCAGCAGACTCGGGGGCAGACTGCAAGCTAGTGGGCTGGAGGCTAGCTGGCTGGGAACTAGTGGACAGGATGCCAGCAGGCTTGGGGGCAGACTGGAAGCTAGTGGGCTGGAGGCTAGCTGGCTGGGAACAAGTGAATTGCAGGCTAGCAGACTGGGGGGCAGCCTGGAAGCTAATGGGCTGGAGGCTATTTGGCTGGGAACAAGTGGACTGCAGGCCTGCAGACTGGGGGGCATACTGGAAGCTAATGGCCTGTAGGCTAGCTGGCTGGGAACAAGTGGACTGCAAGCTAGCAGACTGGGGGGCATACTGGAAGCTAGTAGTCCGTAGGCTCTTTTCCATGCTCCTCATACACAGAAGAAGGCGTAGGAAAGTTCATAGAGTTCCTGATCAAAAAATTCCACTGGGTCTGTTCTGGTCAGGTTGTACTGTTACAGATGCCAAATACAAAAAAACACCCAAATGCAGACAAGGAGGCAGACAGATAAAATTAAACAAAAGCATGCTTTAATGACAAAAGCTGGTACAAAACTGATCGGGAACAAAAACTGAGGAAGGAGGCTGAGGCAAAAGAACCTGCAATGGAAAAATAAACTACACTGATAACGTGAAGAACCCAGGTACACGTAAGTGTGTACCTCAAGATATCTGAATGAAAATTGATTTTTTGGGTACCCATATATCTCCCTTTTACAGGCATGCTTACTTTAGGGTAATTCCATGAAGTTTGATGCAAAAGACAATATAAATGTGTTAATTCCACTTATTCAAAACATTTTGTTTTTCTGCAGACTGGGGTCCTTAAACAGTCTTCAAATTACACATATTGGATATGGCAGGACATTTTAGACTCAGTTTGTAATCTTTTGGGATGAAATTAATCCCAAAGTATCCATTTCATTGTAGTGAGAACTCTTTTTTAAAATTTGACCTAACTTTATAGTGAACCTCTAGGATAATCACAGCCTCATGAAACTTTAAAACCACAAACTACAGATAGGGCAATCACAAAATGCATTGCTTCACTGTATATATTGACAATAGAGGTTTCTAAGAAATGTATAGAACATGTACTTACCATTTATTCGCTGAAAATGCATTTTTTAACAGTAATCTCAATGTGTCATTTTTTTTTTATTTCTGTGGTGATCTTTAAATTCTTGTTGACCTATGTTTGTCTGTATTAGTAGGGAATTTGATCATTTTGATCAATTCTCGAGTTGTCATCATTTTTTTTACCAACAGACTTAAACACAGCTTATTCCCAATACTGTGAGATTCCTTAATTCATTTTGCACCCTTCACCATATAATTTGGTTTTGATTTAGTTTTTTTCCATGTATTTTCTGATAAAATGGGACTACAAACAGCATTTCATTGTGAGACACTGTTGCACAATGCACAATTTGCACAATTCCCAGCTTTCAGATGGTCAATACCACTTCAATGTGACAAGTTCTGTTTAACTATTATATTCCACTAAAGATTCTCTGTTCCCTCCAAAAAATACCAAAAATGGATCTATGGTCGGAATGGGGAAGTGAAAGAGTTTAATCGGCACTTCAAAAATCACACTGTAAATAAAAAAAAAAATGCAATAAAAAGTAATAACTATTTTTTTTAATCAACTGCAGCTGGCTCTAAAAATCTGTTTTTTCAATGCAGGTTTACCGTATGTCTGGGAAATGGAGCACGCATGCCTTTTGAGTGTATGTGTTGTGTAAACCTATGGCTGTAGTGTCTATAGACAAATATTCAATGGCAAGAGGACAAAAGCTGAGCCACCGAAAAGGAATCGTAGTCCAAACACACCACAAACGCATGAACACACATACTCCCACAGTCATTCTAGTGCTGATCTGATGACTGATAGTTAAATGCAGTGTTAACCAAACACAATTCACACTTTTCACCCAAAACACAGTTTGAATGCATTGCCAAACAAAGTCTGTGTACCTTCCATAAAACACATTATCGCGTTAGAGTACTAAGTGTGAATGTTGGGGAAAGGTCACTCGGAAAGTGGGACATGATTGGCGAGTGGTTATTTGCAGTCAGTCATCGTTGTGACGTGAAAATCCATAGGGAAGAAGAGTTGCCTCTCTCTCCCTGGCTGAAATTGACCACCAATCGATGGTGTAGGAAATTGGTCGGCGGTGCAGAGCTATGGGGTGTGGAACGGGGTGTGGAGTAAGGGGGGGGGATGATGGTGGGGTTGGTAAAGCATTAGCTAAAGATTATTTATGATCATACATATATTTCTGCTGACACATCAGCAGTTAGGTCCCAGATTACGGGTCTTTCATTATGCGCCAAATGTTTCTGTTTTCTTATTCTAAATAGCAGACTTGGAATTGTATTTCTCCGCAAATGGCTACTCTGTGATTACATGCTAGAGTCCAAATGAGGATCATTTACTCATCTACATTGTCCTCTCATTTGGGCTCAGGTCTGCAAGCCTAAATGTGATGTCTTCTCCATTTATGTATTTCTTTTCCCTGTCTTACCCCCATCTCCCTCATATTTGCTGGCTCCACTGGTCTCATTTCCTTCTTTCTCATTTTCTCTCTTTCCCCCAGTACCGCAGAGACTTGGAGATGAGCTTATCACTTTCTGCATCACAGGACCAAGCTGTCATGCTGGCTCTGGAAAAAGTGTGTGTGTCTGTGTGTGTGTGTGTGCTTGCAAGTGTAGGTAGGCTCTAGAACAATGCTTCTGTCTGGAGATGTTACTCACGTGTCACCTCTAATGGCATGCAGAGATTTTGACCATTTTCATGCTTTGTTCTTGTGATACTCGGGCGGCCAGTCCAGGGTTACCCCACCTCCCACCCCAATGTGTGGTATAATATGATCCAGCCCTCTGAGACCGTGAACAGAACAAGCAGTCCAGGTAATGGATGAATAGATGGATGGTTGGATGGATTTAGCCATTTAACAATTACGAGACCATCACCGCGGTATATTACAATCGTATCCCACAGGAGATGAGATAAATGACTTAGGTGGGATGGTAGTTGACATATTCCACCAAAAAGTCAGAAATAATCAAATAGCTATAAAGGAAAATAACTTGTTTTGGATTGCACAGAGGCAATTTCCTTATCAGACATGTGGGAATAATAAGCCTTTAGGGTTCCTCACTTGAAACAGCCCGAGAAAAGCTTCCTTTCTAAGAGAAATACAGTGCCATCAGATCACAGGAATAAGATATTTATTTTGCAACTTTTGTGAATGAACCAATCATACATATTTCAGTCGGCAAATACTTTTCACATCTGGCAACAACAAAGCAATCTTTTTAACGTATATACAGACAAAACAAACAAAAATAATCCTATAATTAATATTAAAAATGTCATACCTCTAGTTCCATTACTTCCCCCTCATTTTAAGATCTGTATAAATCACTGCATTAGTCATTTTAACGGTAACATGAAGCCAGCGATTGCAGTGGCATTGAAAGCTGAGTTGACAGCCCACCTTGACTGAATAAGTGAATAACTGGTAGCAAATATTTTATAATAACATTGACAAATACGCTGCATTTAACGTGGTTTGGTCGTGCCACGGCCGATACTCAATCTACTTGATATAGGCAGCATCTGTGCTGATAAGTGATCCAGTGTATCAGATCAGCGCATCCCTGGTCGGTGATAGTTACTCATACATTAGTGTCGCCTCAAAAAATGACTATGCAGTTTTCACCAAACTCGTTTTACAACACTATGAATAGCACATTATGTATTTACCTCAGTCATATGTTCATATTTATTAGATCTGTATCTTTATACTGTATTTAGGAAAGACACATTTTTGTTTTTCTCCAGCTCCATGTTTTGTATTTCTGTGGATTGAACCTTTAAAACACAAATTAGATTAAATGAGCAAAACAATGAACTAATATGATCACACAATTAGTATTACAACTGCGAGTAGAAGGCAGGCATGCGCGTCATCTTTCTTCAAGTTCTGAATACTGCATCGGCGTTACCTTTTGGATTTTCCTTGCTTTTTAATTTTTTCTCCTTGCCCTTTCAACAAACAGTTCCAGAAGATGTTACTGAATTTAAGGAACTGCACTTTTGCATTCATGCTTCACAGTTTCAAAAGCCATGGTGGATCTGGCTTTGTTTTTAAAGCACAGCATTGAGCCAAAGCAGAGTGAGAGAGCCTCTCATATGTTTCATTTGCAGCAGTAGCAACAGCTGTCGCACAAAATATGCACATGTATAGTGCTGATGCTGTGGGAATTGATACCCAAGGCCGGCGTTGCCAACTGAAAGAGCTACCTCTGAGTGACCATTCCTCCTGATGCACCATATGTGATGGAGTGTCTCTTCCCCTTTCAGGCCCCTATCCGTTGTCCTGGTCTGCATTAAACTTATGGGAGCATTTTTGAGCATCAGAGCACCTCACTTAAGAGGTCTGTTTTAATGTCCGATGACATGACACCCACCGGCACACTGTCTTACAGCTGTTGTAGTAGCTGCATTATTGACTGAATTTGATCTGCTTGTCAAATGATGCTGATGTTACTAATGGAGCAGAGAGGCAAATGCATTTGTGGTCTTTTGCATGTATCACTTTCTGCTGGACTTTGTATCATCTGTAGACATCTTGTGTTTGTTGCAATCAACCTTCTATTGAAAAGAAATCCATCAGTAAAGCTACACATGTGGGAAAATGAAATACACTCAACACCACAACATACACAAGCTTTCTGAAATTCATGGGCAGTGAATTATGTGTATGTAAATGTATTATGTAATGTGGAAATCACTACTCTGATCAAAATATAATTTATAAATTATGTGAATTATGTAAAGTAAGTTGTACAGTAAAGTTGGACGTATATAAGGTTGAATGTATTCACCCGAAATTACAATAAATGACAAAGATGAATGCCAAGAAACTGATATTAATACTACACACAAAATTTGAAATGCTAAGCACCAGTATTTTACTAAAAACCCAATTTGTTCTGCACCAATGTGTAAATTAAATTGCTTTTGAATGAAAAAAAAGTCTCTCAATTCTGACAGGCACAGGTTTTGCAAGCACAGAAACGTCCTCTGCCACTATTTAAACCATGACAGGAAATAACCAAACTTTCACATTCATCACTGCATTCTTACAGTTGAGACTGTGGACCTCAAGAGGCAGACCTGCCTGCTGTTGTCAGATCAGTTTCAGGGTAGTGCTCTGATGTTCTGCTCTCAAACGAGCATCGACAACAGAAGCTGGGTATTAACTTACTGCTAGCAATGTTTGAAAGCGCTTGTTATGCATTTAAAAGTACAAAGCATTGTTTATTTGAGCGTATTCAGTTAATTCATATCTATACCTTGTGACAGTGTTATACCTTAGCTTCTGTCTTTTTGCGCATCTTTTTAGCTTCTTCAGGTATTTACGTTCAGCAACCATTCCTTCCAGATTTACGTTCCTGTCTTTCCAGGTTTTTCAGTAGTGCATTCGAATGCCTTTGCACTTCAATATTTTAGTATTTTCAGCAATGCTTTGCAATTCATTCTCGCTGTCAGCATTCACACGCATTTTCTGCAGGAAATGCATTTTCTAGTTGGATAATATAAATCTCTTGACACAGTGTTTTGTGGCAACAGCAGCCACCCAGCCTTATTAAAAGTGCTTGTGACTCTTCCCTGTGCAGGACGCTGTGGAACGAGCACTCGCACTGGCACTGACATAATTAGCTTATCTGTTGCACTGCTGTTGAGCTGGGCACATCTTCAATAATACAGGAGACACTAGTAGAGAATCAAACGTGTGTGTGTGTGGAGGGGGGGCAGGTAGCAAGACAACAGGGTTGGGTATGAACACTGTTAGCTGAAGGTGTGATGTGTATCTCTGTTAGGATGATGTGATAGTATGCTGTACACGGACACTCGTGTTAATTGGGGCCCCGTCCTTTGTTCCGATGATCATTGACCTTTTGATGTCATTGTTGCCACTAATGATGAAATAAAGAGATGGTGTCACAGCCTGCATTTTTTTGGCCATGGTCACACTGTGACTCAGGAGGCTGTTGAGTCATAGGTTTGACTCACCAGAACTTCAGCCCTCTTCTTCAGGCTAACACACAGACTATTCCAGAAAATACTGCCATGAATAAATAAATACATAATCTGATTACCTCAAATCCTGACCTCAGATCTGAGGAAAGACTGCCGAGACTATGTTCATTCTGGCTGATGATCCAGAATCTACTCTGGTTCATCAAGTATATATATATATATATATACACACATACTATTATTAATTTGATCAGCTACACCAGTCTCCCTCCGATTTTCCTAAATACATCTTCAAACATAGAATACAATTTCTTCTATGGCTTGGCTGACTAAGCTGCTTGATGGTAATTATTAACTGAGAGCTGTGCATCCAGATTATGCCCGGCTAATTAACATTTTAAATTAAATATTTTGTCAATGTCACTCCATTGCTTTCCATCTTGCATCAGTCCAGATTTGTAACCAAACCTTGATCGAGAGATGAGATAATCATTATCTCAATTTAAAATTGTGTGCACAGATGAGGGGTGATACATATTGTCTGGACTGGAGGTTGCAACTCAAGTTAAATTCCATTGCATGAGCAGATTCACGCGCAACGTGCTTATATTTTTTCCGCGTTGATAAGCATTGTTGCATTTTGATTTAATCAAACATTATATTGTTGTATTTGACTCTTTGTTATGTCAGTCAGTAAGTCACAAAACACAACCTTGAAAAGGCTGGCAAGACACAGACGGATGGAAAGAGGCACTACCCATCTAGGTTTGTAACACAGACGGAGGAGCAAGTTAGAACGTCAACTCCCGTCTCCGCAATTCACTCTCATGGTGTTTTCTTTTCTCTTTGGCGATATCCGCTGACACCTGCTTTGACATGAAGGGGGGGGGGCTTATGCAACTTGCTTACTGAGCATATGGCTGCCTGGCACAGTGTCAAGCTCTCTTGGGGACATATCGTGCTCTGGTTGCCACTGGGCCCTTAGTAGCTGCTTAGTTTGCCCTCACATTTCATCTGTATTACTGCAGGAGTTACATTTACTCTTGGGGATAAAAAACAAAACGTCTCTTTCTTTCTTTTTACCAACATGCAGTCAGATATACGTAAGGAGTTTCTGGGACTATTCTAGGTGGAAAGTTTCCATGGGAAGTAAAAGGAATGCATGCAAATTAACAAGGACTAACAGGAATACAATCCAAACAGAGGGGTTATTTGCTCACTCGTTATTAATCATGTCATCATGTGCAGATAGAAACATCTTTTACCACATCATAAGCAGACATACCCATTCATTTGCTAAATAAATCCATGTGAAATGCACAAGGTGCTGAATTAACTAGCTGGCAAGTTAACTAATGGGCAAAGGTACTATTAAAATACAATTAAAAGATAAACAACACCTTAATTAGCTTGTTCAATCAAGCTACACACTGCATGGCAACAGCTTACACATACTAACAGAAGGTGTTATAAACTGTATACTTTAGGCTACCATCTGCTGCCGGGTAACTGATACACCATAAACATTTAAAATATAATTAGTTTGGTTATAAAATCAAAATTCACATGAAAGCATGTCGACATTTTTTTACTCTGACAGTTCAGTAGCGTCAGCAATAGATTGGGCTGCACATGAGAAGGTTGTAATTTTGCTGAATTTCTATTCAATTGGATGCTGGAAAATAATTTGTATGTGAGAAAAGAGTGTGCTGCTGATTGCAGTATGTAGTTTCAATTCAATTAGCATTCCTATAACTAAAACATGCCATAAGACCGTATATAGCTTCTTTTTTCTTTTTTTTTACAGCAAGCACCGCAATATTCAGTTGTAAGACTTAATTCACTGTGGCAGTTATCACTGTACCACCACTCTTACTGTCTACTTTTAATAATGTATGATCTACTGTAGATTTATTCTGTGGTCCCAAATTTAATTTACAGTCAAATAACACTTAAAGACAAATTAAGGTTACGGACACAGGAAGCACAGCACTAGTACAGTAGCAAGGCTCAGAGCTGATTCCTCACATACAGCAGTAGGGCAGAATGTGATCACTCTATTGGGGGTAATTTGAATCTCTGTACAAATCTACAATGAAGAGATAATTAAATCAGGACCCTCACATAAAAATGCTGGAACTATTTAACCATTATCAGTTGCTGCCTGAAAAATAATGATGTACGGATCCATTTTTAGGAGCCGTATTTGAGAAAAGCTCAGCTGCATCACAAAGTGAATGTTTTTCCATAATATCAGTGTTTTGTTCAAGCACAGAACTGGCCCATAATAGGTACATAAGTAAATGACTGGTTTGATCAATGTAATAAACCTACAATGACTCATTTCTCTGTATCAAGTTGAGAGCACCAAATTATTATCGTTGGTGAACTGATAATTAAATAACGATTGGCATCCCCACTTGGTTGTGTTGGTGAATTACAAAGAATAGAAAAGGCTAATTGTGATACAATGCTCATTTAAGGCGCTCGGTAGCTGCTTGCAACTCTCACATTAACAGCAACACCATCAATAACCTTCTTCTGAGAAATGGCCCTTAAAACCAGAACTCCTGGTGGAAACAGCAGGACCAGTAACATCCTCTCGCATCATGCT
Source organism: Eutrigla gurnardus (assembly GCF_963514095.1). Classification (NCBI taxonomy): domain Eukaryota; kingdom Metazoa; phylum Chordata; class Actinopteri; order Perciformes; family Triglidae; genus Eutrigla; species Eutrigla gurnardus. The sequence continues at coordinate 23,558,802 of NC_139917.1, read as the reverse complement.
CTGAGGCCATTTGTGTCATCCAGGAGTGAGTAAATGATCCTGACATGAAATGATAAACGAATGTTAATGAGTAATTATTGAACCACAGAATATATGAAGTCTACATTCACTCAAATGTGTCACCATATATGAGATTCTTACCTCCTGCAATTCACCCCCAGCCCAATGTATCCATAAACAATTAATAATGATCAATTTCAAAAGGTCTGCTAGGACCATGTGTTTAATTATGGAACGCATAAGGAAATAAATGTTCCTTTATATGACAGGAGGAAAACAGCTTGAAAGCGCTCTGAAGTAATAACCTCTAGGAATCTCCATGCACCGTTGCAGAATTGCAGAACACTGACATTATGTTCGGTGGCAACGGAAACATCTGATTAAAGACTGCAGTGAGAAGCATGTCACACTTTTTTTCATTATAGCTTTTTTCACTCTGCGTCACCTTTGTTGTTTTGTTTGTAGATGAAATGGCTTAGATCTTATTAAACCTGACAGGCATGCTGGACAAATTATTCAGTTATGTGCTTTGATCCCCCTCCTGGCCTTCCGAGCCTTGGGGGCTTCAAAGAGGCACATAACTTAAAGAGGACATACTAGCTTACAAGAAGTCCTCTCTTCATGCCCTCGTCAATCTGACATGGGTCACATTGGCAGGCAGGTATACTGAAATAACAACATGTATGTCAACTTCTGACGGTTCATGATTTGATGTCAAACGTATCCTTTAAATCATTGCTACAGACAATAACTGCTGAGCTGTGAAACAAATCATGTAATCCAGTTCCTTTGTGTTAGTATCCTTTGTACTGTGCCACTGAGATCTCACAATAATCACGTTTAATAAGTGAGAAGCACTGAAAGGTATGTTTTTTTTGGTCTTTACAGTTTGATTCTCTTGCTGCTACAAGTGTAGTCAAACCTGAATTTACATCTCAAAGTTCTTAGCCACGTTCTGAGCCAGCGTACAGAACATATTTGGCCCATGTCTAATCCTAATTCTGCGCCAGTAATCCTGTATCTGAGCTGAGATGTGATCTTTAAAAGCACCAAAAGAGGTTTTCCTCCAAGCCTGTTAAGAAAAAAAGTCCTTATTATAAACGCAATTTCCTGAAAAGGTGGGAAAGCATATTTGTAGCCGCATCAAATAAAGAAAAAGGAGGACGTGGGGGCATCAGTTCACTGCAGCTTTATGTTTTCTCCTCAACAAGGTTTGCTGGCTATAATTTAATCAGACCTCTGGGGATGGGCCGGAGACGGCAACAAATCAGAAACTGTTCAAGCATCATGTTGAGAAAACATTTTGACAAAAGCCTGTATTTTTTCTTGTTCTTAGATAGACATGTTCCTGAATGCAAAGACTTTATTGGAAAAAAGCAGAGATTTTAATGCATTCATGTGGATTCATCGCATTCGTTCGGATGATAGAACGTTGTACAAAATAACACACCGTAATTGTACGGCTAGTAGTTGTTGGACAGTGTTTGTCTGATGTTGATTTCTATATGTTAAGATATAAGAATTACCAGTGTTTTGTTGCTACTGTTTGTATTCCTCCTGATGCAATTTTTTAATAAAATGCACAACACAAATGCACTACTGTTTGTGTGTTTTTTTGTTTTTTTTTGTCATATTTTGTAGGCTTAATGGACTAGACTACATCTGCATTTCGTTGTGGAACCCTGTGTTGCAGAATCACAAATGGTCCATCAATACTCAAATCCCTAAATTAGGAAAAGCCTTGTTGAGTAATGGAAAACGATGCAAAAATCACTTCTTTTAAAATAATTATGAACTTTTGTTTACTCACGATTTTGAAATTTCTGCCAACCATTTTACATTTTTGTATAACTGAAAATGTGTCGAAAGTTCTTCTGCTACAGGCAGCAGTTGGATTCCATTCAACATATTATAAAAGCAGCTTGCAAAGTCTTGGTACCGCAGAGCCATTTGCAATCTATCGCAGTGAATCCACAAGCCACTTGTCAAACAGAACACTGATGTGACAACTACTTTAAATGATAATGTTGTTGAATAGTCAGTGCCATTGTGTGTTTTATTTTTTTCACAAAATTGGTGCATTGCTTTTGCGGCACAGTATTGCAGATGATGACAGCGAGAAGAAGAATGTGGGAATGTGATAATAACAATAATACATAATAATGCATAAGCTTACATTTTGAACTGCTCATTTTCTTCCAGAAACTGTTGACTCTCCAACAACTTCTTTTAAAAGACTGACACACACACACACACACACACACACACACACACACACACACACACACACACACACACACACACACACACACACACACACACAGAACTGTGACTGAAAGATTTAAATAAATGGTTGTACAATAAAATTTACTTAATTCAACATGTAATTAACGTATGCTTGGAAAAAGGAATGTGGATGTGATTAAGTTGGTTTTTGGTACATTGCTTATATATATATATATATTTGTGCTAGTAAATAAATAATTGTAAGCTGTAAATCAAGCCTTAAGTCGTCATATCCTTTTAATGAATCAGTTGGTAAGCTCCTGCCTCATAGGTGTCTTTATATATGCAGATTATACGTCCCTAGAGGTCTTGGGAATTTGCATGGACACTAATGCAATGTTTACTTAATCCTTTGAATATCTATTTTGTAATTCTGTTTATCATTACACATTTTCAGTCCCTTTGTCATCATTTGATTTGTGTATATATGAAACAATATGCCACTGACATGACAAGAACACCATAGCAACCCTGACATTGTGATTTAATGAATTCATATTATGTCGTGAAGTTTTCACTTCTAATAACTGCAAGTAGAATAAGTACAAGCTTTTGGTTGAGAAAATGTAGGAAATTGCGGCATATTATTACATATTAATTCATGGGATGCAGTGGGATCACAGATTCATGGTAACAGTTCAAACATATCTGACAGTGGAATTTCCCTTAAAGCGTTGTCATCGATTATTCACATTGATTATTCGGAGAAAACGCTGGGTGACGCTTATTAAGAACATTATGGAAGCTGGGATGAATATGGCTGCTGGCTGAGTGAGGGGCTCAGAACAAACCATGATACATATTCACGCTTCTTTTATTCCTTAAGAATGGGCTATTTGATTATTTATGGTGTAACGTCACCATGAAGCCGCATCGCTTTTCATTTATTTTGCCTCTGGGCACATTATTCTTGTCTTGCAGGGTCACTATCATCTGGCTGTATCTTGCTGGACTCCGTTTCTTCTGACATGGGTCACATTTCTCTGCTCTTGTGCTGAAATCATCTTATGCGGATAATACAACAACACCTCTGCACATTAATTAGTTGATTGGCATGTTGCCCTTAATTTATGAACAATATATGTATATGTACGTATATTGTATATAACGTGTGTGTGTTAATGTTGCGGTCAGTACAGAATACATGGTGTAAAATGACACGCAAATATATGTATGGTGGTGTTGTTGCCATCTTCACTACAAACTTTCCGTTCACTATTTTTTCATCATAGCTTTTTTCACAGTGAACGAATAAATGCCAACTTAAATGCGTCTGCTTTTTACAGTTGTATGTCTTTTCTTCAGTGAAACCAGAAGCACCTTCCTTTTTTTTTGCGTTGGGATATTGTAAAACGATACGCCTTTTAATTCCCCTATGATCTCATGAGGTCACCTTTCTCAAACGCCTACTTGTTTAACTAATGTGAGCTGAACACATCAAATGGGGATCCGCTAGCTAAGTGGGCAATATCGGACTGATGACCCACTTTAGTTCAATGTCAGTACAGTGTGTTTGTCTGTTTGACAGGAAGCAATAAGGAAAGATGGAGCACAGAATGATAATCATATTATTTCGCCATAGCACGGTGGTACAAATATGTAAAGCATGACACATATTTTTCTACTTTTTCAGTGTCAACAGGTGAAATTTGTTTCCGAACTGCAAATCTATTCCAATGCTAGAGGCACTTACAGCATTGTGGGACCAGTTTTGTTTTTGTATTCAACTTTAAAAACATACAAAAGCACACATGCTTTAGAAGAAATGTCAAAGAAATATAGAGAACTTCTTTAAAATGTATTTTATATTGTCAAAAAAAGTTCCCATTATCTCAATCAAAATGATATTCATATATTCAGTGTAGCACGCAGGCGATCCGAGGAGGCGGAGGGTTAGTTACCATCCTCCCAGACAGTCTGGGGAGTTCAACCACTCAGGCGCTGATCTTTTAAGATGGCACTCTAACTTCTGTACTGACAAATGTTTATACTTTCAAACTCATGCAAGGAAATCCAAACGATGATTAAATGATTGCCTGCTATTGACAGCTTACTGACCTTCCCTTAATCTTAGTAAATTGATTGGCCTTTCTAGTGGTATATATCCACATCCCATTTGTCCTGACATATTTGACGAGATCTCCTGCATAGCTAATATTTATTAATCAGAATCTTACTAGAAAATGATTAATACATATAACAACATGTTTGTCTGTCTTTTATGCTATCCTTCATATATATTTGTCTATATTCCGTTTGTCGTCATATTACTGGACTGAGCTGAAAATAGACCTCATTGAAAGAAAGACTACGTGTATCTCTGGCTGAAAGGAGCCTTCAACTGATCAGCAGGCCTGACGGACAGGAGACTCATAATGAAAACACACTTAAAGTATAAAACCTTTTACTGAGTCCACCCCTTATCTTTATTGAAGGAACTCTCATTTTGCTCTATCCATCTCAGAAATGCTGCCAACATGAATGGTAAACTAACAGAGATACCATTTGATAAATGATCCATGAAAATCTGATGTTTTGGAGTAAGAGTATTCAAGTCAGTCAAGCGTTTAATAAACAAAGTCACACAGTATTTTAGCTGCAAAGGATTCTATGGTGTCTGTCAGAAGCATCTTAGAGAATAAACTAATAAAATATCCCAAAGTTAAGTGACCTCCAAATGAGAAGACCTTAATCCATAAGTAGGCAGAGAGCTAAGGACAGTGGAAACCAATCAAGATGCCTATATATATATATATATATATATATATATATATATATATATATATATATATATATATATATATATATATATATATTTATAATTTATAATAAATATTTATATGTATATAAATATATCTGGCTCTCTGTCTTTATACACACTCACCGGCCACTTCCTTAGGTACAACTTGCCATCTGATACCACAACCACAGTTATTGGTGCAATAACAGTGTGGGTCAGATGTCCAGAACACATGTGCTGCTAATGCAAATATGTTAATCAAACTGCAGCCTGTCTCACCCAAGTCAAACCGTCTCACCCAAAATCAAAGGCTCAAAAAGAAAAGCCATGGTAAAGAGTGAACACTAGAAGAAAGCAGAGAGGCAATGCACACATTTTCTGGCCAAAAAAAAGTGTGCAGAAGGTATGACGGGCAAAGCTGACCATGGCAAAGATGAGAAGCTAGGCAGACTAGCAAATACAAACCTGCTACATTGGGCACCATTTAAAAGTTATCATAAATTATAATTCCTGATTGCTGGCATTGAAACAGCTGTATTGTATTTTCAAACTGATTTAAATTCAATAAATAGCTAAACAGTCCATTTAATTTGGCCTACTTCATTCATATAATAAATCTATAAAGATCAATAATGTTTTTTGTGCAAGAGAGATAAAACATAACAATAATAATCTGATTTTAATGATCAATTTTACAGAAATGGTAACTAAGGCCTTTACACACAGGGGGCATGATGAATAAACAGCACCAACATTCGAAATATCCGCCAAAGAACATGACGGCTGTGATACAATTTTCAGATAGTTGCGATACTTTTTCTATAAAGGGTTCAAATAGATTCAAGTGGACAGAGGGCCAACTCCTATTGACCCAGAGCAGCATCTAGAAGTCGGTCTGTGTTAAACGAACCTTAAAGCTACTGGAAGCTATTGTATTGAGTTTCCTTTGAGCGAACGGCCCTGAGTGAATTTCAGTTCCCTCTGGCTAGTTACCTTAGTAAGTGCATGTCTAGGGCTTTTATCGTGAAAGGTGTGGATCTGGTATAAGCTGCCTATGTTAAAGTTAAAAAGAGCAACGTTTGCTCAGAAAAATTCAAGTTAAATTCAAATTAGTTATTAACGTGATGAGAACGGTGAGAGTAAACCACAGGTTGAGGGCCTTAAATAAAGCAATGCAATGGCCATTTACAATAAAGCAGACCGTGAGTATCACACATTGCCAGCTCTGGTATTATTCAAGTTTTGAGGTGATTGATTCTATTACTCAGCAGACCTTCCGCACAATCTCCCATAACTATTCTGGCATTTTTGCTGTAGAGCTCTCAAAGAGCGAGGACACATTGCAGATCCAAGCCTCAGTGTTTACAACAGCATGGCATAATTTATTGATTTCACCCAGCTTAAAAGTTTATCTTATCTTTTTGTGGCAAAAACCTAATTGCCGGCCCACAAGCTTTCCTCTAGGCAGCAATTGGGTTATTAATATTTCGTTAGTTGTTTTGCCTAGTATGACTCTTCTGTGTGTTTCTTAGCAGCAGAATTCAGAAAACGATGTAATAACTAATGCAATAGAGCCGTACAAAATGTTTGTTAATTTAAATTAAAACCATTCTATACATATAGAGAGCTGAGAACTGCATTAAAAATGAAGGATTCAACTCATACTGACACTTTTATGGAGGGGGACATCACATTGAGCCACTTCATCAACATTGAAGGAATTATTTAATTTGGAAATCAAGGTAAAGCCTTTACACATTTATTATCTATCTGCACATACATTCTCAAGGGTTTTTTCCTCGAGGTATCCTCAGAGCTTTTCAAACATACCGTTATATGGGTTACCTGATAGGATGATAGATGAGGAAGAGAAGCACCAAGGGACATTAGTGTTGAATCCTGGGAGGCAGTGGGAGTCCCAAAGCAAGGTTCGTCTTGGGCTTAGCTAACCTGCCTCCCCAAGGAAATGTCTGACTAATATAGTCTCTGAGTTTGAAAATAATTGTTATCTTGAGGTTCAGCTCACACAGGCCATGCACAGTGCTGTACTTTGTGGAGGCCATACAGTGCTTAATTGGAGTGGTCTTGAACAGTGACATCAATTTTCCTTGGGTTAGGTTTATGTCACAACCCTTTTTAGCTCATATTATGTACCCTGCAGCAATCCATTCAGGTTATTTCCGAATGTAAAATGCAATCTGTTCACAAACCCAAACAAATAATAAAATCACCCTTCTTCCTTTCCGTCCCAGTTTTTCTCCTTGACTCTGTGTTTCTCTTACTCGTTTGACCGGTTCTCTCTCCGTCCTTCTGATTTCCCAGTACTCCATAAGTACCTCTCCCTAATCCCCTTTTCTTTCTCCCAGAGGCTGGTCATTGTATCTTAACAAAACGCTTCATTAAAGTAATGCTTAACAACACAGTTTCACTCACTCTTTGCTGTAGCCGTGCTTGTGTGTATGTGCATATGTGCACATTGTGGAAAGCAACACTGGTTCTGGACCTATTGAGATGGCCATATCTGAAAGATAGTCCCTGGAGGTGCATCGCATATGCCAGTGCCTTTCAGAGTAGTACCTGAATGCTGTTGCCCAGGAATTTGCTCCAATTTTAGACTCACTGGTGAAAGTCGGCAGGCTTGGACAGAAGCAGAATGTTGGTTTTTATGATGGTTTTATCATTTTTTTGACCATGGACTGGCACAGTAATATAAAGCTCCGGAAGGAAAACATGTCTCAATGTATTTCAGTTCAGTTTACTATACTGGAACACAACTCCTCATACTCATACTACTACTACACTAGCTGGGTGTCATGATGATTTGGAAATGTATTATTTTTCAGTTATTTCTTAATAAATGATCAAAGTGTTAATTATCAGTCAAAAGTAGTCATATGTAAGCTGCAAATTAATATCAAAATGACAAAGTAAACGCATTATGTTTGTTCACTATGAAAAGCACTTTGAAGAGAGATCGTGCTTTGCAGATAAACAATTTGATAAATTGCAGATAAATTTGAACAAAGTTATTACATCAGGACCACTTGGACAGATGATCACAAAAACAAATGACAACGAGGCTTTACTTGAATCCGATTTTTTTTTCAAGTCAGTTTTGGCTGTTCAATATGAAGATTAAATTATTATTTATTTTTTTCATATCGACTTTCTGGCAATCAGAAAATCAATTGGCATGCATTTTAATAGGTATTTCGTCTACATTAAAGTAACCAAATGCATCCCGCCACAGTTTCATTATTAACTAAAAATATTTATAACACCGCTGTCACGTGTGGAACTTGCATATTTCTCTCTGGGTTCTCCGTCTTCCTCCCTGAACTCTGAATTGCCCGTAGATGTGAATGTGAGCGTGAATGGCTGTCTGTCTCTCTGCCCTGTGATAGCCTGGGGACCTGTCGAGGGTGAACCCTGCCTTTACCCAATGTCAGTTGCCTTCACCCCCCCACCACCATGAATACGATTATCGTTTACAGATGATGGATAGATCGATCAGTTGGGTCGACAGTCTTCCCAGGGGATTCAACTTGGTGGGTTTGGTATGGGAGATTCCCCTTATGGGGCTGGCTCTAGGTAGGCTTCGAAGGGTTGAAGGTGGATCGCTGCTCTACCCTTTGTGCGGAACTCAAGCTTCCAGGTCTTTGATTTTGTGCTCGCAGCACCCTCCATGAAGGGAGGAACAGAACCCCCTTCTCCGCAACTGTCAACCATGGTGGCAACCCATCAACCCATCTTGAACTCTATAAAATATGGATGTCACCCATAGGTCTCTGAAGTGATGAAACTACCGTACTCCCAGCTAATCAAAAAATGGACAAAGACATTCGATAACACTTCAAAGACAACACAGCATAGCTTACTGGTTGTCTGCTACTGTACTTTTTGAGACACCATGGTCACTGCCAGAGTTGAAAGATGACAGAAAAACCATCCTCCCGCTTCCCTGAAGTCAGCGGTGTGGCAACATTTTGCCTCCGCCATGAGTTATATATATATAACTGTGAATGTGTTGCCAAAGATCTAGAGACTGCAACCAACGGAGCCCCAAACAAAGAAAACAGAGCTTAACGGTTTGGCTGCAGTCATGGATCTCCACTTCAAATCGACTCTGTCTCGATCACATTGTACCGTAAGGCATATCCCTTAAACCTTCCCTGGATACTGCCATAGATGACCCTAACATTAATTAACCCTGTGGTACTCCCTGCGCAATATGGTTTATTGTACATTATGTTCCAGCCATGGGTGCTTTTATTTTCCCTCACTTCCCCACATGCTGAACTTGCCTGAACACATTTTACTCATGCCCCATGCACTCAAGAACAGCTGGAAAGACCCTATCACTACTCTTATATATTTGCATAATTGTTAATATACCTCACAGCGTTGCATTAAAATTAACATTTCTAACCACAAACAGTGAGCAGAGGGGAGCTCTATGCTCAATAGACAAATGCAGGCAGAAGGGAAATTGGAACCCATTTGCATAGGAGAGAAGCGACATCAAGGAAGGCTGCAAGGCATTGGTGGTCCACAAAGTATTCTTTGACTATTTGAGTCCAAGTGACACCCGCCAGTTAATGTCATTCAGCACGTACACAAGGTAGGGATTTTTGCTAATGGCCTATTTTTACACAGATGTCATGCACTACTCAGCTCCTCCATATCAGCATGGACAAAAAAAAATGTTGAAGGATGAATGTTTGGGAGAAACACGCCGAGGTTTCCCTCATAACATGCAGGTCACAGCCTCTTTGTATGCCTCTTTGCTTCTTTGTTGTTTTGGAACAATATTCAATTTCATTATCAAATCTCTTTTTTTTCAGTGTCCCTGGCAATAACAAATAGCCTTTTTTTGCCAATAAGTTGGGAGCAAGCTAAAGTATCTCACTATTTGAGAAGACGTTCCAGGGATTTTAATTTTCATTGCCTTCAGGAGATAAAACATGTCTGTCATTTGTGCAGCGAAGGGTCTGTGGTTATTATAGCTTCCATCTGCAGCCCTGCTTTTCATCACAGCCCTACTATATTGAACATGAATAGCACTTTTGTCAGTAAAGCTGTATAGTAAGTGACTGCATGTGGGATGGTGCTCGTATGTGTGTACTCGAATGTATATGGCAGCAAGCACAGAAAAGTCTAAGCTGACCTGACAGTGCATTCCAATGGATGGTCATCCACTTGTTTACCTATCCTCCTACACTCCTATCCTTCTGTCTGCAGTGTCTTAGCTTTTAAAACTAAGAAAGATGGGGTGCAGCTATACATTGGAATTAGGATGGAGTTTATTACCTTAATATCTTTTTTTTTTTTTTTTACAATGTATGAAATGACAACGTAAAAGGGGTGACTTGTAGTGATCAACCAACATAGAATTATCCCTTGAATGTGCAGCTCCCCCATCAACCAATCGATTGGTTGAAGTGTAGGTAGAATTTCAGTCGACCAAGAATGTCTCTGATTGACTTACTTACATGTGTAAACAAGAAACCAGGTAATCATATCTCAAAACACGATGATTGTGTTCACAACTCGTTTCAATCGTCCCTAGGTAGCCAATACATTTAGAATATAGCTTATGTAGGAACAGTTATGTAGCTGAATTTAAAGCAGCCATTACAAAGCTAAAACTTGAATCTTGCTTAGTTGTGCTTATCTATTAAACACTCTAATGTATTTCTACAGCACATTTGAAACAACATCAGCTGACCAAAATGCTTTCCAAACATAGGCAGCATAAATCCTGCTCCGTCTCTTTTTGAGTGCCTGGCCTTTCTCTCTTCCTCCCTCTACATCTTCTTTTTAACATTGATCCAAATATCACAGTGACATTCTCGACTGCAAAACCTTTAAGTTTTTTTCAAATTCTTCTGGGAGACTACATGATCAATATGACGTTTTTAGAGGTGCTTTTGAGCCAAAAAAAGAGCACGGGGCACACGAATTGAGGATTTATGCAGTGTTAGAGCTCAAGATCAAATGGACTACACCAGATATTAATATTTATTAAAACTGCAATACTGATTACAGCTCATGCTAAATACAGTACATCACCCTAATATCTTAGGCTTATCTGTCTTATTTGCTCTGAATCTGGACATCAGAGGAAATGTATCGTGTTCCGTCATTGAAACAGCAGCAGCCGAAGGGGAGACTCACAGCTATCCTATAGTTATGAATGCTAATACTAAAGACTTCTTTCACCCTGTTAGATATGACTCAGTGGTCACATATGGTAGTTTGCTTTAACATGTGGAGGAAGTTGAATGCCATTATGACAGATTACACATCAGTTCCAGTTAATATACAAAATAAATGCTCTGTATGATAATTAATACTAAGATATGTTGTGCATATATATCATGTTTTAAACACCAGCACTCACTCACCTCACGCTCTGTGAGTGTGTATGTGAATTATAGTCCAATAAATATAGGAAATTGTCAAATAGCTAATCCTATTATTATAGTAACATTGTGATTCATTTTGTGAGTCTGTGAATAGAAACAAATGTGATGTTCAACACTTTGGAGGGGAAATATTGCTAGTCTGACTATTCCGACTGAGTTCTATCCGACTGCCAGTACATTTGCTTTGAGACACAACTCTTGATAATAATGTGAGACCATATGCTCGAGGATTCATTACGAGCATTACGTCAAACTGATGTGTACTCGGAATAAACACTTATCGTGTAGTGCAAAGATGATGTACAAAACATATGGGACTTTGGAAGGCCTTGAAAGCACATGTTGCTGCAGCCATGCAAAATGAGTTTTCATGAGACCATGAGATGTCACCCACAAACCATACATCCAGTATGAATGAGGGAGCTGCTTGCTGAATTAACCATTGGGGCCCTGAGTGGCATGGAGGTGGAAAGGTTATAAGTGCTGCATCAGTCTAGGTATGGATACAGCTCTGCAAATAACTTTGACAATGTGTATTTTGTAATTACTGCCCCCTCAGTCTAGGAGTTAATGGAATACATTACAAATTAAAATGGAGATGAGGTGAGCCTACAGAACATGAAAGAACAACTGCAATGCAAAAGAGTTGGAATGGATTATTGAGATCATCATTTTTGTTGGGAACTCTTTATAGCAGGTTTGGTTATGTTAGGTTAGCAAATTTTAAAGATTAATATCGATTGAGTTATGAATATGTGTCTAAAAATAAATAATTATACAACCATCGTCCTTTGATCAAGGACAAATAACCAAACTGTGGATACAGTCTCAGATAGGGGTGTTCTCTGAGAACGTCAGTATTTAAGACTACTCTACATGCATGAACAGTGAAGGATTGAAACATGTAAATGAGCAACCAGCACTTTAATTGAGGTAGTCTCAACACAAACAGGACTCAGCAATGTGTTAAATTCAAAGCACACAGTAAAGCGTACATTTGCGAGCAGTATGCACTCATTTGACCAAAATGTTGAACGCACTGTAATATGCAAACAAAAGAAAAATCTACAATATGCCAAAACATACCTGCACATCATACTGTTTGGGAAAACATCTCTAGTATGCATTTGGCAGGCTGGTAGTCGCGAAGGTCACGCACATTCAACAGTGTCTTCCGAGCTTGCCCTTTGCGCACTGTGTCCAAATTCTCTGAATCTTTTCACAATATCATGTCCTCTAGACTTTGAAAGACCTAAATTCTCTGCAATCTTGGATTGAGAAATGTTCCTTTTGAACAACCTCTGTTTGGACATTTGTGTGCACGGAGATGGTGCTCTCAAAAAAAACAAAGGAATGATCAGAAACAGCAACACAAGTACCCACAAGGTATTATAAAGATATTCAGCGTGGGCTCCGTCACATGGTGAGACCATTTTGATCAAGGATACAAACAACCCTTCAGTGACTCTGAGTTGTGACTCTGAGTTGTCAAGATGGCTATTCAAATCACCAAAAATGACCACACAGTAAAGGTCAATACATTACAGAAAGCAGTTCAGAAAAGTCGTCAAAAAAGATGGCACAGTATTTATGTCGCCCGAGAGGAGGAATTCAGCTGAAGGGAACTCCATAAGAAAAGCCGTGCTGACCTAAAACACATAAAATCAAGACTGTGCTCGATTGTGAAATCATTGACTTGAAAATGTGCCATGGCCTGATATTTAATAAAGGTAATAAAACGTTTTTTTGTTTGGAACAGTCTGTGGCTGACGAAGGACAGATGCTACATTTGATTTGCAGAATCGTTTGAGTCCTTCGTGTTTAGATTCACCGTTCATTTCTCTTACTTATCAAGACAGAAATTGAGGAAGCTGTTGGCACACAGGGCCACAGCTTGTCCTGGAAAGAGTTGTGAGTGCCATTAGCCTCGCAGCCTGCAACCAGCAGATCTCAATTAGAGCTTGTTGCGTTGTGTTGGACGCTGGGGGAGAGAAAATAGAAGTAGGGCAGGAGGTATGTTGTGTTTCTGCAAAGACCAGCTCCTACATCTGATCAGTGAATTCCACCAGGGGGGTGAGGAGGGAGAAAGCCTGGCTGGAGAGAAGGGTGCCCTGGATGGGGTTTGGGGCGGTGAAGGAGGTGTTATAGGTGTTGTTGAGGGAGGGTAGTAACTCCTCTTGTTTCTGATGTCTGCTATGATCAAAGCACCTCTGCTTCAGGGTATCTGCCACGCTGTGTTATGTCTTCATCCTGTTTTGATTCCTCTCATCTCTTGTCCTTGGCAGAGGGAACAGATAGGTGATGCAGGAAGCAAAATAGGCTAGAGGTGAATAATTTTACTGCAGGCAATGTCCATCTGCCTTATAAAGATGTCTTGTCAATAATATGCACTGAATAGGCAGTACATGCAGCTGAAAGCCATGTGTTTAGTGCCAACAATCAGCTAATCTTTCAATTCCCCTTCTGACTGGCGGTAGAGGGCCACTTCTAAACACCTCAGCATTCAGAGAGCTGACTGTGTTCAACAGATCAATAATGTCTTATTTCAGCACTTCAGACTGTTATTTTACATAAGTTCACCATATGTGCAGTATGATGCTTTGTATCCAGCTGGGTGTGCAACCACGATATGTAGGATCCTTTCCGACAAGTCAGAGACCATATCCTTGGGGAAACAGAGGATTTTGGTTCGGTTTTTATTGTACATGCCTGTTAAAACTTTCATAGAAAAGGCATCCACAATCAGAGAGTGAAGCCCAGTCTGTAGCTTTCCCTGCAGCATTTTACTTTCTGAATTACTCTCCTTACCCTGCTGTGTGAAGTTGAGAGGTTAGACAGGTCATCAGACAGATATCCAGGGTCCTACAGTGGAGCAAATATGTTCTCCTGTTGTATTCTTGATTGTTGGCACGGTTTGTTGCTCATTCTCCCTTTCACAGCTGTCCACCACTGTGTCCTACTGAGTACAGAGGTTGCCTTGATGATAATGCAGGACAGAAGGTTAAATTACAAATTTCAGGGCACTGGGCTCAGCCTGTTACTTGTCTTCCGAATTCCCAGGGAAATTAACTTCTCTTAGACTACCATTACATTCATTACCCGGCACAAGGCCCTCCTGTTTCTTGGTCATTTTGCTGCTGCTGATTAGCCATGTTAGCATGCTCTTTATAAATCCACTTCCATGTTCTTCTAACTGGTGAATTATCGTTTGCAATACTGAAAACTTCTTTAGGAGTTTGCACTAGCTGTCCGTGGAGAATGGGGGCATCTGGCTGCTAATTAGCTTTAGCTAAGTCATGAAAATGTTAAAATATGCTATAACATCTACAAATAATTACAGTTCCAGTGCTTTTTATGTGTCCAGGAGTTGCTGTTCAGAGTTTCTCATGGAAGATAAACAAGAATATTAGCATGAAATATAATTATGTACCAGATTAAGCTGGTCCATAGAGGCAGAGACATTTCCCCATTGTCCTGGGTCTTAAGTCTACTTGTATTAGCTAACCATATGTTACATTTACAACAATATAAAACAGAAAAGCAGCACATTGTCAAAAGAAGCTGGAACTAGCACAGGTAAAATCACACAAGACTGAAGTTTGGACTGCGTCTTTATTGCGTTTATAATTTATCAAGTAGTATACACAGTATTCTGGTGTTGGAAAAATGGTTAAACATTTATGTAGGAAACACATACAGTGTTTTGAAGACAATAAGGCACACAGTCACATGCAGAGATTAAATGATTTGTTCAGTTTAGAATCTGTAGTCTTGAAGGGTAAAAAACAGAGAGCGCTGGGGACTATATTCAGTATTTGTCTTTCAGGAAAATGTTGCAGAGAATTGCATAACCCTCAGAAAGCAGTCGAGCAAAGATTTGAATTTGATTCATGCATAAAGGCCTTGAAACAGACAACGTTTCCTGGGTTGGTTATTTCTGAATGAATAAAAGAAGAAATATTAATGTAACAGCAGCTTAGACACAGCTATGTTTTGATTGGCAAGGTTTTTGTTTAATTTAAACAAAAAGGATTGGTCTTCAGATCATAGTTTGCTCCTTGACTTTCAGCACAAAAGATTCCGATTAAGAGTTAATTTAAATGTGGTATTTTTACCGTATGTGGATTCAAATAATAATCAACAATAGTAATTCATTCAGTAATCCATTATCTATTCATTACAGTTTAAACAGAGTATGAACTGCCCCTGTTTTGATGACCAGAAATGTGCTTCTAATTGTGTAAATGATACACCATACGGGTAAACATATTAGGAGGGAATCAAGTTGCATCACAAGATGATATTATATTGATTCTTTGGAAAATGATACGATACCAAATTATATCACAATGTTCTCTAACTGCTTCAGCAGCCTGCAGTCGATATGAGACAAAATGAGAAGTCCATTTAATTGGTTACCTTTATATCAACTCAAAAAGGCAACTGATAATTAGGACTAAATAAACACTGTTCCATTATTTTTTAATAAAAACAGACCTTTCTTGAAGGTGAGCTGTATCCAGCATACAGCAGCAAAGGTGTACTGCAGTCAGTGAACCGGCTTCTGCCTTCTGTGGGCGACAATCTCCTTGCCTGCTGCTGCAGAGAGCGCTCTGTGTTTGTTTATTCAAGGTTTATCAATTATGAATGTGTCGCATGTCCAAATTGCACCAAATCGAGAAAACTCTCCATTGGGTCGCCAGCAGTGCACCCGCCTAGTGTGAAGTAGATCAGATGAGCATTTCTCGATATATGAGGACGGATGGGTGGACGGCCAGACAGACAGATTCCTTGCCATCTAGCAGAATCTGAATCTGAAGTACATATGAAACATGATTAATAATTCAATATATATCTATTAAGCAATATGCATTAGCAGCATCATGCTGTCAGTTAGATGGAGACGGATACATTATGCAGACTGGACATTGCCTTTCAAGGAGAACTAATTTTGCATGGTGAAGTCAACTATTGTCATATCTATATGTTAACCTTTTTCTTTCTCTTTTTTTGTTTCACAGCAATCTTAAAACTGGAAGAGGAATTGATGAAAGAGATTGCTCTACAATCACAGCAACAGCTCATGTGCTTTTGTCTGTGATTATGTGCTATTGTATGTTTAACGCAGATGAAAATGAACCTGCATGGCTTAATCTGGCACATTTACATGATTGACTCAAGTGCTCATGTTTATAAATCTGCATTATCTCCTTTTAAATAAAATAAACATAAAACGTGTAATGCTGTCCACATCAACAGAAAATGGTTAGCCAATTGTAAATTAAAAAGTCATTTTGAAAAGGTTAATCTAATTTGGAACCTTGTAGTATGTCCCATTAAAATTAATACTGCTATTCATATTCAAAAAGCTGAGGCAAGAAATGACTGCAGGGATCAGTGGCCTTGGGTGCAGACAGAAGGCTTTGACGTAAGGGAAGCGTTGCATCATCCCATTAATTGAAATGAATAGAGACAAAACCTCTCTTCACTATCTTCTTCAGAGATGTGTCCGAATGTAATTATAGCTTTCCAGGTGAAGGGGACCAGGAAATGACAAATGCACAAGTTGATTTAAGCACACAATAATCTGACTATATTCGATACATATAAACTTTCACAGCCACGTGAATGCCACCATGTGAATACGTTACCAAAACCAGGTCTCCAAAACCCTGAAAATGAGGCATTAGCAACTGCATGCGTTGATATTAATAAGATGCACAGACCAAAGTTGCTTCACTATTTATTAATGTGAGACTGGTTTATAGTTATCTGGCCTTGAGGATTTAGACCCCAGCAGGAGGTGCTTATTATCCTTTTTACACCATATGGATACCTCACACAGAGAAATACACCACATCAGTTTAATATTGATGTCTTGCATTTTTTTTAAACAAGTGGGTTTTGACCCTCTTAGTCTTCTTTAATCTGCACATCTTTTTCTCTTTGGTTCTTGTGTAAATCCTCCTCTACATTTACTGTATACCTCACAACACATCCTTAACACTGTAAATCATTTCAGTTTAGTCCTTACTAAAAGCTTCCAGTGAAATCAAATAATGGATAAAAGCAAATGAAGGGGGAAAAGGCAAATAACGGAAAACAAGTAAGGATTATACAGGAAAACAGCCATTTTTCTCCACAATATAAACCCCTAAGCCCCAAAAGTGAAGTTTTACAGTAACAATATTTATTAAACGCCCCTATCCTAGGGGGATATTTCTTGGCAGAAAACAACAATTTTAGACTGCATCAACACATTTTGTATACACATTCAGTTTTATTAAATAATGGTAAGGCTGTCTGGACACTGAAATATATATTACTGCGGTCCCAGGCTTAGTTTGACTGCTCCCTATGAGGACCTATGAAACCTCTTGAACAAATCAATGCATGTCTTGACATTAAGCCACATTTATAGAATCCTTTGTGATACTTTAATTGACCTTGTGAGTGATTATTTTTAACTTCGCTGCTCAAAGACAAGTGGAAGTGGTATGAGTGCTCTCAAAATGGCCATTTACAGGGTGAACATGAAGGGACATAGACCTCATTACCACAACCACTGTTGATTATTCTTGGAAGCAAAGGCAATTGAACCTTGGCTGAGTCCCCCCCCACGCCCAGGGTATCACTATTATGCAATGTTTAACCATGGCTCGAAATCCAAAAAACAATTCATGACGTTGACAAAAATCTGAAACATTTCAATGAAAGTCTATGAAGCAGAGCCGGCTGAATGTCTGAACCTAGAAGGAGCTGGTCAATGCTGCACTGCCATTCAAAGGGGCAGGACTTATCGGAGGGTCAATTCTGTTTGTGTGATATGTTCTAGAAATATCCAGTCTGGGAGCCTGGCACAGCAAGGGAGCAGAACAAACACAAAAGTGCTCTTTACTTGTTTTAACCCCTGTGCTTGTCGTATATAGGCCAAAGTCATTAATATTACATCAGTTTCCCGTTGAATGCAAAACATCAGAGAGATAAAGGATAACGAAAAATTTAAAAAAACGAATTTGAACACTTGAATTAATAATGGCATTTTTAACATACATTAATTTTAATTTACAGGAACTAAAATGTATGTGCATTCTAATGACTGCATTCTTTTTCATTGGAAGGTTCACATTGCGCTGTATAGTAAGGTGTAGACAAGATTTTATCCATCTATAAGCTTACATTTACCATAACCACTTCACAGAAGTCATTACAAATAATTATTGACATTCACATCAGGCATAGTATTTTCTACTGTACATAATAGCATGTAATGGTTATGCATTTTCCCTACCACCATGACTTTCATCAGAATTATTTTATAGTTTATACAAAGCATCAAGCGTAATATCTGTACATCTGGTAGCTTTCATGACAAATGGAGTATAATTGAATGTATTAAAAGCCCATTGAGGCAATGGTGACCTCCAGGACATCCATGTACACAGATGGTGGTTGAAGGGTATAGGCCTTGTGTAAAAAAGGAAGGCTTTCAATTGATAGTGCATCACAAAACAACTTTTTCTGCTTTTTTGGTGGTGCAGCCTGGATGAGAAAAAATAAATAGTAAGAACTGAGCCTGAAACTAAATTAGATCCTGGACAATGTTCGTCTATTAACATTGTGTTTTATTTATTGAAATAGAAAAAGGGCCGATGGTTATAGGACCATGGGTGTTTATGTTTGTCAAATGTTTAATTATTTAACTAAAACACATGCTTGTCATAATGCAAGTTGATGTTTTCCAGCCCAAACAATTGGACTGATTTTTATTTCTGTGTATAATGTGCACAAACTACTTCTTGGGGTAAAATAAGTACTATTGCTACCACTATTAAAGAAAAATATTCAACATATTAAACAGTGAAAAGCAGATATTCATCATGCTGAGAATGTGGGACCCAGACAATGCTTGAAATGTATTATTTAAATCTATCTTTTATTTCATGCTATTTACATTGTTGATGGCAAATTCATTTAACTTAATTTTATTTTAATCAATTCCACCAGCACATGAATTGACCTACGAATATAAATTTCACCTTGGCCAGCTTTCCCTTTTCCACTGTCATCTTCTACACATCCATCATGCATCCTATCTTGTTCAGGGTGGCAGCTGGATCCTATCCCAGCATGCATTGGGCACAGGTTTGTGTACAAACCAAACAAGATGACACATGAACACATACAAAGGAACTTCCCAATTACATTACACCTACCAGGAATTTTAACGTGATTCAGGATACCTATATGTGTGACTGTGAGAGGAAAGCTGATGACCAAGAAGAACCTCGCCACAGAAAGACCCCAGCCCACGACTCTAGCGACGTTCAAGTCCGTCTGTCGGTCCGATTTGGTCTAAACTGAAATATCAACAACTATTGGATGCATTGCCATAACGCATTCATGGTCCCCATAGGATACATCCTCAGGACTGACTTTTGCTCAAGGGCCACACTGGGTCAATAGGGTGAGTGAAATGTCTCAACAACTAAGGGATGGGTTGCCATGACATTTGCTACACACAGTAAAGTAACTCTCACAATGAATTGCAATCAACCCTTTTCCTTTGTTTTGTTTTTTTGCTAATAAAATAAGATTATACCTGGTAAACATGAGCATGCTAGCATTGTCATGGTGAGCATGTTAGCATGCTAATAGTCACATTTAACTCATTGTCGCTAGCATGGCTGATTGTATATTCAGTCTGGCATGAGAATGCGTCCTTGGATGAGGACTGGGAGAAAGACACCTGGCTTACCCTGTGTGGTCCCGCTGCCACATAATATGTATTGTGGTGTGATTTCTCCCAACATTTTCTTGGCAATGTGTCACACCTTGAGATTTAAACTTGACTTTGCAGTGAGTCACTGCTCAACAGCAAAGCAATTTTATTTTCTTCTAATCTCCTCATCTTCTCACTGAGGACATTACTCATGCTCTTTCTCATCAAGATTCCCTGGGAAATGAATACTACCAGTGCCTGAAGTCCGATTTACTGAACTCCCTAGGGTGCACCTACAGTCTCTATACATGCTGGGAATGGTACAAATAGGGCCCATTAAATCAAATGTGAATTTAAGTGCAAGGCATTCTCATGCATGAACCAAACAAAATGGCATATACCAAAACTAAAAAAAGAAATAAATGCAAAGCTCACTGCTTGCTTCTATGATGAAAAACACGATGATACCTTAAAGAAGATTAATCTAAATTGTACAAAGCTAAATCCATAATTGCACATATTCATCTTATTTAGCTTAATGGAGGTATATCAATTCTAATATATTTGCTGGTTCACCTCTTAGTTACTCACGGAGCTGAAATGATTAGTCAATTGATCATCGAATAATGATTTATGTCTCTTTTTTTCAAGAAAAATGCATGAATATCCCATAGTTCCAGCATGTCAGGTGTGAGGATTTTCTGCTTTTATTTTATTTTATGTAACAGTATGCTAACTATCTTTGGGCTTTTGAGTGTAGGTCAGATGACACAAGAAACCCAAATATGTTGCTTCAGGCTTTAGAATATGGAATAAAAAACGATTTATATTCTAAAGATCAGATGATGATATCAAATAATGATAAAAAATGCCCTTTAGATGTTGCCCTGGTTGCTATGTTGTTATGTCATTGCCATATTGCTTATGGTCACCTATAACAGCATATCATTTCTAACTACAGGTTGTTAACTATAAAATACATATTAGCTAAAAAGAGTTACTTAAAAGCAGTACTGTAGATTGTAGCATATAATGCATGTTGGCACATTGCAGTGAAAGCATTCAGCCTCAAAGTTCAGTTCACACAGATAAAACAATGAACTAGTTCACGTTTGTAGTACATCATATTGAAGTTTACAGTCCCAAAATATCAACTGGTTCCCGTTCATTCTTACTATTCGTTCTTTTTGGGTTGTTAGGTGCCGTGGAGTTTAATTAGTCTTATTTTCAGCATCTGGTCCCACACCAGCAGGCTCAGGGACAGATTCTTACTAAAGCCAACTACAGTTTCCGGTATATTATGCATATTTATATATATGTGTGTGTGTGTGTGTGTGTGTGTGTGTGTGTGTGTGTGTGTGTGTGTGTGTGTGTGTGTGTGTGTGTGCATACAAATGTTAATTTTGTGAATGAAGTTTTCCTCGGAGGTAAAGAGTGAGTGCGTAGGATCAGTAAATTTTGTTGAACTATTAAAACTGCTTCCAGCTGTCTTGATCTGAATGCTTCATCAGCTAAAAGTCAGCAGCTTGCATCCGTAAGTAGTTAGAGTGGAGTGTTACTGTGTTGTGTGGGTGTGCTTGTCAAAAAGAGAGACGGTGCAACCAGGACTTTTGCTAAGTACTTTGTGGTCTGCTTGTTAAGTGCAGCATTATTATTCTTTAAGCCACAGAACCAGATCCGAAAGTGATTTTATGGTAGAAAACTGAGTGGAAAGTAGAGAACACATTTACTGGAAAGTAATCTTAAGAAAATACAAATTGTCTATTTCTTTTTTTTGTGTATCATAGTCTCCACACAGTTGTTGTTTGTAGATTTGTTTTCATTGATGCTCTGATTGTGCCAATAGTCATTTTGGACTCTTTGCATTAATGAGTGTGCTTTTGCATTCTATTATGAACAACCCAGAATTTACAGCATTAATGTACCTGTATTCTAGATATAAATGTTAATTCCTGTTCCTTATCCTCATATGTGACGTCCTGAAAGTAACCAGCTTTCCTGGAGTCTCTGGTCATGCCCTCCCTCTCCCATGTACGGGGTGGGAGGATGAGAACCGAGCTGGAGAGCAGCCAAACCATGGCAGACACATTAGACAGTTGTAAGCACAAAGTAAGGTCATGCTCAAACTTAAGTGGCCAAGACTGTGAAGCCGCGCCCTGCTCACTGGAGAGGTTAATAGGGATTAACAAAGAAGGGCTCTCTTGGGACACAATGTTGTGTTGCCTGTTTTTAAAGGCGAGTGTGGACCTGACAGCAGGGCCTCCAACAGACAAAAGGAAATTGTAGTTCCAGGAGCCTTAATTGGTACCAGTTTCTTCTTATCTTCTTGAGACGTAAAGGCAGAAAAGTGTTTTTTTCAAATAACTGCGTATGTCAATGTTCATGCATACTGTGTTAAGAGCTGTGTGTATCAGTCTTGACATGTGAGGAGACATGGAGAGATTGATTCAATATCGCTATTGTGGCTTAACCCCGAACAGAGCTGCAATAAAGACATAAAGGCTGCATCAATACAGGATTGTCCTCATGAATGCACCGTTTCTGAGAGCTGAGAAGCCACAGCCTACGTTGTGAAATGCAGTCTTTAACACTATTACTACACACATTCATGTTTAAAATGCTGGGATGCTTTGCTTACTCTTCTTGGAGCTAGGTGAGAATTTTTTAATCTTGTACAAAATTGTTAATCTGCAGAAAAATGTATTACTTTTTCAGTGTATTAACTTAAAGAAAGATGTTTTCAATTGCAAAAAAAGGAACGTAATAGTCCTGTGTCCTTTTTATTTTAAATAATGCTTAACCTAAAAGTACATATCTACCTTCTTAAAGTACCTGATAATAGTACTCCAATTTATTTCCTCTTGGCAACTGACATCCAGTCATAACGGCATATATAATAAATCTCAAATTAATACTCAATGGGGTACATCATAAATTAAGCAAATTAAATTGGGAAATAAGCACATCAGTCTGTAGCATTTATATCAGGTGGAGAAATCCACTTTGGGGTTGTGGTGCAATACTTTTGCACACAATGACCAATTAATGAATGGGCATTTGCACTGTTAGTACCTTTAGTAAACTGTATACAAAATGTGGATTATGATAATATGCTGATTACAAACATGCACATCAACTGGAATGAGGACATTGCTCCCAAAACTATTTGCAACTGAAAACATTGATGCCAGAAATTGTGCACCAACTGCTTGAAACCTCACTCTTGACATGTTCATTTTATCTGTTCAACCTTTTTCTTCTCAATCCACTGTTTCATGATTATTTCTGTCGCCAATGATTTATTCCCCGTCTTCCTCCTCTTTTACATTGTTTCCCTTATTTCTGCTCACTCTCCGCATATCCCTTCTTCCACCTCCATTCTCTGGTCTCAACCCTTCCATCATTTAATTTTTGCCTACCTCTCACCTATCGCTCCCTCCTCACTTCTTACTTCATCATTCAATCTTGTACTTGTGCAGCTGCAGAAATGAGACTTGGCTGTGACTAATCTGCTGGCAAAGCCTCCGAGGGCCCCTTGTGGTGGAGCCTGTTCACAGAGGACACGTGTGATTGATTGAACCAGGGGAAAACCTTGTCAGGCTGGCCATCATGACTGGATCTCTTGCCTGATAATAAATTCCCTCCTCCCTCAAGTACTATGGGGAGACACAAGTGTCATGTGGTGCATTTTCATGACACATGGTGCCGTGGACTGTTAGAGTTGATCCACATCGCCAGAGTCTACTTTCTCCTATACCGAGTCTTTCTCGCATTCTAGTCCCAGTTAGATGGGACTAGAATGTCCCATCGCCAACCTTAAACTAACCAACACATTGTTCTTATTTTTTATGTGCAGTATGTGTTTTTGAGCGTCCAAATATGGAAACACAGGATGTGTGTTTGCCAAGTGTCTTAAGTGTGTAAGCAATCATCCCAATAAACCTGCTTCTGGGTGCTAAGCCTAGTGTGCAGATCAGATGAGGTCTAGGGAGAGAGAACAGGGGGAATTACTTTTATCGGGAAAATGTCATGACAAATTGATTTTCTCACTTAAATCCCAGACAATGGACAAGACACAGCAGGTTGACTGTTTCTCTCCCTAAATGGCCCATTTTGTCTTTCCTTCACAGATCAGCGCCACCGAGTCATTAAGAATTGCGAGGTGGACCCCTGCGCCAAAACCAGAGGGGCTACAGCGCACATTCACTCTCTGTTCACGTCTCCCCTCTCCATCCCACACATGTTCATTCATCAAGTCTGCTACTGATGGCTGTGGAGCACAAGTCCATGTATTCCATCATAGGCTCAGTCACCCATGGAAAAGACTCTGAGGTATGTTTGTCATTGGGCTACTAGATTTAAGGTTGGCAAGTGAACTTAAACACACGCCTAGGAGTTACAGTACACTAAAAAATGACATGTATGGTAATATTGCTGACTACTGTGGAAATGTTGTGCCGGTGTTTTACAATTGTGTTACTTTTACGGTCCATATACTACGTATTTATAGATGACCTGAATCTAGCGAGTTCAAAGTCTCTGAAAGTCGACGCTGTTCTGAAATAAGTAGGAAACCAACAGCTTCCTGGACAGTAGGGAACGCATAGTCAGCGATCTGCAACAGAATAGCCATTATTAATCATGTAAATAATATATGACCCATAAGGCTTCCATGAGCAAAATATGTCACAGACGTTGGGAATATGGCTGGTTCTTCTTCTTCGTTTTAACATTAAACATTTATTTAACAAAGACTAATACCAATATTGTAGGTTTTGATGATTTCTTTTGGAAATGTTAAAGCACCTACTTGGGACCAAAAATACCACAGTCAAAGAAAATCTGCAATTTGACTTTTTAACTGTCATCTCTAGGGATGATAATAACAGACAATAGGAATTTTGATATATCTATAAATAAAAAGCTGGGTAAAACTTGGATGAGCTGCTATCACTGAAATGAGAATAGCTGGTCCACCCTTAAGGTCAGACCATCTCAAGTGACCCCGGGCCGAAGTCGTTACTAACTTCGGGGCTAACCCCCATCACTTTAATCAGCAGGTGGCAAATGAGACTCAAGGCCCTGTTGAGTTGTAGAATTGATTCACTGTCAAATTGCCTAAACTGCACACACACACACACACACACTGCACTGCTACGTTCACAGCTTTAACATTACTGTTAATTTGCATTCATGTCACACACACACAGTGGGCCACCAGGCTTGCAACATACTGGCAGAAACCCTGGCAGGGTTTAGTGACATGTCAGTGAGAAATGTGATGACTAGGGATGCTAATTTAGATTATTTTTGTCCTGACCAATAGCTGACCCTCATTAACCAATCATTACCATTAACAGAGATTAGAGCGGATTAGTGTCTTGCATGCAGGGGGCTGTGGTTGATTAACAAACCACCCAGCTGCAATGATAACCCGATGAATGGGTTGAGTCCGTCATGTATTACCTGCTGCAGTGAAGGTGCAAAACGGCAACTGAGATATCATGTGCATTGCCACGGACAGAAAATCATAAGTAAAATAACCCAAAAAAGGTATAGTTTCGGTTGAAAATCGTGTGTTCATGTCAGATGCCATGACATCTTGTTTTTTTTTTTTGTTTTTTTTTACAGTAACTCTCCTGATTGGTAAATCCTGTCTGACTGGCTATTCTGGTCTGTGCGATGAGAAGTGTGTGAACTTGCACCTGATGAAAGTGATGAAATTGAAGAGGCATGTTCACTAGTTTTCTCCTGGGACTGACATCTACAGTATAATGACCTGTCCGTCTTTGAGGTTTCAATGCTTAAGTACACAAGACAGTGCTTTAAGATAAGAGCTTCTCCCTTCAAATTACGACCTGGTGATTTAATTTGGTCTTTGAAGACAACCACAAAGGCGATGTTCAGTTACTATATGCAGTTACTACGGCTTCCAAAGACATGTAATACTATATCCATTGTAAGCATATTTTCTCTGATTAAAACACATCATTCAAGTTGTAATGTTAGTGTATTTTGTGTATTCTCAAGAAGAACTTTTGCAGTTCTCTGCTTGGAGCATGTCATGACCTTTGTGATTATCCTATGTGATTAATATTAATAGCTCAAATGAAATGTTCACACTAGTTGCTAGATAAAGAGAAGATGCATTTTAGACAAACTTTCCAATGCAATAAACCACGAAGGAGTCCAATCTTATGTACAGGTCTGACCGAGTGATTTTGACTACCAAGGTGGTAACACAACTGTTACAGTGACTGAAAATACCACCTAAAATCATATACTTCACACAACTGACAGATTCCATACAGAAACTCCATGGTTGAGGCTACCTTCAATCACCACATTGGTGGCACTTACAGTCATGATAGTGAGATTATTTTACCACCTCTCAAATGGCCCAAAATCATACTAAACTAAGATAAGTCCCTTTTATTCCTGCTTCTATGAATTAACCCAATTAGGTCTCAGTTGCATAACAAACACATGCTGGGTTCGCCACATTGAACCACACTAAAGGAGGGCAACAGAAACAAGCCATGACCGCTAAATTAAACATCAATAACGGGCTTCCACAGTGGAGGGAAGAACAAGTTTAACCATGCTGACGATTCTGCGACACAGCAAAGGCCTGCACGCGCATCTGTAAAAACAAATATGTCAAAGCATTTTTGGGAAAACATGAGTCACAGACACTGTCAGAGGCAGGGAAAACACATTTGATTGGGTTGTCATCTCTCTGTAGGGCAGCTTTTCTACAACCAGACATGAATAGAGGGTTAAAATGCAATGCTAAAACTCTGGAATATATGGGAAACATCCCTGCCTTTGGAATCAGATGTCATGCACCTAATAGTTCTCATCATTTTGTTTGTGTATTTGTGTAAGTCAAGATGACTATCTGCTCCCCAAATGATTGGCTATCCAGTGACTCAGCGTGCCGCATTCTTTAAACACATCTCAGAGGAGGTTTTGCTGTCTTCGAGGGGTGTATTGGTGATGTGCTGCCAGGAAACACAGAATCACTGCACATTATTTCCTGGCCTGCTGTGCCAGCATGGAATCCAGATTTCACATGTGAGCATCACCTGGTTCAAAAGTCCTTTTTTCCCTTTTTCTCCTGCTGTTAATGTTGGTGTCAAAACTCTAGATGTATCATTCCAGTACTGTACACCCTATATTGTGCCCCTATGCTGCTTTTCAATCATCGTTATCATGGCAGGCTAAAAACGTATTATGGGTTGAGAAGCAGGTCAATATATTGTTGTAAGCGATGTTTTCTGCACAGAATATAAAATAACTCAAAGGAGAGAAAATAACAGCAATACAGAACTAGTGTCAAATGCATTGTGACATGAAAGATAAATGCAAACACAGGAAGGAAAAGGGACAGTTATGTAATTTCTAGTTTTGTCAAAAACGTATAACATTGTGACCAGCTTTTAGTTTAGGATAGACGTAGTGAGTTCACACATCGGTTAGTCCTCTTCCCCAAAAGCTTTTATCTAATGTAAAATTGAAATATCACAGTTTGTATCCTAAAACAACACTATAATACTACCAAGCATTACCCTGCAATACGACAGCATTTCTGCTCCTGCATTTCCACATCTTCTACATGGGTCATTAGCTAAAGGAGGATGCTGACTTTTCGCCTGGAACATACAACGTAAGCTTTAGCCTTTAGTCTGTTTTGCATCATTACACAGCGCTGAATTAGCATACCATGTATGTAGCCATGAGATACATATTTAAGACCCTATTGCAGGTTTCCAAGCAACTCAGTCGTCCACGGACCGGTTATTTCCGTTTTATGTATTATCTGTGTCTAAACAATCTTTTATTTATTTTATTTTGAAAAATGACCGGATTCTCTCGGTTACGTCTCGGTCTCTTGAGCGCCAAAGTTTAACCCAAAAGCTAGCAAAATGAGTATTATTTAATTGATTTGGCGTTATGGTGAGTTAAAATTTTCTTTCACTTTATATTCGTTTTTGTGGTGTATCTGTATCAGATTTTGAAACGTTACCATAGCGACCAGAGTCAGCAAGTGATAGGCTGACCCCCCCCCCCCCCCCCCCGGGCTGCGGTAAAATTGTCAAGTGTTGACCGGTCCGTGGTGATAAAAAGGTTGGGGACCACTGCTTTAAATGACTGTATATGTACTGTGTTTTTGTATTTCAGCATAGTGAACGAAAAATATCGAGATATTATTTATGAGCCACATCGTCCGGCCAGTGGTTGCATTAGACTTTCTTGTGGTCGGTCATTTTCTTCGAACAAGGTTGTAAAAATTCAGTCATAATCTTTTATCACCTGTCATTTTAACTATAAGACATGGCCTAGGCATATTTAATCCAATATATTTTTTGTCAAACATAGTGGATGAGATGAAGCCACTAGGGCTGTACCGTCACTCTTTGCCAGACCCATGGGCCGGCCTACATTCGTCTCAGGGGCTGGCTGACTGACTGGCTGGCTGGCTGGCTGACTGGCTTGCTGGCTGACTGGCTGGCTGGCTGGCTGACTCTCTGACTGGTTGACTGGCTGGCTGGCTGACTGGCTTGCTGGCTGACTGGCTGGCTGGCTGACTCTCTGACTGGTTGACTGGCTGGCTGGCTCACTGACTGTCTGACTGACTGACTGACTGACTGACTGGGTGAGTGAGTGACTTCCCATTGTTGAAACATGCATGAGTGAGTGTTGAGCAGTGGCTGCAAGGGAAGGCTTAAGTTGTCGAACTTCTTGCTCAAGGACTGCAAATATATCACTTTAATGATTTTTATAAACGTTGCAGGTGAAAAATGAACCATGTCGCTTCCCAAGTTTGTCAAAATAACGTAATGTATCCGGGTTTGGCTTAACTAGGCTTGCCTAGTTCTTGTTTGTTTGTTGTTTTCCCTTTGAAAGCTTCTTTTGATGCTTTTTAATGAAGCTTCCAATGCCTGTTAATACAGCTGTGAGGTTGTGTGCGTGGTAGTGGGAGAGCAAGCAAGTCGAAATGAAAATGTTGTTTTGAAAAGGTTAAATGCCAACATAAAAGTATTGAAGGAAGCTATTTAATTTGATCAAAATGTTGTGAGTTGTATTTCGTTAACATTGCTAAGTTTATTTAGAGGGATCTCTTGTCAACGAGTGAGCAAGCAAGTAAGAGAGAGAGCTCTGCAGTGGTTGAACGAGCTTGACTCTGAATGAAGAGAGGGACCAGGGTAAGTGAGAACAAAGCAGTGCATGAGAACTCTAACACTGTGATTGCTGATTAATGTTGTAAATCAAAAATGAACACACCTCAGCAAAAGGATGGTTAGGTGCCGAATTATGAATGATGAAAATGAAAAAATGAAAAATTGATGTATCAGTCTATAGATTATTTTTCAGCAAATTGTTGCAAAGTATACCTTTGAGCATGTATATTCTGGTATAAATTAAAGCACTTATACTGCTTATATGGACCAAAAGGCTTGAGGCGGAATCATCCCTAAACAAATTACAGGAGTCGCAATGTTGAGAGAGGTAATTGAAATGGTCCCAATCTGGTATTATCCAGCTTTGACATATTAACTAGTAGGCCAGATGAAATGTTGGCATTAAATCATACAGTCTTCATCACCAGCCATTCTTCATCTTTTTCTCCTTCTCATCTGGCTTTGTAGCCCCGGTCAAATACCTCCACATAATCTGCTTCGCCCGGCTAGATAACACTCTCTGAGCTCGTAGTTAACTTGTTTAAAACTGTCACGGAAATCTTGTTCATTTGCTGCCATCCTACCACAGTCCACACAGCCACAGACAGGCAGCAAGCCAGAGGTTGTAATACACATCATGACATGGTGTTCATAAGAATTGGAGGATTAGGCCTGGGAGACTTGTGGCTTAAAACTACTTCAGACAGATCCAGTGATGCGTTCTTCTGGATCCATTTGGCAGGTTGGCGGGTGTTAATATCACGTCCTATTTGTGAGCATGTTATGGACAAAGGTTTCGGTTTCTGTCCTGCCGGATTCAACGTCCTTAGTTGTGTTTGTCCCCTCAGAGAGAGGCTGTTACACGTTTCAAGCTGTGCATTTCTTTGTCTCACCAAGACACATGGCTTTGAAAGTGAGAGGGGGGCCGATAACCTTTTAATGATAACCTTTTCAGCGAGGGGTTACATTTCTTAACCACTGTCAACCCAGCATTACAGAGATAGAAATCCTATCATATCTGTTTCTTCCTTGTCTCACTGTGTGAATGGCTTTCGGTCTGTTCCCCTCTATAGGCTTGTTACAGCTTTTGAACCTGTCAGCTGGCGCTCACATGAGGTTCTCCCGGGGCTCAGTCTGTGATGACCATCCTGTAAAGCAAAGATTCCCATGTAAAGCCGCCCCAGTTTATCACCCGGACCATGTTTCTCCGTGTTCTCCTCTCCCCTCTCCTCCCAGGTGACCAAGGTATGACATGTGTCAGTAGTGCGTGTTAGTGTTGGGGGATGGAATAGGGGGGAAAAGGCAGAGTTAGCCTCTCACTGGGGTGAGAAGGACATTCTGCAACAGTGAACAGTTCCTCTACAGCACTCTCTTTCCCTGCACACATGGCCGTCCCTTGCTTAATACTGTTTCCAATCAACAGTATGTATGATAATTCAAAAAAGGAGATATCCTTCCGAATGATTACGTACCAAACAATTCAGGAAGATGCCATACTGAATCTGAAATGGGTGCTGAATTATTTCACTTCATTTGACATAATGAATAAAATATGAATACACAAGACATCCCATGATAAGTACAATTTAATTTAATTTAATTTAAGGACAGTCAAAAAATAAGTGTTTCTTTCTGTTGCAATCCCTCAGCAATTCAATGAACTGCACACAGTTAAGCTATTTTCAATAAACCAGACCACATAAATTATAAAACTAGTGTAAGACTTAACATTCACTGAGCCAACAGCGATGTTTCCAGTCAGTGCTAATTCGGTCTTGACTGGGCTGAGGATCGGGTTCCAAATAATTTTGTAAATATAGTTAGTTATAGCCGCCACTTGCCATCTAGATGTGGTTACTTTGGTAAAATTCCACAATTTCTCTCAGCGTTAGTTGTTCTAAGTCACAGTTAAAGGGAAATTGTTGGAAAACAAGGTTTTAAGAAATCAATTAAAAATGTTGGACATTCTCTCACTCTAATGTTGCTTTAATGCTTTGCAGTTCAGGGGTTTTGAACCAAATGTAAAATATCTGTACCAAATCAGTGTTTTCATGGCCCATTACCTAACTCCATTACATTTTGGAACATTTCTCTGTAATTTTTGCTTATTTACCTCGTTTTCTCTGCAGAAAACTGACACAAAACATAAGGTTCGCAATTACAACATGATGCTATTTCTTACTAGCCAACTTTGGACAAGAATGACAAGAATACACTTTCATCATAAGCCTACGCTAACAAAATAATTCAGATAATTCATACACCAAGCCTGTTTTGCAAATATAACTGCAAAATAACTAAATTGCTGGTCTTTTACTTTCCTTTCTTTGCTCTCTTTTTTGGTTAGAACAAACTTTATTAAAGTGGAGACATATAACAGTAATTCAGCTAAAGGCCAATGTTTGATTCATTTTACAATATCTTTCCCCATGACAATTCCTGATTATTTTAGATACACAGTTGACAGGAACAAATGGTTATGGAAAGTGCAGCATCATTGTTGAATTTTCTGTCACATCCACTGACTCCACCCGAAAAGCTTATGCACATTGGAATAGATGAACCAAAAGGTATCCGTTTGTTTATCACATATGGCATCATTATTACATTTGCAGCTTCACAGTAGCTACACTTGCTGTCCAGTGAGGGGGCCGTTACACAGAGAAGTCTACGCATTGTGTCTGAGTGTTCTTGTGTTTTAGAAGCTGGTGCAAGCTGCATGCTTTGGATGATTTACAGTTTATGTAGAGGTTTGAGAACTGCTGATCTTATCCTCTCCAGGAAATGTGTTTTGGTATTTTAGAAAATATAAATGCATTTTACAGTACGATGCACGTCCATTTATATTCTGTATTCCCACACGTTGTGATGGATTTTTTTCACATTCTTGGCAATGTCAGAGTCCAACAAAACAACAGCCAGCACTTGGCTTATTTCACAAGTGCATTTTGTCAGCAGCCTCATAACATGGTACTGATCTACATACACAGCAGCTAGCGGTCGGCAGTGGGACAAGCTCGTCACCCTGCTCCAAATAAGACAGAATTAATTAACAAATTACACTCAGCTGACCATCAGGTCCCTGATGAATCTCTGAAAACTTGAAACTGCTGACAAAAAAGCAAAAAATATCCAGCAAAACAGCAAATAGCTACAAATATAACACCACATGCGCAAAGCAGGAACAAAACTGTCTAAATCATCAATGTCATTTTCTTCTGGGAAGTGTTAGATTCTGTAATTTCAGATAGGCTGCGGAACCGGCTGTCATTCTGAATTAATAGTGAGGACATTTCTTGTGTGCAGTCCTTTCCCCAGTACATTATTCTGTATGCAGAAAGGGTTCACATTCATATTTAAGCAAAAAAAGGATGTCAATCACATAGGCTTGGGCTCGGGATGCAGCAATACCACTTTTTTCAAAGACCAAGTACTAATACAAGTACTTTAATTTGAATAATTGCTGATACCGACTACCGATATGACTACTTAATAATGCCATTACAGTTCTAACAATGACTTACTTAGATACTCATGTCACACACGCTCTGTCTCCAGCGGCCACTGCTAACGTTTTTCCAGTTTTGCAATACGATGGCTGAAACAGAGTATGTCAGGCAGACACACAGCTGACCAACTTCACAGTTCAACTGATTGATGTGGAGGAGACGCACTGAGGTCCGCCTGTTGTTTACATTCACAGCAGCTGACGATAAGTAACGGATTTAACCTGTTTGCACATCAGATTATCGTTGCAGCTGGACGGCTTATTAGGCTCAACTGATGAGAGGTTAATGTCAACTTGCCATAGTGGTATCGGGTGTGGTTGTATCTGGGGTGTTTTCCAGTATAATGTTTCTTACATGAGGAATCTGACCCGCTACCGGGGATCAGAGCATCTCTAATTATGAGTGGATGCGGTACACCAGGATATTTTCCAATCTCAAAGTCATGATTGTCAATATCGTAAAAAATAGACACTTCTCTTTCTATTAAATGGATACGGAATGGGGAGGATTGGGAAAAAGCATGTCTTTATTGTGCCATGCCTTTCATCTGCAATAAAATAACACCCTGTTTGAAAATGTACTACCTCGTACTTCCTCTATCTTGTTTCCCAATACATGCATCACCACCTGTGCACATATGAAAAGTCCACTCCACCCTCAGGTGGGGTTTCTATAGTCCAAACATTACTTTGATTAAAGGCTTTATATTCAAGTTACATAATGCAAATTCTCTGTAGCTGCCAATGAAAATATAAATATAAGCTGCTTCCCAAGACATGTTACATCTGATGATTTGGGCCATTAACAGGTTTTCATATGTGCATGTGTGGGTGTGTTTGAAAATGTTGAGCATGTATGTGTTAGGCCCCGTCCAGACGAAGCCAAACAAACTTTTTTTCTCCGTTTTGCCTTGGCGTTGTTTCAAGAAAATCCGCGTCCAGACGAATCCACTGAAAACGACTCAGCGCGCTGTAGTACATATTCCAAGCCCTTATACGGCGCTGTTTCTGCTACAAAAATGCAGAAGAAGAGACGGAGCTTGACCGGATGTTTGCCATTGCTATGGCAACACGTGAGAGTTACGGCTAATCTCCGCCCGACCACCCGATCAATTAACACCCATAAGATGACAATTTGGCCCGTATAAATAAAACCAATTTATAAGCATCAACAGCCGTCACCCTAAGGACCGTGACGAGGCGGGATGGATTAATTAGACAAATAAATGCCTACATTCATGGGAAGTTAGCTAGCGGTTGTTTGTTAGCATCGTAATAAAGTAGCACATCTGCAACTTTTTTCACGGAATATCGCCCCCCCTCTCTCGGCTCCGTTTTTTTTCATACAGCGGCCCTGATACTCCGTCGTAAAGACGAGCAGAATATCTGCTACGAGCATGGAGGCCGCCGTTATTGTTGTTGTTACGAGACGTCGCGGGGGAAGAAGTCAGGCTCGAGGGTCGAGGGGCGGGCTGATGACGTCAGCGTATTCGTTTTCGAACACGAAACAGAGGGGTGCCGGTTTTCATGCCGCGAAAAACACCGGATTCGTATGGATGGCAGGGCGAAACGCACAAGACTTCTGCGTTTACGCACTGAAAACGTTTTCGTGTGGACAGGCCCTTAATGTAGCAGTCATCAAGTGGCACGTTGCTGTCTCCCTTGAGGGGTTTAAGTGCCAGTCAAACGGTCACCCCGTGCCCATTTGACTGGCCTTGAGGATGTTAAAAATGAGTGCCCTTGGCAATGGTGGTGACGTGAAACTTCTTTAAAAATAATGGGGAAACTTTGATAAGTCCTCAACAGGGACATGAACTGTCAGGAAGACAGATACCTCAAGTGAAGTAGGGACCTTTCATTAATGTAACACATTCCCTCTACCATCTGTTTAAAGCTGACATCGAGAGGGCCATTTTGAAGCACTCGTGAGCCTTGTGCGTGAACTACCCCACAGCATTTCTTATCATTGACACTCCTAAGACTCTCTAGTGATTAATTGTGTGGCTTTGTTCTCACAATACATGTACAGTACACATGCTGTTTTGATTTGATCTATATTATACTCATATACAAAGTACAATATTTACATGACATTAAATACGTCATACAAATATGAAAAAGGTAAAACGAAGCTGTCCTGCCCCTTTATTACATTATCGTTTAATTTACTAAGAATTTACATATAGCTCATATCTGTGTGAAGATAGCCATTTAACAAATCTGAATATGAGCTATATATCCAACACAAAATAATAACAATAGAAAAAAGTATGATAATGATGATGATGATGATGTATGTATGATTCATGTGATAGATTATTTTGAATTTTCTTTTTTATCATTCATCAGATTTAAATGAACAATATTAACGTGATTGAAAATGAATTACAGTTAACATACTTGAAATAAAAATGATGGATAAAGATGGTGTGTGTTCTATATATTTTTATTACGTCAAAAATTCCCATGTCAAGTCCAAAGCCAACAATGTGTTAAACCCTTTTTTATCTTCTCTGTGGTTCCTACAAAAGGTGTGGATCTTTTCAAATAATTACACTTTTTACAAAAGGGGTACAGAATGTAAAAGTTTTAAAACTGCATTATGTTTCACAGAGTCAGTTATACGCAGATGAACACAAGATTCAAATGTACATTCGGCCTTACATGTCTCTCAAAGTACAGGTGGGATACAACTCAGAACTGCATTGGTATTCCAACTACAATTGTCTGCACTATCGCCAGTTCTTCCATTTATAAGCCTCCCCCACAACAATTCTTCTGTGTCCAACTACAAATAAAAATCCCTGGCCAGCACACTACTTGATCAAGATGGTGTTGTACCTTGCTACCCCAGCCGATCAGTATTCATGGCACAGGGCCTAGACAGATTTTCAAAACAAAGCAACTGCAGCAGATAAAAAGCTCCTCCAAAAAGGGCTCCAGAGCTCACCGGAGAAGTGAGCTAATTTTTCATAATCAATGAGAGTTGCACTGATGTCACAGCTTAAGTAATTATTGAGCACAAGCACAACTATCTTAGGAGATGTCTGACTGAGTGACAAGCGTCTGAAGGGAAGAAGGATGGAGTAGGAGAAAGAACGCATGAATGCATGTGACAAGCCAAAAGGGTGAAATGAGAAGCAAAACGCAGAGCCTCTAATGAAGGAGGGTAGATACAAATTACATTTGAAGTGGAAATCTCAATTCATTCTAAATGCTGATAAAAGAGGCCTCTCCCTGAAGATGTTGACTTTTTATTCTATTTGAGTGGTGGTCAATTAAATATGTGTTCATGCATGATTAAGGGAGACATTCAGTCGAGCAGACAGGCATTCAGATGCAACCCAGAGAGATCTGGTGCTCACTGTGTTAGGCGTGAAGTGACCGTGCATTGATGGCCGGATTAAGCACTTAATTGAATGTATATAAGGAGGAGGGATTTCTAGGAACAGAAACAAGTCCTCCACTCCTTCACTCATATATTGCCATTCCTTTTTTCAGCTGTTCACAAAACCCCAGTAAGTACTCAGAATGGACTCCACAACCTCCTGTGGTGGTTGCATTCGTCTTATGGCGAGTTGATCAGACTTGGCCAGACATGTGAATCATATCCTGTTATTTCCGAATTTCAAAGTGTGAATTGGGTTTATTTTTTAAGCTGCAAAAGCAGGTTTTTTTTTTTTTACTGAACAGAAGGTGTTTTCCCTAATTGAGTTGGAGAGTTCAGTTGATATTGACAAAAAAAAAAAAAAAGAGTCACCAAAGAATAACCCAGCATCAGCATCAGCATTTTTATTGGTCATGGAAGATGCACGCATGGTCACTGCCACTTCAGATATGATCAATGGAGGTCTGTGTTTGTTGATATTTTTCAGTCATAATTGATGAATAACTGGGGCAATCTAAGAAAATCAGACTGTGAATGGCTAACACATGACCACACACATTGTGCAGCACCTTAACACAGCAAATTCTTACCAGTAATCCCTGCATACATATAGCTGGCCTCACGGCTATCAAACGAAGAGAAGCATGTGATCAGATTTCCATGCTTATGACACATTATGCTGCTTTAGTTTCCCTCCTTTTTCTCTCTAGCTGTCTCAGCACGCATGTTAGGATATGGTCACATTTTTCGTGGGGGTGACTGTGGCTCTCTGCCAGCTCCGCAAACCGAAGCTCTGCAAAAGCTTTTTGGCAGAAGTATAAATTAGTTATAAGAATCTACAGGACATTACCTGCTGAAGGAGATCTTCAGCAGGTAATGTCCTGCACTCATCTTAGTTTAGTGTTAGCCAGTGGTGTAGTGGAGGGTATACGCAGGTATACGGGGTATACCCACTTCTTTTCTGGTGGTTTACAGTATACCCACCTATCAGCCAGAAAGCCATTGGAATATATGGGAGAGTATACCCACTTCCTCCTCTGTAACCTACCCATCTACCTAGTAGTACACCCACCTCATCAACTACCACTACACCACTGGTGTTAGCATGCTATCACCATGCACCATTAGCTGGTGAGCACAAAGCATAGTCCACTATATAGTGTGTCTGTCAGTATTTTTGGAAATATGCTTATCGCCCCCACATCAACAACAGAAGTGTATACTGCTCCTTTCATCCTTACCTTTCACAATAAAAGCCCTAGACGTATATACG
Organism: Eutrigla gurnardus; assembly: GCF_963514095.1. Classification (NCBI taxonomy): domain Eukaryota; kingdom Metazoa; phylum Chordata; class Actinopteri; order Perciformes; family Triglidae; genus Eutrigla; species Eutrigla gurnardus. The sequence goes on along the minus strand of NC_139917.1, from coordinate 23,521,272 downwards.
CAGCATTACTGCTTACCAGGGGAACTTACTTACTTATTTCAACAAATTAGCTTATTATTATTTATCTGGCATTTTTAGTGCGACATCAGTGACGTATTTAACACTGCAGAGGCAATGATCCCTGTAGTGTCTGAATGAGTTTGTTCCTAATGACTATATAGTCCTCTATTCAGAACTCCCTGTTAATGAGTGGGGAGGAGAGACTGACTGAGTGATTTCAGACACAACCAAAGACATTACCTGCAGAGGCTGATGGGAAAGTAATTTGTTCTGCAGATGTTTGAGCATCTGATAATGGTGCCAGATGAAAAGTCAGGGGATCACCAATGTAACAATTTATATAATATTACAGTTTCGTTGTTGCACATTTAATCGTAATCATTTCATTCGATTACGAATCGAATCGAGACATTACATTAAAATCAGGAGGAGTCATCGTCCAGGAATTCAAAATTTATCCCAAAATGTATGGCAGTCCATCCAATAGTTATTGCAATATTTCAGTCTGGACCCAAATGTTGGACAAACTGCCATCCTTCGTGTGTTTCAGATTCAATTCAAAGTGCATTTTTGTGCAAAGTTGTTACAAAGTCAATGCAAATAACCTTTCTGACCCAATGTCAGACCCAAAAAAGTTGAGGGCTTGGAAAAAGTTGAGCAAAGCCATGAGACTACATGGTAAATTCTAAAAATAGGCATTAGTTAAATGATTCCAGCTACCAGTCGTACTGGTTGCACTACAAACAAAGTTGCTTATGTTAGCGTTAACTACCATCTGCAGTTATTCGTGAATTGCAAAATATGCAATGCTTTGTGCTTGGTGAGGATCCGTCTTTACAGCTGCACTGCTTGCTCGCCTAAAAACAGTTTTGGGAGCATATGATCATTGAAATAGTAATAGACTCCCACATATCTTCCATGTGCTTTGTTACTATGCACTGAGTGAGACAGAATTTGTTAGCAGAACACAGGAATTGGAATTTGGAGCAGAGGTTGTCAATGGGGTCGCATGCTGAAGAGATGGCTACTTTATTATTTTCAGTCTATCTGACAAATAACTTGAAATTCCAGTTCAGATAAATGACCATGAAACGCTGTCATTTTCTATCTTGTAATAGTTTCTTGGACTGGATTATAAATGAGAGCATACACTTTGACATGAGCACCTAAACTGTGTGTGTGTGTGTGTGTGTATATATATATATATATACACACATACACACATATATACACACTGAACTGTGGGCTGAACTAGTGTGAGTGTATTATCAATATGAGCCCCAAGGGCAGACCCAGATGACTGGTGTATGTCAGCCTGCCTGTGATCAATTACTCTTCTGGAGACAAACGCAATCACTTCTGTCTTTTTCATTTAGAAAATCTGGGCACATATTTATCAAACTGATGAAACTGAAAATTTGGACTTAAGTGAAAGACCAAAGAAAAAAATGCTATACTTTTACTCTCAAACTCAAGATTAAAAGCTATTTATCACAATTCGTATCACTTAAAAATGAGAGCTACAGAGGTCTTGTTGGAATAGAGTTGAGTGGACTGGATGTCTGTAGGACACAGACAAGGCGAGCACATACCTTCTGAGACATGTTTAGAGTGTCAAGTCCAAGTGCAAAACATTGGGCTCCTACAGTTTGTAACAGGGTCTTTTTTTTTGAGGATTTCACACAACTTTGCTTTCTTTTTTTATCTAGCAGGCCTGCAAACCACAAATGTACTGCCATCATTCATTTAGTGTGCAATAACTTTCCATGCATCTTCATTGTCTGATCTTGCCCTTGCAGCAAGGGCAAGATCAGACAATGAAGCATCATAATCTTGTGTGAAATGAATGGAGCAATAGGGCGGATGTGGGGTAAATCTCGTCTTTGATTGACAATGCCCAAAATAAACAAATAAATAAATAAAATAAATAACAATTGCCTCATTGGGTATTCATATTGATTGAATCGTGTGAATGTGTCACTCATACACTACATTGCTGATGTTGTTGTGATCACACGAGCATATCCACTTGAAGCTACTGGACTGCTCATGCTGCAAAAATTGCAGTCAAACAAAAAAAAAAAATGTTGGTCTCATTCCAGCATGTGACGCTGTCCTTTCGCGTACAACCCCGATGATTTGTGATGTGATACGCAACCATATCCGCCGTAGATCCTACCGCTGTGTAACAGCTGCTTTTTTGCTGATCCAATCAAACACAATTAGTATCTTCAACATAAACAACATTTCTCAACTCCCTTTCTCTCTGTCACGCACACACATTCCCCGCAATTGCATGATCCCCTCCCCGCCCCCTTTATTAACACCACTTGCCTACGGGGAGCTGGCAAAGTTAAGTGAGCTCTCCATCTGTTAAATTAGGGAGTGTCAAAACTTTTAGCTGCTGAGTGATCCAGAGACATAATCCCATGTCTCCTTGGGTAATGAATTGTACTCATGCTAATTAGCACGCACACGGCCAGCAGAAGCAGTGAGAATGTCCTAATCAAACAGACTTGTGGTTTTGTCATGTCTTAAGTTTCTGTCCCCTCTCTGGGGCTGGCTGCCTGGTCCTTTGCTCAGACCTCTGCTGCTCACCTTTTCCCCATCACATCGCACTGAAGGTTACTTTTTTTAGCAAGGAGAGGGGGGTGACATGTGACCGGGTTCCCCAGCTGCACTCTGAACAGGTACATATTTTATAGTGCTTGAACACTTTGGTTTTGAGTGATTCACCTTTAGTCTGAGAGGCAGAGTCTATATGGATGATAGAGAATATTCTGGATTTACAATATCGGAATTGAAAAATGCATCCCATACATTCAAAATTGAAAAGAAAACAATGCATGTTTGACAATGTTTGTCAATAAACAAGCAGCCAGTCATTTCTTGTATGGGACCAGTCTGTGCGATAGAGTGATAGAATGGTAGAGTGAGAGTGACACGGAGCAGGAGAAAGTCTTCAAGGGTGAATGGAGCAGAGGCTGTCTGTGTTGCTAAACATTGGCTATAATAGAGGCCAAAGATTAGATGGCACACACACACACACACACACACACACACACACACACACAAGCATTGTATTCCATCAGGGCTTTATCTTGCCTTTTATTTGCCTTTATCGAGCATGGCGGAGGCAGCCCGCTCAGCGTTAACAATGTCGGGCTAAAGTCATTTCACACAACACTACTTGGTCATGTAAGCTGACAACTTTTATATTCCCTTACGTCCTTGGCTTGCTCTGTCGTATGGGCTTATCGGGAGCCGGGAGTGGTGCAACCAGTTGGTTTTCAGCACCAGGACGTGCCATGGAGTGGGGTAAATTGTGCTAATTTCAAGCCTGGAGGAACCATTACTACGAGGTGAGCATAACTCGTACTGGCAGACAAAACTGCTTGGAAAGAGGGAGCTTGCATTGCTGCTGCATCTTCTCCACACCGCAGTGGGTTTAAGTGTTCAATGCTGGGCATCGGTTTGCATCAAATCTTTCACATGCAATTTATTCTTTGGTTGAACGTGTGTGTGTGTGCCCATGTGTTGTGCTTTTGGGTAGGGGGTGTAAGGGGTTCATCTGCACAGTCTTTTAATTAACCCCATGCCCTGTTACTATCCACACTGCCAGGACTCGGCTGACCTTACGCTGATTTATGCTGCAATAAAAGTGACAAGGTTATCGAAATAAAGGCTGATGCAGGGTGTGACAGGGGGGGTTGCTGGACCAACCTCTAACATGCTGACAGAGGCCATTATCCTTGATGTCAGATGAAGAGGTGTAAGATGGAAATGCCCCTTGCATTTTCTGCTGCACTGCCTGCTTAACATACGGACAGCCACCAGGGAGATCAACTAAAGGTGGACAGCTAAACGCTTCCTGTTGTCTTAAGGATGACTCACTACAAATAAGCCTTAGTCATCTCTTCAGAGGGCAGATGGATATTTTAAATAGAACTAAAATGTGGGGAAGGAAACTCAAAGTGCTTCTTTGTGGGTATGTCATGATTCAGAATCAAAATTGAAAATTGATGGAAATGAAAGCAGGATCAGCAGTTCTCACAGGATGTATTTTCTCGTATGCAGTGTGGTACTTTCTCTCTGGAATATAGTGGTTATATAATTTGAAACAAAACCATGATTGAAGTACTGCTTGCACTGAGTGCAAGTGTCCAAAACAGTGACATGACATTGCATTGCCATCATATATCATAAATAGGATGTCACTAAGTGGAATGTTACTATATTTTATTGTGACTGTTATCTATCTTGCTGGAAATGACATATCAGCTACGACAAGGAGGATCAAGGAGGTGGACGACTGCGACTGTGTGTTCCCTGACAAACGGTTATGTGAGTAGAACAAAACACCTGCTGTTGTCCACTTCATGAGCTCCAATATGCTCTTCAACGGAAGGTGTTTAAAACCTGGGTATTTTTATTTAATTGAACTGTGTGTTTGTATGTTTGTAAAGGAAATTATGATTATTCCGATTAACAAATGTTCTTATGATAACTGTGTGTGTGTGTGTGTGTGTGTGTGTGTGTGTGTGTGAGAGAGAGCGAGGTAATGACCGTGGTACATTATTTACAAGGTATTCATTTTAACACAGTATTTACCATTGTGAATGTAAGATCCAGTAGTAGCACATTTAATTCTTTGTAACTTAAAGTGAGGGCTCACACTTTCATTATTAATTAATGCAAGGGAACTCAATTATTCAGCATTTATCAACAACCATTTCCATAAATTTGTGACATACATGCCAATATTGTCTCCTTTTATGGCTGCCATCTACTGTTAAGCTCATAATATTGGATTTCACCAGCTTTTCTCCCTGATATGACCTTGTTTTACTTCTGTGTCGATATTTAATCCTTAATATGAAATGACATGGGGTACATACAGTGTATGCCTCACTTAATGGGGATCTCCCATAACTGTCTTAAAACCACCATGTTTATCAATTAAATAATAAAAACCAAGGGGGAGCCCAGTAATCTAATTCATTTTTGGATTGCTTGTGGCAGAGCGGATTCAGCAGAAGGATGACGCTTGATTGCTCTCTCTGTTTTGCTAAATCATTAAAAATGTGATATGGGTCCATTCAGCAGCACATAATTATCCTGTCATTCATGGTAATTAGCAACATATAAGGACTCATAGCCCTCAAGGTAGCTGCCCATCAAACAGCAGGGCAGATGACTACATAATAAGATGACTGGAGGGGAGCTCACTGGGGTCAAAAGGTAGGTCTCTTTCCCACTGGTGCTGTGCACAATAAACCTGGGGGTCACACTGTATTAAAGCTCTGAAGCAGACGGATTAATATGATATCCAGGGTTAGTCATGGGACACGTCACACTCTACATGCCATAGGTTTCAATTATGAGCTAAATCTACCCTTAAGGAAATAAACTATTATTGAAAAAAAAAAAAAAAGAATAGTGTCGTAACTGCCTCTAATTCTGCAATTTCTTTAGTATATAGTAATATTTATATTTATATAAGTACAAGAAGAGCTTAGACTACATTTGAAGAGAAGATGTCAGAAAATAGAAAATAATCGCAATAAAGTAAAATGCTAACTTAAACTCAAAGAAATGTTTTTATTATGAGAGAATGGGCAATCCCAGCTATTTTAAGCTCCTACTCCCTATCAACATGCACGGACATATTCTCTATCGACTGCTCACAGAAAACACAAATAAATTATACAAAATGAGGAGATAAACTGCCTGATTCCAATGTGTTTACAGCGTTGAATCAGGTTGCAATGTGGTGATTTCAGTGGCTCGCGGTCCTCCAGCCAGCGAAACAATGCAATGAATACAAAGAACAGAAGCAATGCTTAGCCTACTTGAATCACAACAGACTGATTCTATTAAGTATACATAAAACTATAAACGTGCTCTTGGTGCAGATTCTGCCAGCTGTTTCTGCAACAACCACTGCTGTAATGTTGATTGATTGAATACAGAGTCACTGGAACCACGAGAGGTCCTTGAGCATGCAGCCATAAATGAGCACTAAGGGTGCTCCAATTGATTGGCCACCGAGTCTTATCGGCTGATATTTGTTCTAAATAGCTTGATCGGTGGTCGCTATGAAAGCCAATCAGAAGAGTGGACCAGATGACTCATCAAATCTGAATTGAAACATTTTCAATACTCATTAGCCTGCATTGTCGCCTGCTCTGTCATCCACTCAGTGACACAGCTGGGAACACACACACACACACACACACTAGCCTGACTTTTTCGACATAATTACGATGACTTTTTATACTTTTACTTTTTTCCGGACATTTTCGACATACATTTCTATAACTTTTTTCAATATTCTACTCTAGGACCTTTTTTTGACATACAGTACATTAAGATCACTTTTTCCGACATACTATCCTGACTCTTTTGACATACATTACTATGTCTTTTCAAAACACTATACTGTCATGGATGCAGTTTTTCATCAGAGCTACTCTGACTTTTTTCGACATACTACCTGACTTTTTTTCATGACTTATTCAACATACATTTCTTAGATTTTTTTCAACATACTACTCGACTCTTTTTCCGTGACTTTTTCGTGACTTTTTTTGACAAACAATATATTGAAGTCCTGATTAAGTCGCATTGTATGTCGAAAAAAGTCACAACAAGTTAGCATGTAAAACAACCTTTTTAAAAAAGTCATAGCATAGTTGTCGGAAAACACCACAAGGTCAAGGAAATATGAGAAGGAGAAGTCATCAGGATTTAGGAAAAGAGGACCACGGTGCTCAGAGAATCCCCCTGGACTTTCAACAAGCTACGTCATTTTAACGCTGATGATAGACAGCAACGCCGGTGATTGACGTGGGTCTGCAGTGGCGAAACTACAATGATGGAGTACAAAAAGCACATCAACCACTTCTCCCCATGTTGTTGGTTCTATAATAGATGCCATTAAGTCTGCATAGCAGTTGTTTTGAACTTCAATAAACAGATGAATGTGATCGGCCACAAAAATCCAGATTGAATTAATGAGCACCCAAAACATTATGGAGGTTGGTGCAGCAGTATGCGAGATAAGCTGTTGACAGAGAAAAAGATGCGCACACACATACACACAGGCTCACTCACACACACAGACACACAGACACATACACACACACACACACACGCACACACACACACACACACACACGCACACACACACACACACGCGCACACACACTCTGCAGATCCCAAGATTTGTTATTATCCAGAAATAATAACAGATCTAAGCATCCGGTTCTTTTATTATAAAATCGTGTTGGTTTGCATCTTAACTCTCTGCAGACTTAGTGCCTTATTCATTTCTACAGAGTTTGTTTTTTTGTGTGTTCTCGTCCCACTATGTGAATAGCTTCTAGCAATGTTCATTGATCTGCCGACACGTTGTGTCTGGATGTTTTTTGGAGATTGGGCAGGATGAAGCAGCTTATGTAAGCAACAGTTGAAGTCATCAGAGGAAGGAGAGATTTAGCCGCACATCTATGTGAGAGGAGAAGTGCTGAGATATTCCCAATATCAACACACTCACGCTGTGCTTAAGCACATCCGTAGATTGCAGAGCCCGACGGCTGATGGAGATGCTGCTGCAGAATGGTAAATATCACTGCTCTGTGTGAACATCTGTTCATTACATTGAAACTGCTACATTACCAGCTGTGTAAATTAACTTGGATCTTAGGCAATAATATGTTGGGGAAATGGAGAGACTATATATTTTTGATGTTCCAATTATAACCCTGGCTATTAGCTACAAATGCACATATATACTGTAGTTCTGTCGAGATGGGGTTTGACCCTCTTATAAAGATAAGAAACCAGTGTAGCATCAAGCATATTAAATACGGATTAATGCATCTACTACACAGGAATTGTGTGCTTGAAAACTACAGAACCTGGCACACATCAGAAGAATTTTTCATATTTTACGGTGCACAGATTGGTCTGTTGTTGACTTGAATTCATCATCTGTGCCCTCAAAATACTTTAGTTCCCATGAAGTAACGGACTGAACCATAAGCAGGGAGCACCATTCAGTGTGAAACTATATGGGAGCGTCAAGTAAATAAAGACAAATAGACTGGATAGGATCATTTAAAGGTTTTAGTTTGAGGAACATATCCACACTGTAACACAGCTGCTAGTCTGCTAACAGTTAGGTTGATCCTCCCTAACTGGCCACAGCATCAATTAACTTCACTTCCTACTGGTACAGTACTGTAACTTAAAGCCAGTAGACTATTTTCAACAACAGGGTTATGCCATTTGACGGCACAGTTTAGTGATTCAAGACCACAAATTATTTAATTCAAGGAAACAAATGAAGCAATTATGATTTTAAGAGAAAAACACTACTGAGAACCAGAAATGTTGCCCTTGAAACTCGCTTGAAGGAAACAAACAATCCATTAACGGTGAGAATTCTCTCTCTCAGCAAACAAAATGAGATAACAGAAGAGAGACGTGATTGGTGGAGGGCAAATGTATACAATGAGAAACACTTAAGAAGCCTGCTATAACAAGACTCTTAACAAGGAGTGACGTCTACAGTATAAAGTGTTCAGAACCTCGATTGTCCGTTTGGATGGATGTGATAAAAATATGTCCATATTTGCAGTTGAATCACTACCTGGGCGATAAAACTGCACTTAAAACGAGCAATGGCTTCATTTTTATGGCTATGTTACACCACCAACACGCAAAGGTCACTCCGATACAGCTGTTTTGTGGCACATCGCATCAGTTTCGAGGTAATTAATTTTAGTAAAGCAGCAGCACAACCTCGTCCAGGGAAGCGCTGAGGACACTGGTGACATTTTGGTGTTTGGAGTGATTTTGCTTTCAGTCCATTGAACAATATATCTCTTCAAGAAATATTTAAGGAGGTGAGTGACAATATTTCCAAACCTGTCACTGTAAACTTTGGGCACACAGTACAAAAGGCATATCCTCCAGTTAGCCATTATGAGTCTATTAAATGTGAGCTTTAGTGAGTTAGTGCCTCCTCTCTGTCACCCTGTCTGTGCCAGAGCTGATGCTGTTTTTTTTTTTTAAATCAACCAACCAACCAAGGGAGGCACAGTATCATTTTCTATTTACAGATGACCACATTAAAAGTCTCCTTTGAAGAAATACGCAGTGAGAGAACTCATAGCGTATTTAGTTTCAAGGCCACAGAATCGGTGAATTCCAATTAAATAATGCCCTGGGACATTTGAATATCAGGGTGCTGCAATGCAATGAAAGATAACCTGTTCAAAGCAGCAACGGTAATGAAATAAAAATGAAAAATAACTAACAATGAAGTCAACCTTAAAAATGAATCCAAAACGATTTGGAAGAATACAATTTATAGAACATGATGGCATGAAACGGTCAGTTTTCGGACCACATTCCATGTTTTATATCGTGTTCTTCTGACTGAAGGCCATATTCTGATGGTTTTACACAAGTGTACCACTTTTGACCAGAATGAGTGATAACATTAAAAGTGAATTTTTTTTATTCAATGTTTAAACAGAGCTCTCCATGGTCCCGACTTGCTCGGAGTCAAATCTAATAATCAGCTTGGGAAATATACTTTAACTGAAAATGCTGCATCATATGAATATAGGTAGCATTAATTCACAATAAGACACTATTAGGAATAGCCAGTAAAAATAATTAAAATATAAACTATTTAATAAAATATAAGAGCTTCCAATACTCCTCGTTATCAGGGTTGTAGTTTCCAGCAATAATCAAGACTTTAAATAAACACACTTGCTAAACTGATAAAGCTTAACTTTGTTTTAGTTTAAAGAGTGAAAGAAAAATACTCATACGCACCTGCACAGGAAGAGTTGACTTACCTGCTTCTCTTCGAGAACAAATATTTGGATTCTGCTAAACATATTCAGTGTTTCTGATTTTGACAACCAGAGAGTTTGATTGTACCATCTTTTAAAACTTCTTTTCCAAACACAGTAAAACGTTCTATTGTCCTAGCAGCTCTAAAATTTGCATTCAAAGGGATGTATTTACCTAGTGGGACATGCACCCTGATAAACAATGACAAACTTTTTCATGAATAATACATTTGGTGGGACTGCTGTGACAATGCTAAAGTTGTTAGTTGTGAGTGTTTTTCAGACTCATTTTATTTTTAAATAGCCAACAATGTTTGAAGACATCATTCTCCACATAAAGGAAGATATCGTCATCCAAAAAAGAAGGTATTACAACAAATATTTTGTGGTGTACATCTTTGCTTTAGTGTATCTGTCGGCACGCAAGTTAATTTATCGTTCACTAATCGAAACCCACATGATGACTCCATAAGGGCTGATGCTGTTGTTTTTTAGGAGACAGCAACACTGGGAAAGAGAGATCCGGATCCATCCAAATTAACATTAATGAAGTGAGTTATATGACCACGTAATGTGACAAAAGGGGCCATGTCTCAAAAGACACTCAATATCAAGTGATGGAGGGAGGTGAAAGGGAGTGTATTAACACGCGAGGAACTTCCTTGACACTTTTTAATTGCTACCTTAACCCCTGGTGTCAGAGCCATTTAGTCACAAAGGCATTGCATGCAAAAGGGAGATGGAGAGGGAAAAAAAAGAAAATAAGCTGTGCACTGCATCAACCTTACTTACCCCCTTAGCCCTTGACACTGTGTTCCCCTATAGTGCTTCGCCAATAAACCACTAAAACTCCCCTAAGGTGCTGCTACACATGACCAGCCCACGCTGCTGTTATGACCCCTTGCACTCGGCACTTGTAACTGTGGCTCTAAATTGCCATCTTCTGTCATCCCGGTGAACTGTAGACCCGTAACCAAGCATCATTGGTTGCGGAAAGTACATTATATAACATAAACTCACTTGTAATGTACAATAAAAGGCCCTTTGCTCTGTGGATTACAGACGAAGAAGAGCTACAGCGTAGGAAAGATGCAGGATTTGAGAGATTAAGGACGAACTTAAAGTGTTTCCTGATCCTTCTGGTTAACTTTTGCAGTACATTACAGCAATTATTTGCTGTAATGTAGTGCAAAAATGATTTCCCCTTTTCCTCATGCATATATTCAGTCAGGATCAGGAAACTGAATTTTAACTAAACTTAAGGAGCAAAAATATATATGATTTAAAAGTGTCTGGCACCAGTTTTTTTTTACTAGGAGGTTCATTTATTGGAGCGTGATGAGACAAGATGCAAAGTTAATGGTGTTCATTCCTTTACTTTATATAGATTGTGTTTTGTTAATTTATACAACAAATACAATTCTACCCAATTCATATTGCCATTAGCAGGTTGTTAGTGCCAGAGCCAGCGCTCAGCCATCAAAGCTGCATCAGAGGCAGTAGAGAAAAGCAGCCAGTGGCTCTGGCTGAAGAGAACCGAACCCAGTTGGTCCCCCAAGTAGCGTGCCAGGAGGTATGCGGTCAGCTTAGGCTTGACTAAGGGAACAGGACACCCCTGTCATGCATAGTCCCTTGAGATGTCCGCCACTTGACAACAAGGTGACTCTCATGGCTAATTGGGCTTGGGACGCAAGCTCAGGTCTGATCAGGTGTATAGTGTCAAAGGCCGAAACACCCCATGACCCAGAGGAGCACTACTGATGATGCATCCCGTAAATTCAATTATTTCCTCCAATCTTCTTCAAGTCTACCATCCACTATTCACCGACAAGTCCACCAGTTATTTGAATGTGGTTATATTTAACAATGAGTATAGCCATTCAGAAAGGAATGTAAATGTGTTTTAATAAAAAATAAATAAAAAAAAACATGCCAAGATGATTATCTGTTTTTAATGCGATCTTGTCAAGTTGCCACCTCTGTGTTGTCATTTGGGTTTTCATATTTTGCTCCATGTTTAATCAGTTATGTGGACTGAATCAATAAGGGAGAAAAAAAAGACCCCTCAATTTTTAAAAAGACAATTTCCTCTTCAATCTCAAAGCAATCAAGAGACCTGTTCATCATTTCAACATATTCAATTTATCTTTATGACCAGAAAATAAATAAACCAGAAAAAGCAATTTATAGAAATGCTTCAGGGAAATATTCCAGTGATGTACTTGTCAGTTTGCCTCCTGAGAAAAATCAGTTCTTCAACCACACCGAATTAAAACACTAATCAAATGCAAAAAAACAGCAAAGATAAAAAAAAAGGTTGAAAAATATAAACATTGCCATCTCTTTCATGTGAACCGTGAACGACTGTTTAACCAAGTATCCCAGTGAAAGACTTGAGTGTGTTCCATATTCATCAGTGTTTGTGGTTACTCCTGGACAGTTCAACAGACCATGATATTTCCTTAAACTAAATGTCATGAAGGCATTCAAGCATGAAATGTCAGACTAATTCAGGGCACAAGCACAATATGTGAGCTCGCAAAAGGACTTTGCTCAAACCATATGGAGCAATTCATCAAAGGGAAAAGGTGGCCCGAGAAAGAGTGGCGTCAAAAACAAATGGTCTGCAGACACAGCTCAAATTGATTTTGCAAAAGAAATTGTGCTTAAAATCTATCTCAATTTCAATGAAACATTGTCGCTCACTGATTCTTAGAGGTAAATCTATAACTCATGCCATTTTATTACAGGCCTGTGAAACAACACGGGGACAAGCTCTTCTTGATTATTATTGACTACATATTTGGCTGAGAAGAAATTTACAGTAACATCAATGGTAACTTTGCGCTGACACACCAGGCAAGTATTTTTGAAATATTTGTATATTGTAGCTCCTCAAACAAGTTTGTGGTTTAATTCATTATATACAGCTGTATGTTCTCCTAGCTGACTAGCACTACTGTCTAGTTAAATTACTATTAACTAAGCCTTTAAAACATTAAAGAGCCAATAGTAATCTAGTTTCTATAACATTAATAGACGGCGAAACAACATAAAATGCAATGATTTACATATTTGATTGTTCTCAAATTGTTTTTAGCACTATTTACTAGCTACTTACCTTTATCAGTCCGTATGTCAGGCGATGAAAAAAGATGTAATCAAGTAGATTAAAAACCCACAATGCACCATGGACACATGCAAACCGGTAGGGGCGCTAATTTAGGAAACGCTCCTTTGGGTCGTATCTGAGGTTAGGAACAAACGACCTATGTGGTCATATGGGTTGGAGGGCTTGTTGGATTATAAATGTAACCATGAAGAAAAGAGGTCCTCAAACCTTAACAAAGTAGTTAAAAACAAGCATTTGTGCAGAGCTGATTTTCAGGGGTAGTGAAATGTAATCATTCAGTTCAATGTTTTATGTATAAATGTTGGCCTTCTGACTTGTGCTAGAAACAGATTAACCTAATATAATTTGCAGGAAACCTCTCTAAGTCTTGTTTAGATATGAAGGTGACACGAGTTCCTTAAATAAGCTCTCCTGAGGCGCTCCAAACCACGAAAGGTTGCACGCATCATTTTAAGTGCCAACGGCGACATGGGTGCTCATCAAAATTTGGAGGCAGATTACCAGAATTTGTTTTCAAGAGGAGCTCCATCATTTCACTCAAATCTTATTTTTGATTGCATATTAACTGCTCATGCAACATATTCTAATTGAGTGGCTCTTCTTTGAACATAAATGACCATTGTGTTTTGTCTCAAACTGGACTGCGCTTCGTTGTTGGACTTGACGTGGCTTTGACAATAAATCTCTGGTAAACGTAACATGTTAAAGTAGTATTTTTTTTCACAGCTTTGACCTGTTAGTTCTAAAAACAACCCCACTAATACCTCTATACATATCTGGAGAATCAGCTTCAAAGCAAAGCTCGCCATGGCAAAAGAAGAACATGAACATCGCCCAAGAAACTCTAATACAGATTCATATTTATCACAATTTTCAATCCAGTGAGATTTAATTCACTATTATTACATTTCTAAAAGCATGTAACCTAAACTGACTTGGATAACTAATCCCAGCCCTCTCATCAGACATCGCACATAATAAATTGGAAACAGGCAGAGATTAGGTATATTCTAATCAAGATTTATTACAGACTGAAATTAATACTTACGAAGAGAGTCAGTCCGGGTCAAATGTAATGTGACAGTGGACTTTCATTTACTTCTTCCTCAAGTTATTTCACATCTCTGCATCTTTGGCTTTCCGTACACTGCGAGTACAATGCTGCGATGAACTTTTGCCACACAGCGGCAGAGTAATGAGGAGCCTTAACAATCGTATGTAATTAGCCACTGAATATTCATCAGCCTAAACCACGGAATGCCTCAGGTTGTGTAGCTTAGTATCAAATATTAATACCTGTGTAATGAGAGTAGCAGTTTATAGAAGAGTGGGATGATGAAAACAGCTGTTATTATGAAGTCTGATGGATTGGACAAACACTGGTGTATCAGTTTAGCAGAAGTCATGCGTGATGCATGAAGCCGTGTTGGTCAGGACAGGAAGTTGAACATCTGATGCTGTACACAAGAAAAAACAATACATACAACAAAACATGCAACAGTGCAATCCCAGCTCCATTTAGATTTATTTGCAACATTTCAACTATAAAAACAATCTGGACATAAAGAATAGTTGAAATATTGCAACTGTTGTCAAAAATAGTTTTTTAAGTTATGAATATTGATCTGTTTTTATGTTTAAACATGTTATTCCTTGTAATTTTCATTTGCCTTATTGCAGGCCTGACCTTTTTTAATCCTGGTTTGCAAAGCACTTTGTATTAAAAAGTTAATTTTATTAGTTATTTTTACTTACATGGCATTAGTGGGAGATTTCTTTTCTTGCTTTTTATTGATATTGATTCAGTTTGGGCAACTCCTTTAAATAATACATTTTATTGTACTTTCAATCAGACAGTATGCCTATTTATTATATTTAACCTCGTAATAAAGTTTGCTTGATAATGTGTGATGATGTCACTGGTCATTTTGCTGTACACTTTATAGCAACCACACATCTACTGTATAGTAAAGTATACACAAGTGTGTTTGTGAGGAGGACCTGTGGTTGGTCAAAGTGCTCCTAATAAAACCAAAGGGAGTCATGGCTCCAGTGTGTGGGTATTGCAATGAACAACAAGCAAGACAAACTGAGCTTATTCCAGAAAATACGATGCATTGTTACTATGTTTTGCCGGAAACCAATAAGTGGTGGTTTGTGGACAAATTAATGACAAAAACAAGTGACTGGAAGGAAGCCAAGCTATATTCCAGCACAGCCATCCATTTACGGAAACAAATCTATTATGTTTATAATCTATTTCTTTGTAGAGGCCACCAATTGCAATGCAAGAATGTAGAGCAAACATGCAAGAAATGTCTTTTGTATGAAGGTAAAATATATAGGACTAAAATATGTTGTTCCAGCAGAAATGACATAAACATAACCCTCCACCCATCCTGTTCATTTAAGGATTTAACCCAGTCGATATCTTGAGTGCTGATATTTTTTTCTGTGAGGGCATTAATGTCCAATAGCAACAGCTCTGCTGCTCTGATGGTCATTGATCACTGATATTTATGGGGAAAAGTTGCTGAATCAGACAGGGGGCTTATTTTACTGCTACAATTGACAGAAAAAGATCAATACACACGGAGGAATGGAGGAGGACTGAAATGAGTGAAATGATCAAGAGAAGATGTAGCTTGTTTTCATTAGGGAGTGGCTGATAGAATCAGATGATTAATCACCATCTTCCCTGCTGCTGTAATTCTCTACATGAGTCAGAAATCTTTAGCGACCAACCACAATAAACTATCCTCTCTAGTATTTAAATCAGCCTCCACCCAGCACGTGTTTAGGAGGAAACGTGTTTCATGTTTTAGCTGTGACTGATTCACAGTCAAATTATGGTTGATGATATTATTACATGTCTGTGTCATTTAAAAAAATGGACAATGTAAACAAGCAACAGACATTTTACAATGGTTGGTTGAACAAGGGGAAGTGGGGAAAAATGTGCCTTTCGAGTTAATCCTCAAAACAGAAAATGGTTCAGAAAACAACCATCATACATAATGCATGGTTCACATGATTCAAGGTTTTTCTATTTTTAGTCCTGCCAGGGGCAGATGAAAACGAGCTTGCACAGAGTAAGAGCTCGGTTAGCCCGTGTTTGTAGTAGACGAGGGCGCGCTGCTCTCACAATGGCTGATACACAAGGCTGGTTCGATTTCCCCGGGGATATGAAGGCCATCATATCATACAGCACTTCCTTTCAACTCCTTCCCGGTTCAATTTATCGGCTACAAACAGGGTGCAGATCCTCACCAAGAATCTCTGCTTTGTGAGATTCTGAAACTGATGGCTTTAATGCTACCATGAACATGTTGAAGAGGAAGTCTCAGATTTACAATTGACTGCAGCATCTAGTTCACGACACGTGTGACAGGATATCTGACTGATGGCTGTGATAAAGGTGAGCTGGGAAAGGAATTAGATATAAAAGAATGTCTAATTAAATGTTATGTCTGACTTTTCAATTAGACATTTGAAGACTGCTTCACTTTCAAGTACCTTAATGTCACCTATCAACCTTAAACCTCAAATGCAGAGCTCCGGCCGTTAGACACCGGGGACCATAACACACCCCATTTATCATTTATCATCTCCTTCCATTCAACCTCAAAATTATTTTTATGTATACTTTTCTGGTGTGAAGTCATCAAAATTGTTGAACTGCTGTCACAGAAGTGTGATGGTGCAGGATTTTGATGAGTAAGGGTCTGATCACACGAACGTGCGTTGACGCATCACCCATAAAACCAAGGGTTGTTTTCTATGGCACAGCACGTCTGCTCTCTTGTGCTACAAATCCTGTTTTTCTTGCAGTTTACAAATGTGCATGAATGTACATTGTATCTTATTATGAATTGAATACTTGAAATTGAAAATTAATTGAAAAACTAATAAATGAGATGGTTTGGGGAGGTTATTTTATTAGAACTATGCTGTTGACTTCAAGGATACATTGCATTCTGGTGAGTAAACAGGATGTTAATACACATGTTCTCCATATGCAACTTCAACTGATTGGTCTATAGAGACCAAAGCTATGTAGGAATGTTTGGCAAAGCCCTCAGTGTAATCAAAGCAATAATTAACCCCTTCTTCTGGGGCCTATATGTGCAAAAGTAAAACAGACTTATGAATACCACACTTAACAACAACAACAAAAATGTATTTAGGTGGAGGTTCAATAAAGACAAATCACCGATTTCGAAAAATCTGGGAGTGTAAGAGCATGCTCTACTTTTGGTGTGAAAATGTCAACAATGAATGAAACAATGCAACAAAAAATGAATGTTTCCTTATACGCTGACCTTATTGAAAAGCAGAAACTCCTTGCTGAAGACCAAGTAATACATATTTGTGTCAGAAAGAGAATGTCCATGGCCAGGAAGCTGCTTATTAAAACTACCCAGTAAATCTAGCATGGACAAGTCCTGACCTTATTACATGGTGGTTTTAATAAAGCTGTCAATTCTTCAGATTACGCTAGTGACCTCTTTTATGTAAGCCTTTTTAATGCTCTCCTGGGACCAGTTGGGTTTATAGAGTTGGTGCCAAATCATCACACTTAATCAAACACGTATAGCCTTCCCCTCAATTCTGAATTTATGATGTTTATAAACACAATGCATCATTCATGCCCGGTTGACAGCACAAGACATCGCTGCAACAAGAATAGCATCTGTCGGGAAGGAAACGTGTCGTGTGAAAGTTTGTTTTCATTTCGGCATTTTTTAACTAACTACTTGAAATAAACGGTCAACTGATTGATCTAATCATTGACGGAAAATGCGTTGACAGATCCTGAAAGACAAATCTCACTCACTCTTTGTTCTTATTAAATCCTAATTAGGATTATTAGGGCTGAAGTATAGCTTAAGTCTTGACTTAACGGCCTTTTAGGGAGATTCCAACTTCTGTGAGAGAAATCCAGCCTCATTCAGTGTGATTGTGTATTAAATTTAGCAAATAGGAACTCAACCACAATATATTTCCATGCCTGTGTTATGAAAACAAGCTGTGTTAAAGAAATGCCTGCTTGCTGCCAGTCAGTCACACATGCACAATTCACTCCAGTCCTCATTACAAACTACAGAGAGCAAATAAATACGTCCACGGAACCGGCGACATGAAACAAACTGGATACTCGGGCTGCAATACACACACCGCGGTACAAGACGTGACTCGTTTCTTCCCCCCTGATAGACGACATGTTTATCAGGAGCCAAACTCAGTCAACCAGGCTGCAGGTTTGCAACTGCTGCACCTAATCTACTGTATGTGACAAATGATGTTGTGAATGTATTAAACCTGCTAACAGAGCGGGGCTCCCTCTGTGAGCTACAGTGCTTCTATCACAATGTGTGCTCATTGCTATGAGGGCTAATCTATATTAATTACATTATTAGCTTTTGGGGTTTTATTTGTCAGCTTGTGTGTAATCATCATTTTTACAAATTCGTTCACATTTCCTGCAGCTTCACCATCATTAACTGTTTGGGTTTTTTTTCCCCATGTGGGGGCAGCAGAAACAAACTGTAACCCAAGACAAATATCGAAAACTATTTTAAGCTTTTAGACTGATATGGTGAACTTTTTGACAAACATCTAGTGCACAGAGGAATGTTATCATTCATTTAGAGTCTTGTTTCTGGCAACCTGATGGTCGTATCCTCTTTTAGCTCCTCTACCAGCTCCTGAGGGAAACATCTGGCTCTGTGGCTGCTAAATGCTCCACTTTTGTGTGCAGCATTTGGTGCTGGGTTGGAACAGTGGGTTTCTAAAGGTTGTTCTTGTTTTCTGTTCTGTTGAAAAAAAGAAACTGAATCAGGAAGAAAGCTGGTGAGAGCAGCGAGAGTTAAACAAAACGGCAAAAGTTGGGCACTTTACAACCAAACAAAATGAGCTGAAAGACGCTTCAAAGCTGAAAAAAGCCGAGGGGACCTGCAGCGTTGGCTGATAATTATCTGTGAGACAGTCAATACAACATAGTCATTTTATTCATAATTATTCTAAAAGCTTTAAAGACAATGTTTTCGCATAGTGGCATATTCTTCTACTGCCTACATTGTGCAACAGACGTGAAACTTCTGTAGAAACGTGTTTTGTTTAGGTCAGGTTTTGAAGTCATTAGTAAGGCATTTGTTTTTGTTCGGGAAGTAGGAGAAGCAGGGAAATGGAAAAGTGATAAAATACAACAAATGTTTCCAGGCTGTTCAGTGAAAGAATGCCATGGTTACAGATTTGCACACGGGTCTTATTTGCAAATTAGATACTCAAATCTGAATGTGTCTATCATCAAAATGTGTTTTGGTGTCAGCTATGCTGTCACTCAAATGAACGAGGACGGGTGTGGAGGCTTCGGCAAACAGTTAGAACCTGTGTTGTAGGTTCTATCGATGTTAATCGCGTTCCTACTAGTTTCTCATGGACGACTTCAGCAGTGAGACACTGTTGACAGCCCAGTATGGGTGTGGTGCCAATCACTTCTTGCAAATCAGTTCTTTGACTCAGAAGTTCACTTCTTGCAAATCAGTTCTTTGACTCAGAAGTCCTTGAATGTGTTTGGAATGATTATAATTTTTTTGTCAAAAATATTCAATATCCAATTGATTTTACAAAGCCAGAAAAATACACTTAAACTGTCTTTGTATGCACACACACACACACACACGGAACTAAATAATCATAGACTACTTGCACATCAGTCTTCAGTTTTCTTTGTTGGTGCCAGAAATCTGACTGCACTCATTCTCACTGCAGGGTGGGTAAGTAGCCATGATTGCCAATTACCGAATGACTGCAACAACATTCCAGCCATTGCTTCAGTGTGAGCCCAGAAAGATTTTTGGTTACCCATCGTGGGCAAATGCATTATTTAAAGAGACTCATTATGCCTTAGATAATCAGAGTCTTTCAGGGTTTCAAAATACTCAGAAATAGGTAACAGGAAATGATTATTGATAGATTGAAAAGAAAATTGGGATAATTCTAGAAAAGTGTATAGGGAAAGTCTCAACAACAAACAATGGGACTAACCTTTCCAAGAAAGGAGGCAGCTCAGGAAATAGTTTGATAAATACTTTAAAGACCAGTAGGATAATATGTTGGCATTAAGGAAAGCAAATATAACAGGCATGCTTGAATAGCATTTTATAATTATCCATGCAAAAATCTTTACTGTCCTTTCTAGTTATTTTATATTTTGAAGGAATATGCCAATTGGATATCAGTCTGCAAAAGTAGAGAAAAATTCAAGTCAGTAACGCATGGGGGAAAAAAATAGCTTGACCATCTACTAGCACATGAAGCTTGAGGGGAGGATTATATCCCTTGATCCGAGTTCAGATGCTAGAGTCCAACCGGCTGTGGGGAATCATAGCAAGTGGCTACATTTTACTGGGCAAGCTGCATCAAAGAAAACTGCATGATCGTAAAAAAATGGCAGTCAAAGGCAACATTTTTAACATTTTAATCCGGCAGCAACCTCCAGTTCTGAAAAGTGAAGCCAATGCAGAAGTGCCTACAATTTGCATTCTCTTTACTGGCCATCAGGGGGTGACGCATCCAGTTGCTAACAAATAAATAATCTATTGCTCTGCTGCTTGTGTTCCTCAGATCCAGCCATCGCTCCCGCACAATCCAAATATGCCCATTTCCTAAAACTGAAACATTATACTGTACTATCCTGCTCATATTTTAATAAAAAATGGTATCTTCACGGACTGAGAAAATAGGAACACCTTCATTTACAAAGATACAACAACTATAACTTTTTTTCAGCATTTGACAGCTTCAGCTCCCATACATCTGACCCCTGACAAAAAAAAAAATAAATAAAACCCATGGGAGCTGAAGCTGTTAATAAAGTCATGCGCTCTAAAATGCATGACATTTTGGAAGACATAGACTAATTGGTAAATTGAAAAATGATCCCTGTCTCTGGTTGGGAAACCAATCTGGCCTTATTAATCGCGTGATTAATGAGAGGAACACAGTGACTATCAGGAAAAAGAAAAAGGAGATGCTTCAGACTTTTCTCTCATGCTCAGTCAATTAGTAACTAAATTGCCTTTGATTTATTTCAGCCACAGCAATGGAAGACATTAGCTACCCTTGCCTTTTGCAAAGAAAAAAAAATAGGCATAACAAAACTCTAGCTGTCAATCTGTTAATCTAAAATAGGTACCACATACAACATACGAGTCACAATTAACACGAGCAGAGTGAACACAAAGGAAAGAGACACATAACAACATTTAGAACAAGTAATTCAGCAGAAGGTTGACTTCTCACACTTGCCATAATAAAAGGGATCTAGTAAACCGTAACTTTGAATACACATGCGAACGCAACCAGAGACACATGAAGGATGCACTGGAATCCAGCTGTGTGATGGTTTCATTACACACAGCTGCAACAAGGTCACTCTTTCCATAAGATGAGACAAAGCTGAGACCAGTTTGCCTTGAGAGACTGCACCATGACCTTAACCCTGACAACACAGCTCTACAGGTCCAAAGGGTACAAAAGTCACCACACTGACTTGGCAATTATAAGAGAGATGGAAATAATAGCTCTTGTGCAATGCGTGTGGGTCAGTTTTGTGTTGAACGCTCACTTAGAGGAAATAAATGTGAAGCACAGCAATGAAAAAAACTTGAGAAGAAGTATAGTAGCAAAAAGTAGTTAGTACACAATCTGGTAATTCTATAAAATCTTTTTAATATTATTTTATTGCGCCAAAAAAGGTAACATTCAATGAATTGCTTATCTGTTAAGCAACTGCAGTCATTAAACAAGGCTTGTATAATTAAAGTGGAATTAATCAGTATCACTGTAAACAAAATTGCGTCAACGTAATTAAAAAGATTTAAAAATGTAAGAATAATTAAAAAAAAAGAAAAAAGAAATCTAACAACTTAAAATATCTTGAGCTTCTGTGACATTTTCTTTCTTTTTTGTTAATTAAACTGATGAACTTGAAAATCAGTACATGGCTCTATTGACTAACAAATGATAAATATTGAAAAATAAAAACAATTATCTGCAAATGTTACTTGTAACATACAAAAATACTTTAATATCCGACCCAATCATTTTAACCCCAGGGAACCACTATTCAATGAGGGAAAATCATTTTGACCTTGTGTTAGCAAGCCACCACAAGTTCATCTCACTAAGTGGACTTATTTTTAACCATAATCAGCCAAAACAAACAGGCGGTTGTGCGTCACTCCTCGCTGCAGCACACTGATGTCATAGCCCTACTGAGTCTTTATCACCAAACACACACCAAAAGCTTTATGAGGCACTTCAAACTTCTTTGATGCCCCTACTGTGACCTCGTTTCAGTTTTGGAGCATCAAATTAGGACCCAGCAACCTGCAGCAGCAGTTCCTGCCTGGAGAGGGCTAAAAGGAATCAAATGCTCAGGATATTACCCCAACAGGGTTCTGTTGCTGTCGGGCTTTTATACTCTCTGAAGGGCAGTGACTGTACTCGGCCAAAGATAGTTAAGGAGTTAAGAGAAGCTTCACTCCGTGGCACCACTGTAGAGCTGCGAATGGACCCCTCAACTAAAGAGTCCTTCTCTCAAATCCATCCGTGAGCAGCACCGGAAGTGTGCCTTTCTTCGATCAATGGAGATGCTGGATCGTTTTGCTTATAGGGTGTAAATTTAAAAAGATCGGTGTTAGCAACGATTGAAAAAAATGTCCGCACTTAATAGGTGACAGCCCTGGAGGAGCCAAAGTGACATCTCGATTCGGAGCAACAGGAATTCATTTTGTCGAAGGCTTGTTTTTAGCAACACTCTTCCCTTACAGGCTGTTCTGAATGGCCTGTGGAAAATGTAAGAATTTAAATAATTTATTTTTTTAATATCTGGTGGGGAAGTAGTATTTGCACATTAATTAATATTAGGCCTCTGGGCTGTTTACCACAGGTAGGGGTGCACCTACTTGGGCTGACAATGAATGGGTCTGTTCTAAATATTTGAATGTGTATTTGAATGACAAAAAAAACAACATTCAAATGTGAAAATGATGTACAACATATAACCCTGTGTGCTGTTTTTGTGCTGCTGGCCCCAAAGAACTGGTCCATCAACTAAAATGAGAAAAGTCCAACACAAAGACAGAATCATTATTGCCCCAGCTAATTTCGAAATTATTCACTAAATATTTTGATCTGTATGAAAAATAGCTGGGAGATCAAATTGTCTGCAAGAAATCAAAGAAGAGCTGATTCTGTCTGTGTGGGTATTTTTACCTCTTTTTTTTTTTTTTTCTAATGGCGGCCAAATATACCAGCACAATTGGCAGTGTGGGCCATTAATATTGCCAGAATCCACTGCGAAGCAGCTTAGAGATGCAAACTGCACACCACTTCATAAATGTGACTATAGCCAAGTGTGTTTCTAAAGACCATTTCATGAGCCTCTTGCTCTACAAAACCATTGACAATGTGCCCCACTGGCCCAACGTCTTGGCTTGTTGACTCTAAATCAACACTGTAGCCAACCCACTCAGGCTGTTCCGTCCTACGGGGCCCATCAAATATGTTTAGACTTGATTGCAATTAAAAAAAAACATTTGCACTTGCTTCCAAACACTTACATTCCATCTTCCATTTCAGCAGCAGAAATAGTTATTTGTATCTCTTATTATCTTATAAAATGATGTTAACAGAACCAGTACCATGTGTTTGTCTACAGCTTATAACATTTCACACGTACTGTCTTTTAATTTATATTATGCTCCACTATTTATTGTTTAGATTATACACAATTTACCTCATGAACTTTTTAATGGCTTTTCAAAGGCCTGTCTTCATACAGTGGTTGACATGCATTCACATTGAACTCTCTGCTCTTGATCAGTTATATTACTTATGATTAACTTATGCGTATAAATCCCAGTCATTCTACTGTCTATTTGTGTCAGAACCTCAATGTTGGGCTTATTGAATACAGATAATGCACAGAGATCTTGACTATGGTGAAGCCTGAATACTCTTTCATATTAACGGTGTGAGCTCAGGAAGCACATTTGCCAAAAGTCCTTGACTGAAATGAAATACTAGCGATGAGAACAATGGAGTGAGTGACAGCTCAGTGAGCTAAATGAAACAAACACAAAAGGTGTTCATTGTCTCAGTTAATCACCTTAAACCACATGCATTGTTTTATTTATTTAATTACTTTAATTCTTATTTCTCTTCACTCTGTGAATATCAACTCTTATCTTAAATCGACCTCCATATGGCATTTTATTGGCTAATTATTGCAAACCTGTCTTTAATTTTCAAGTGATTGTTTCCATTGCAGGACTGAAATATCCTGCTACTCCAGGAAAAAAATAAGATTGTGATAATGATCATGTCGACACACCTGTCAAACAGTTATAGCGTCCATGTCATCCATCTCTGTAAACACAATTACAGACAGGTTACAGACATTTTTTTTTATTTTTACTTTAGATGTTTGCTGATGTAGCTAATAGATATGCTTGCCTTACTACCTTTTCCGAGAGTACCAGGATCAATGGTGCAGTGCCGATTTACAGTGAAAAAAGGTTGGTGCTTTGTCAAATAATCCCTATAATCCGTGACAGCTCTTTCAGGGGGTTAAAACACCCATTTATGTGTCCGTAGTCACTACAATCCCTGCTATCACACAAAATCTGGTTTTAGCCGGGCCCCCATCATGGCAAATCAGCTGAAGATGCTCAAAACATAGAAGGCTCAAAGGGAGAAGAGGATGTGGATCCCTGCTGTTTGCATCTGGGGAAGAGCAATACACAGAAAATAGATAAATAGCTAACATATGAGGCTGGCATTAGTCCATGCTTTTTTTTAAATTATTATAGCAAATCCACTGTGAGCCTGTTTCTCTACTGTGGCACTCAACCATGAGCTCATTTGTTCCTACAGAAGTCCTAAATAAAGAGTATATATTATATTATATTTTAAATTGAATTACTTCCTACTATAGAACAGTATAAATACTGTTTGCTGTTCTTACAGTCCATACAGCATCAGTTATCCAAATGTAAACACATGTAGAACTACTATAAAAGTTCAACATTTTAAATCACCTCTTTCAATACACAGGTTAACATCAGACCAAAATTAAATCTACAGTATGTGTTTTCTCGGATGCTTTTAATTGCTAAATCAGGTTGCTGCCTTCAACAACAGTTATACATTTTCAAAAATGTATTATATAAAATTGAGGCAAGCGATTTTTGATCTCAATGAAGATACTGTACGATGCATGGCAAAGATGAAGAACATCTTGCAGCTTAACACCTATCTTAAAGTGCACAGAAATATACCCGATCTATTATAGTCAAGATCATGATACATATAAGATGTAATACACAAATCACAGATGTTTCCCTCTTTTAGTATAAATCATTGCATATTCATTTCTATGTTTGAAAAATGTGGCAGAAAGCATTTAGAGACAAAAGCTCTCTTTTTTTACATGGCTTCCTTGAATTTGACTTTGGGCGTAACTTCGGGGTTCTATAGCTCAAAACACAATTCTGTTGTTTGAAAAAGGGTTCATTAGGCAATTAGGATGTTTTGGGGCATTAATCTGCATCACTCTCACCAAACAAATGGTCTCTCTCTGTGGGTGCGTATTGGTGCCAGGATACTTGGAAAGATGATTTAATTTTTCCATTTGACTGCCAGCCTGCAACAATGTCACTTTAATTGATTGAATCTATTCTGAACTGCTAACTCGATTGAAAACAATGTGTGCAGTGCAGCTGAACAGATCTTGAAACCAGATAGAAGGCTTGTGGCATCCCCTCGTTCCCCATAGGAACATGTTCTGTCACAGTATTTAGTCTTTCAAATGGGTGTTTGCTGATGATGCTTCCCCTTCCTGACTATGTCACACTGGCTAAAAGGCTGCAACGACCTTTGTTGGTGTCAGTTTGTTCCAGTTTAAGCTGGTGAGCTGTTTTTTTTTTTTCTTTTATTAGTGTAATTGATGATGCGTGGGGAAATAGGAAATTCATCTTGGAAAAAAATTAACTGGAAGAAGCAATGATCAGAGTACAAAAAGGATCCTGAACTAAAAGTTAATGGAATCTAAACCCGAGATCGTGACATGATAGTTGAGGAGCTGGCCCAAAGCTCTGTGTCATAATTGAATCAGCAGCAATAAACATCATAATGTCTTATGAAACTCAAAAGCAAAGAATGCTGACGGTTTGAATACCACACTTTTTCATCTAATTAGTCTGTCAATTAAGCAAGGGATTTTTTCCAGCACCTTGAGGTCAGATGTTGTGGCACCAATTTGTAAGGCTGTTGACCAAACAATGGTGGAGAATTATAAACCCATCAGTTTTTTTCCCTGCAGGGTATCAAAGCAGCTGCCCGCTCAGCTTAACATGGTTCATACGCCTCTGCACTTGCACACTGTAATTCGGATTCTGCCACTCACAGAATCAGCCGACTCCTACTTTCTTGGGAGTGTAAAATCCAAATTCGTTGAAGGTGTGAACTAGGTGCAGTTTTAAAGTGTTTTGATACAGTGAACGGGGAGCTAAGTATACGTACTGTCAATACTCAATTAGCATACCTCATCTGTATCACTGGTGTTCCCCAAGGATCAATACTGGGCCCAATTTTGTTTTTAATGAAATGGGTTGAAGCAAAAAAAAAAAAAAAACTTCACTATTTTGCTAACTCATTTACATCAAGTTGTAAAGTGAAATGTTGATTAATGTGCACTGTCTTGGGTAAATAAATAAATAGCACAATTTTAAAAAGTTACTTTCTTTATTTAGACTGGAATATATTTCTCCAGTTTGCCACTATGTAAATGCCAATGAATCACAACTATGTACTATCATGTGTAAATGTACTTAGGATTCATAGTTGAATACCGTGACATAACATGACATAACATAGAACAAACTCACTTATTTTGTTCTTATATCTGCAGAAATGGCTGTTATTATGAAGAAATAT
Organism: Eutrigla gurnardus; assembly: GCF_963514095.1. Lineage (NCBI taxonomy): Eukaryota > Metazoa > Chordata > Actinopteri > Perciformes > Triglidae > Eutrigla > Eutrigla gurnardus. Next base: position 23,494,257 of record NC_139917.1, on the reverse strand, counting down.
TTGCAACAGTTAACATTTTATGAGTTCAAAGTAATGCTGCTTCTGCTGCTAAAGCCAAAGATTATCAGTTAAATAAAGGTTCAGGCTGTGGTGTAACTGTGTTGGCTGACTGAGAAAGGTTTCAAGAAAAGAATCCTTGACCAAAAAGTTCCATGAATAAATTATTGGAAAAGTTGTCCTCACATTGCAGATGTGAGGACAACTTTCTTTGTGTTAACAAAAGGGCTTCTTGCTTCTTGTCATTGATGTGGTGCAGATGGGCATGAAAAAAACTTTTCAAGTCCCCTAAGGCTACAGTGATGAATTGGAGTTCACTATAGGCTATACTTAATCAATACCTTTGGGGAATCCTGGTTTTCATTAAGACTGTTTCAAATTCTGTTATTAAAAATATTGATGAATTGATGAAAAAAAAAGTAACTGTCTTTGACCATGAAGCCCAGTGCAACACTGCAGACTGAATCATAAAGACAGGTCCAATGTGGGCTGAATGCACACCTTCAGTTATATGACGCCAGGTGAAATGTACAGGTTGTTGTAAGTGGACAGGCAGATGTCACTCGCTACAGAGATTGTGAGGGCACATCACAACTCCTAGAATTAATATTTCAAAGCCAAACCTGTACATATTCAAAATGATGAAGTTAAAAGCCTATTTAAACTGCCTCGACACGGATCCTACATTTGACATGAAACAGCATGATCAAAACCTGAATTTACTTGATTGAATGGCCACTAGACACCATCAGTCAGAAAAGAAAAAGCCTCATCATCAACAATTTAGTTCAGGATAAAGGGTTAACTCAGGAAGCCATTTTACACTGATTGAAATGGTTGGATTAATCATATTTTTCATATGCATGTTAGAAATGTTTCTTTCTGAAAAGGTTAACTTTCGTATAAAGAGGGACTATCATTTAAAAAAATCTTATTTTGCCACAATACATTGTCAGAACGATTTTATTTCCAAGGACACATCTGACAACTGTCTGTAACAACATCCGTTGTGATTATCTGATCTGATCTTCCTGCAAATGTTTTTGAGGTTGTTTCTGCATGACTTATTTTAGATTTTTGGAGTTGTGACGAATTGCAAGCATTATGTCTTCTTCTCTCACAGTGGCGAACACCAGTGACAGTTCTGTCTGTGTGTCTGTGGCTGTGATAGTACTGTCTGTGCTGCTGTGTGCAGACGTAAAACCAGGCCCGGTTCCAGAACAGAATGCCTTGGGGTGCATCTGAGATTACAGAGGGTGCACCAGTACTATACTAAAACCAGTTACCCAGCTTCAGTTCAGACTTCGCTTTTATACACACAGGTCTCTCTACCATAGACAAGCACTTCTGCGTAGTTCTACTGACATGTTGGGACAACAAACATTTACTGTGCTTCACTGCCGTGCGCGCCATAGATATACTAAGGGTGCGCGCATTTTGCACACGACACACGACGCGGCCGGCCACCGGCCGCCGAAGGCTATCACAGCAGCGCTGATATAGAGCGACAACATTGCGACCTCGAGCGTGATATTACTTTATACAACAGTTATATTTCGTAAAATGTACTGTTAATAATAATAATAATTGACAATAGATTGTGATTTGTTTGTTTATTTAATCATATAAACGGATGAAATTGCTTCTGCCAACAAAAATAGATCCCCACTGAGCGGACTGTTGCCAAGCAACATATAAACAAAACACCATACATAAATGCGGAGTGATTTTGACAGTTTGGTGAACAGTCAGAGTGATGTTGGAAGCTCATATCTCAACGGTATTTAATGGAAATTGTCACAAGTTTAACTACAATTTGTTTTGTGAGCAAGTATTTTATTATTTTTATCATATTTCTAAAAATGAAAATCTTTTTTTTTTTTTTTAATTGAGGGTTCAAACTATTTTTTTGGGGGTGCAATGCATGCTTATGCACCCCCGTAGAACCGGGCCTGCGTAAAACTGTCATGTGAGGCAAAAAATATGAGACTGACCGGCCGGTCAGCTGAAAATTGACCGGTTGCGATTAATCAGTGCATGTCTACTGTCAAAGTGACAGAGGTTGCATAGTGTGAATTTAGTTGAATGATAATGCTGTGTGTATATGTATAGTATTTAAACAACCTAAGAAATAATTCCCTTTTTTTTTAGAAATGTCACTCATAAGTTAATTACCATTAAAAGTTGAATTCAGTTTTCAACTAATTCATTTACAGTATCCCTCAAAGTAATGTTTGACTATAGGCTCAAGTCCAAAGTCAGGCTTTGGTGATAAACCTGTGTTGAAACAGCCTCAGTGTTTATATTTTAAGCCAAAATGACTGAACGGATGACAAACATTCAGATCCGACAGGCTCTAGCCTGTCCTATGCCTCTCAACTAAAAGCAGTATCTGTTAGTCAAGGTGATTAGGCTTTACTTGTCATATCACCAGACAAAAAAAAAAGGGCGGATTAAAGCAATTAGAAGTCATCAGTCTGAACATTGCACGTTTGTATTCACAAGCTTAGCAAAAGACCTCTGGGCTTTTATTCATTCAGGATCAATCTGAAATCACAACTTTGATGACAGCGATGCATTCATTACAGTATATTGAGCAGGTTTTTTTTGTTGTTTTTTTCCCCCACTGGCCCTTAACTCTGGTTGGCGGATGCATTGTCAGTTTACAGAGCCTACAATACTGGCCTATGGTCCCACACACGGCACAAAACACATCAGCCCTAGATGTATTTCTGTTATGCTGCATTTTATTCCAGAGCCCATGAGCTCCTGTGATGGGTGGATCAGGATGGGTGGATGCAGTTAGTGTTGGCAGGAGCAACAGTACTGAATGCTAATTATTTTGAAGGGCACAGGATTCATTGGTTGTTATGGTAACAAGAGACTGTGCACAGAAGTGCAGTAGAGAAATTGTGAATGAAACACAGACAGACTGATAGACAGACAGCCAGCCACACAGACAGACAGACAGACAGACAGAAAGATACATAGGCGAGATAGACGGAGCGAGATAAAGACAGACAGACATACATACAGATGGACAGAAACAAACATAGATGGGCAGACAGGGAGACAGACAGCCGAAGAGACACAGAGAATAACATATGCCTGTAAGACACACTGCTGTGAGCTATATTTTATTCTCTCTATGCCCGGGGTTCCACCTTGTGTCGGTTGGTGAGAGAGCTGTGTCTGGTTTGTAATGTATAAAGGAGATTGAAAAAGATCAAAAACGTATCGAACAGGGAAGAGTTTTAACAAAAGACTACAAAAATGTGCCTTTGATTCTCTTATTTCTGCCAGGAGAGCGCGCCCAAAGGATTACCCAGGTCTACAGTGGTGAATAAGCATCTTACGAGTATGCTTATACAAAATCAATAGATGTGATATAATTCAGTTTTCAAAATACCACTGGATATGGCTCACAAACCAATACAAGAGAATAAGAAAAGGTGAACACCTCTTGCGCTCAATAGCCACACTCATTATTTCAGTCGGGGCTAAATGTTCAGCGTTATCTTGGTCGATGAAGGAATCGTGAACATCTAAGCCCACAATTCTGTGAGAAAGTCACTGTGATATGCTCAAGAGTAAAGCACATAAAAGGAATACAACATAACGAGGGGCTCTATAAAGTTAGGCTTTAATGGTCTCTGAAGATTAAGAGGTCAAAGCCACTACAGAAAATTAAAACTTGTGATTCTTAAAAGAAGCTAATTGGTAGTTGCGGGTATGTCTTAGCATGTCTCCACCTCTCCAGCACTACTAACACAGAAACATAAAGCACGATGAAACATGGACAGCAATGTCTAAAGATATCGATTAAAAACTTAATGATCCAGTGATCGCATTTGTAGTCAAAAACATCTACAAAGTGCTCAAAGAATCCTCTTCTGTCAATTTAAGAGCTCCGTTAAGAAGATTCAAAATTGCAGCACAATCACAACTGCAGCTTTAAAGTAGTATTGATAAAACGTTTAAAAAAAGTTGAATTTATTTTTTATTGATTTATTTTTTTAAACATAATAGAATCCTATAAGACTTGGTACAAGCCATGTCAATGACTTGACTTCCATCCAGGACTTTTTCTTACATCAAGCAAGCAGCAAGCATGAAGGTGTGGTGACTTTGTATGCATTGAGAGCTGCTGATGCTAATGCTAATGAAGCTAAGAACTAGAAGCTGTAAGTTATAAGACTAATGATGACCCTGTCACTGCCAGCTGGACAATACAAGATCAATCACCGTGTAAATCCTAAATGTCATGGAGTTTGTAATTAGTAAGAGACTAAATGGTGGTTTTTTTCAAAATGTCCAACCCACCATGGTCTGAGTTGATGCCCGAGGGTATTAAAATGGTCCAGACCAGGACTACAGCCTTTCTCAGGATGTCATTCACCTTTGCTCTCATTACTGGGAGAAAGTTGTATTTGCTGCTCAGGTCAGCCACAGCCACCGGAAGTGATGCTTTTCCATACTGAAAAAAATTGCATCCCTGCTATTCCAAAGCTGCTCCGGCTATAATACTCAACAGGAGGACTGGCTATCCTTTGAAAAAGTTTGATACTGATACCTTGAATTCGAAACCCGACAATCGATATGAGCCTATTTAGTACACAGCTTATTTCTCTGCTATCTATAAACGTGTTTATGATGTTTATAGATAGCATTCTGTTTTCTTGAAATGAAAGCTCATTATGTGAACGACAAGAGGTATCAGTTCATTGCAAAGCCATGTTGGCAACATCAAAAGAATGTAACCCAATTAAACACTCATTGTACCACCTACCACCGCACCACATTCTATTCTCAAAGTTAACACTTGACATATTATTTAAATATTCCACAGTTGATTTTCCAAATACTTTGTCAGTCCCCTTTTTGAAATCCACATGAATGACTTCACATCAGAATAAATTAGATCCATAACACTTATTTAAAAAGAAAATGCGTCACTTCTAAAGCTGGTTGCTGACCGTTTGCTGACAAAAAAAATCCAGCAGGCTTCTTTAAAAAAAAATAAATAAAGCCTGACGCAGTGCTCACTCCACATAAAACACACAGGGACTACATTACATCACATCGAGCAAACTTCACAGAGAATAATGATGGCAGAACGGCATCTCCAGTCTTTTTTGACTGAATATTCTTTGATCCAGCTCAGCTGAAAAACACCAAATCTGTGGCACATCAACCCGTCATTCACTACCGAGCCTGTTTGTAAATTGTTCCGGCATTACTGTGTGTGTGTGTGTGTGTGTGTGTGTGTGTGTAGAATCTCAACCACACTGGGTGAAACAAAAGAGCTGTGAGATGACTGTCGAGCAGTGGCATCAACATAGAGGAAACACTGAACATACTTTGGATCGCATGTTGAAATGTCTCTGATGTTGCTTGCGGGTGAATGCATGTCTTGTAGTGTTGTCACGATACCAACATGTTGGTACTGGTACTTTTCGATACTTTTCGATACTTTTTTAAATAAAAAGAGAATGCAAATAATGTCATTACTGAATTTATTTTAACAGAAAATCTTAGAACAATAACATATTAATCAGTAAATAAAATAAAATACCACAAAGACAAGCTTTTCTAATTTCTAATTCACAATTTTAAAATAATGCATGTATGCATTTTACAGCTCTGGAAAAAATAAGGGGCCACTTCAGATTTATTGTAAATCAGCATGGCTACATGTATGGCAAAAAGTTTAAAAATCACTGTGAAAATATAAACACAATAATATAATATCAAATATAATAATATAAATAAACCAGCTCTATTTTTTTTCTTCCAGAGCTACTTTTGTTAGGAGTGAAGGGGGGTGGCGCTTGCTTTTAGCACTGAATGTGGCTTTTTTTCCTGAGTAAATGACCTGTCATTCCCTGAGCTCAGTGTGCAGGTCTGGGTGCTTGTCCTTTAAGTGTTTGGCTAAGTCGGAGGTGTTTCCGCCGTTAGCCATGCATGTTTTTAAACACCGTTTACACAGTGGTGCATCGACGTTAACTGCATCGACGTTAACTGCCTCGCCTTGCGCATTTGTTTTTAAGCTAAAGTACGGCCATATCGCACTTCGCGCCCCTGGTTTGTCCACAAGTTGCGGCGTGGTGACGGTTGCAGCAGCCATTCTCCCATCCGTGCTCCTCTCTCCCTCTCTCTCTCTCCAAGCTTTCTTCCTGCTCCGTTTGTTGCTCCAGTCCACGCTGCTCGCTAACTTGCTAGCTGTTTCCTCCGGCTTGCTTGCTTTTTCTTTTTATCTCCCCAAGCTGCGGCTCGCTCCTCGTCCTCTCAGCTGTAGTTACAACGCGGTGACGTCACGCGGCAACTTCGCCGCGCTGTTGCGGGCGCTGTTGCGGGCGCTGCCAGCGGCGCTGCAAGTACTGGTCCCATCCAAATGCAATATAGTACCGTTTTAAATGCCTCAGTACCCCGGTACCAAATTAGTACCGGTATACCGTGCAACTCTAATGTCTTGTTCTCTCCTCTTCTAAAGTACAGAAATGTGGCAATGTTTTCGTATAGCATCACACAGCACTACCCCCCTACCCTCCAAATTGATGGCTGATGACTTAGTTGGCGTCCAGTCAACATCGCAGGTCTTTTTCAGGCATTCGGTACACCAGATGGAGAGCCATGTGCCCTGCTCAGGTTGCACACACGCTCCTCTGGCTAGACATTGTGTGTACTGAATGAGCACCAGCCTCTTAATCTCTGTTTACTCCCTCTGCTACACTTCAATCTACTTATGAGCTGTTTATGTCACATCGGAGGAAGCTGCTCTCTCTCTCTCTCTCTCTGCTTGGGCATTTGCTGCTTACACTGTCCTCGGCATAATGCTGCTTTACACAACGCTGTGTATACTATTATCTCGGTCTCCTTATAGATGCTGTCTGAGCATTCTCTCTGTGGACGGTGCTATGCAGCTCGGTCCCTCCTTGGCTGGACAGGACATCCGAAAGAAGATACGCACTTCAATCCAACATCAACCTCCTTCCTTCTGTCTCTAACCCCACTGAGAGTAAATAACATTTATTTTTGATTCCTTGGTAGGAGCTCCACATGGGTTCTGCATACTTGTACTGTGTAGTCACCTACATGACAAGGGGATAGTAGCTGATACTATATTTATGGAATCTTAAATGTCATACTGCAAAACCGCATTAGCACATTTTTAATGGCTAAACAGCTGTCAGAATATAAACATCCCACGGGATGACACCTGATGACATTTCCCTATCCGATGCGTGGGTTCAAGGACAGAGGGTGTCGTATGTTGTACGGATTGTGAAGCCCCCTGAGGTACATTTGGGATATTGGGCTACAATTTACTTTGACTTTGTGACGGCAGTTGGAAGCCGACACCTATCTGGCATTTCAACACGCGTCAATTTGTAGAGGTGTTAGGGGATTTAACTGCAGTGAAGACGACCCATGGGCTCACTGGGAAGCTGACAGTGTTGGGAACGTTACTTTAAAAAAGTAATTAGTTATAGTTACTCACTACTTGTTCCAAAAAGTAACTGAGTTAGTAACTGAATTACTTTATAATAAAAGTAACTAGTTACCAGGGAAAGTAACTATTTGCGTTACTGTAAAAAAAAAAGTTGCTTTATGTCAAAGAATTTGGATTTTTCTTGTAATGAGATGGCAAACTGTAGTCTTGTAGTCTACTCCTATAGTCGCGTAGCGTGTTGTCTTGTGTATAATAATTGAGATCGCATTCTCCGCACCTCGCATGCGGGAATAATTAAAACTTGAGGAGAAATTATACAGTGGGAGACGCTGTGTCTGTCATATATCACAAAACAGGGTCAGAGCGCACAGCAGTAGACATAATGACCCCGGTGCCTCGAGCCGCTGCGCCGTTCATCATCATCATCATCACCACTGTCTTCACCATCCGCGCTCCACAGCTATACCGGATTCCCGTCCAACACCAGAACGGCGGGACACCGGGGCCCGCGTGGCCCTCGCGCGCAGCTCAGACCAGCAGCAGCCCAAACTCCGGCTTCAGCTCGCGGCAAGTTTGCACGTTTCTCCACGGACAACAGGCTGCCGAGACCAGGCACGAGCGGCGCGCAAGCAGAACACGATCCTGACTTTTTTTTTAACCGACAAATTCAATTCATAGTAACGCACCGCATTTAACGTTCAGTAACGATAACGGCGTTGTAACGTCGGGAACAGTAATTAGTTAGATTACCCCGTTACTGAAAAAATAACGGCGTTATTCCAAACACTGGAAGCTGACCATGTATAAGCTTGCGTGCATGAGCATGTGACGATAGAAGAACTGTGTGTCGACCATCAGCTCCCGAAAAATGTAATCTTTACCGCCTGATCAAGCGAGTGAGTTTCACTAACCAATAGTACAATCCTTACTACCGAGGCCTTAAGGCACAAGCTTAAAGTGAGACGCTGCCACTTTAACGTTATTTGCACTGTTCTCTGCTAATGAAAAAGAGAAGAGTTGGCGTCAGGGTTAAGCTAATGTTTTTTCCCAACCTCGACAAGTCACCCACGGTGCACCAAAATGTTTCACATTTACATCCTAAATCCATAAAGGATTGCCATTTGATCGGCATTGTTGTACGGAGCATTAACTCTCTCTAACATGAGACATTTTCAACGGTGGTTTTTAAAACTAATGATACACCCAATCTTTTCCCAGCAGCAGATACATTCTGAACAATTAACTGTAAAAAGGTGTTTACTGTTGTAAAAAGCAAAAGCGATAAGGTCCAGCAGACTTAGTGAAGGCAGCACTGCTGTAACTGAACCCTGGATGTAAAAACTGGAGGGAAATAAACAAAAACAACAAGTTCATTTTACTAACCTTATGAGCACAAATAATAAAAAAAGAATTATATCATATAAAATGACAAATGACCTCATGTAGTCTGTTTTGATGCGGCCCATTGTTGCCATTGACAATGAACAGAAGACGGAGGGCATCATTGTATTACATGTTCTGTATGCCTGTTAAAGTGAAAACAACAAGGCATTATTGGGTATTTCTGACATATCTCGGTACATTCAGGGATACACATGAGTATCCCTCGGTGGGAGACACAGTAGCAAACATCACGCACCCGTTTTGTGCATAATAATAATTCTGCTACCAAAGCACCTGCAGCAATTTGTTGTGTGCTCGCCTTGAATGCACTGCATGTGTCGTCTTGCTGTTGAACATTTCAACATTAGGAAGTCAGTTAGGCATTCTGGGACAAGCAACTTAGAGACGTTGCTGGTTGCCATGCAACTGCCCAGAGCCAAGAAATAATCCGGCAAATAACCCCCTGTAAAAGGTTTGAACAATTTGGATTAAAGAAACAAAGCAGGCTACAACACGTTATTTCCAAAACTTTTAAGGTGCTGGTGAGCAAAGTTTACCTTTGGACAGAGCCAGCTAGCTGTTCCCGTTTCCAGTGTTTGTGCAAAGATAAGATGATCGGCTACTGGCTGTACACTAATGTACACTGGCTGTACACTCTCACACAGACTGATGTGAGAGTGGTATCAGTCTCCTCATCTAACGTTCCCTCATAAAGTGTATATGCTTATCCCCTAAAAAGTGATTCTCAAACAAGTTTGATACATGGGGGCCCTAGTCTTGTTGTAAAGACTGGTTCTTTTACATGGATCCATGTCCAGATTTCCATCTGGCCACCAACAACAAGTGATTAGGCCCTGATTTTATACTGGCTACAACCATAACATGGCCATCACATTTCTGTAATGCTTATGCTTGGGAAGCACAGTCCAAATTTGGCTCCAAACAATTGATTTGTTTGATGGAACAAAGCATGTTGATATATCCTCCCACTGTCTCCTACTGTGCATCCCTCCTTAGTCTTCTAGGAGGTTCTGCTTGCACACTGTCTGATTGTCCCCTAAGACCACTGCAACGAGGCACATGACTATTAATCCTTTCAAAATAAAACAGCTGTTACGGGGCTAAGTGTTAGAGGTAATGAAGTACATATAAGCTATTTGGACTGGAGTAATCATTACAAAACACTTGGATATTGCTGCACAAGCTGTTCAGAGTATTTTAACTTCTAACTTAACTTGAATGGACTCGTGCTGTTTAGACAAAAATACACATGAGGTCTTCTGTTGTTCCCGGAGAATCAAGCTGAATCAAGTAGCCGGCTAGGAGGGAAAGTGTAATTTCCTGGAGAAGATGGGTTTTCCCCCTTATGTCCTGCTATATTGAAATATAAATATAAAGTGTAGTATACTGACAGGTGCACACATTAGTTCTGTTCTTTACAAAGAACGCAGAATCAGTACATCAAGATTTGGTAAGAACGTTTTTGACTAAACTGATAAAGAGATAATAAGCATACCTTGCCTGCCTGTTCTGCCCATTTCTTTTAAGGTCACAGCTGTATATACAACATGAAATCTGTTTATATTTTTGTCAGATAATTTCAAAGATAACAAATGAATTTTGTATGTTTGACCTTTTCAATAAAGATCATTGAAGTAGCAGAATAAATGTACATTCGGTGCATTTCTGTACAGGCTTTGGAGTTATTTTAGACGAAACAGCTAACAGGCAATGTCGTCAGTGTACTGTAGTTCATTAATTATTCAGCAAATACCATCAGCAGAACACACTCCCCATAAACATGACCCAGACATAAGTGGTCAGAAGTAAGGCCTTAATTATTCAGAGAGGGCAACGCTAACATAGTTGCAAGTGATGTTATGAGGCTAAATGGGTTCTGAATGGGTTTTATTTTTCAATCTTTGTTGTAGGAATCACCCTGTTTATTTGAGTATGAAGTGGATGATGATTTGAATGATTTGCAGTGCGAGCAGCTTCATTAAATAACAATAAAAAGGGCATTAAAAGACATGTAAGTTGGAGACAAATTCCCCAATGACATGTTCCTCCAACACAGATCACTAAAGATTTTACCTTTATGTTGTAAATGAATCTAGTCATGACTGTTTCATGAAGACTCCACTTTGTGACCCTTATTCATCGCTAACCCGAACGCCCTAACTCTTCCATATAATCACCACTATACCCTCCTGTCTGTTTCTCTTACAGAATGGTGACCTTTGTTGATGCACTTGTCAGATGTCAAGATATGTTAATGTCCTCGCTCCAGGTGTTATTTCTGACATTGGATTCATGGACCTAAGGACAGCTTACTTAAGTTTACTGCACCATGCTAAATCTTCTTTAAGTCGTGTATCACCTCTGTCTTCTAACTTGTCTGACAACAACCTTTTAGAAATAAAAGACTTGATAAAAACAGATACAACTAATCAAATAGCAGCACACAATTCATCCCATTTTATTTAATTTTTTACTTAATGTACTGGTGTTTATCACTGAAACATTATTAGCGGAAGAGAACAGCAATGCAAGCCAATAGAAGATATGTCATGTGATGGACAACTTAACATAATGGGTTTTTATGCTAAATGATTTACATATAATATAATGTGTTATAATATAATAAGTCCCCGCGACCCTGAATACAGGATAACCGATAGAAAATGGATGGATGGAAGTGTTTTTTGAAAAACATATGCTTGAAGCTGCCCTAACCCTGGCAGATCCCCCTTCTGTGTTTTTACATATGAAATACACAGACCAGAAAAGAATAAGATGTACAGAGAGTCTCTGTACATCCTATTCATATTGTAAATAGCTTTTAATTGAGCACTGCCCAACAACTTTGGCATCAACACATTGTATCATGTGTGATCGTGTTCTAAATAGACCTTGATGTATTACTGGTAGTATATGGGAAAGTAAATGTTGAGTAAAGTCTGGGGAAACAAAATCTAAATACCATCACTTATTTTTCCTGTATACTTTGAACAACCATAACATTTGGAACCTTGTTTTTTTTTTGACAACAACTAATAATTATGAACATGATTTAAAATGCTCATATGCTCATAGAAAACTTGCTTATTGAACCAAGTGCTTCTACCTGGGGCCTGGGGCTGAGAAATATATTGTATAATATTCCTTTTGTCTGTCTGAATACACTGAATTCAGGTGATTTAAATTGGTATTTTAATGCACTCTAGCAGGAATGTAGCACAACATAGAAGTGAAAGTAGTGCCCCGTTTCGTTAATTGTAAAAGTTAAAATGAAAGTATTTGGCTCCCAATAATCGTGATCCCTATATTGATATCAAAAAGGGATTTTGGCCATAATTGTGCAGCCTTTCCTTGTATTGATATGACACAACTGTAGTTGTGACTGCAGTTGATCCGTATCTGCTGCTGCTGTAAGTAGCATTGGAAAATGGTGTTGAAACGTCAAAGATTTCAGCTCACAGGTTCTGCCCATGGCAGTGTAACACAGGGACGGGATTTTGTGCGACACACATCCAGAGGCATTGGAACATTGTTTAAAAACAATGGTAAATCTCCCTTCACAGGCGTTAAACCTTCTTAATCAGACAACCTTTCTATGAGCCAAAAGACAATGTAAGGGATGTGGATGTTCTCCCTCACATCAAGCCACTAAATCTCCACTGCAGCAGCGGTGGCATAGATCCATGATAGGTCTGGCGTGTGTGCCTGCTGCCAGGGAGGCATTAAAACCTCAGGGGAGGCAAGCATTGAAGTAACCGTAGTGTATCTGGCAGTAGGGAGTTTGCATTTTTTTTTTTTTTTTGTAATTTTGATTCAGTATCCTCCGAATTCCAGAATTTGGGTATCACAATACGTTTTGGGAAAAAAATGTAGGATTGGTGCCGTCCTACTTCAGGAGTCCATATTCATAGGAAATTGTGTGCATTGTGAGGCTTTTATAGATCCAGTATCCAAGCTTCAGTAGCAAACTTTTGAAATTATGACCTTTTATGTTCATGAATCTGTGAAATTAGTTTTTTAATCATTATTAATAATTATTATCGCAAATTCAAACTCATGGTAGATATTGTGCAGCTACCAGTACCACATATGAATCCCTGAGTTCATTATGTGCCAAGTCAGAGGAGTAACTTTAAGCCTGTCAATCACAACAGAGCCAAGACCGACGTGAGCCAAATATTATTACGCCTGGAAAAATAGTTTCTTATGATAACTGAATTTCAAACTGGAATTTGAGCTAGAAGGAGGGTTTATTATTGACGAGGTGAGATTTAACTAACCTTGACAAACATTTCGACGTACATTCTGTAATGTTTATTAAATATGGACGAAACTAACAAGCAACCTAAAAAATGTGTTCTCTAGCAGCAGATACGCTAACAGAGTTGTGCCTTGAGGAGGCGTCCAAATTCAGCAAATCTATGTCTTCATCCCATGTACTTAATATGAAAATGTAATATTTGTTTTGACAATTTACACTACTTTGATTGCTGTACAGGGCACCACGGTAGTGTATTAGTTAGCACTGCAGGTTCGATCCCAGGTTCTGAACAGCCCTCTGTTTGGAGTTTGCATGTTCTCCCTGTGTCTGCTTGGGTATTCTCCAGGTTCTCTGGCTTCTTTCCACAGTCCAAACACATGCAGGTTAGGTTAACTGGTGACTCTTAATTGCATGTCTGTGTGAATGTGAGCGTGACTGGTTGTCTGTCTCTGTGTCAGGTCTGTCCAAGGTGAACCCTGCCTTCGCCCAATGTCAGCTGGGATCGGTTCCAACGCCTCCGTGACCCCAAAGAGGATAAGATGTTACAGATAATGAATGAATGGATGGATGGAAGATTATTAGACACATCAATCACCAGAAGTCACAGCAGCAGATACAGTAATCACATGTATTTTCTTCAGGATATGCAAATATTTTAGTTTGTTCAGTAAGCTCACATCTCATTTGCATCTAGGCCACGTCTCCCTTTTCTAAACCAAATAAACTCCCACCTGAACAGCGCTCACTAGTTGCAATATCTGATAGCAGAACAGAAACGTATTATTCTTGTAACTGCAAAATTGTCGTAAACAAGATGACAGCGATTTAAATTATGCTTCCACAATTATGTTGATATCACACAATACCACTTTTACATTAGTATGAATATTTAGTAAGCATTTTCCGTAGAGAGTCAATGTATTACGCATGCTGCGCTAAGATGCTTATGGATTTGTGCTGGATGATGCAAATAACAGTGGTAAAGGTCTTGATATGTTGAGTGTTTCAGGAGCCAGCAGGTTAATATTTCCATAATATGGTCTACTGTCTGCTGGAGGAATATTTACAGTATAAGTCACCAGCAATGTGTGAAATATGTTTTGTGTGTAATACCATGCTTTTTAAGAATTGGGGAAAGATTTTTAAATGATGTCAGTGCTTCCAGAGTCTATACAGCCTCAGGCTCCTACTGTAGTCATCAGCCCACATTAAGATGATTTGAATAAAACAGGAGCTGCTGTAAGGAAGAACATTATTAACCTATGAAATTTCCATCATGCTTGATTTGTTAACACTACGGTATTGAGATATTGTATGCTGCAATAATTGGGGAAGAAGTGTGACAGTATGAGTGCAGCATTAAAAGTATAAAACAAAGTATTAAAACAATTTTCCTCCTTACTGAACAAACATGTAATTATCCAAATATATTTAAGAAAAATAATAACATGCATTGTTCTTGCCATAATGTGACTCACATGCCAATCACCCTGCTGTGCTAACCTCAAAATTAAAAGCAGCAAAATGAAATGGTTCCACCACTTGATGAAACTATCTAAGGGACCAGAGTCTGCAGACCAGACTCCAAAGCAGTTTATTTGTACTAGATTACCAGGGTTTCCAGTATTACCAGTCTATTTAGCTCCCACATGACAGATTCATGCTATATCCGCCCAGTTGCACCCCCCCCCCCCCCCCCCCCAGTTGTACAGCCTTGATTTGGAATCATCAACAGGGATGAGAAGCCATGCTGGCTTCCCCACTCGAAAGCAAAGACCGAGCCAGAAGTACTACTACTGGAAATCAAACCCGGGATCAAAACCAGTTGTGGTGGCCACCACCAGCTCACATCCACCTTGTAATTTTAATCATATTACCAGTGTGGTAGCAGACACAAAGCTCAGCAGCATCCCACCTGTCTTCTCATGATTATTTCAGTTATGTGGCAGAATTCACTTTTCCTCCACAACCGAAGAATTAATACACTTTATGTGGCACAACGGCTCTAATATAATTTGTACATTTGAAACGCTGCAATGCATGACATCCTCACTCTATAAACCTTTAAGACTTTCTTGTCTCATGCAGGAAATATGAAGGAATATAAAGGTAAAACTTAACTTCGGTATGACCAATCCTCAATTTATACCTTTAATCTCAACACTATGGGTGATATGTTTCCCAAATGAGCCATGCAGGTTTAATGAATTAAAGACATAAAGATGATGATCCTCTCATCTGAAGTCACTGCTTTCCTTGCAGATTTGAAAACAGTGATGGAGCAACCCGTGAAAACAATTAGGTTAGCTGTGGCTTTTATTCCTTTGTGTCCACTTAATTTTAGTGCGGACGCAATGAGGTGATGGATTTTGGATCAATAACTTTTATTTCACACCATCACAGCTAATGGAATAAAACAATATGATTATTACCTGAATCAGACTAGCATAGAGAATGCTCACAATGCGTTTTGAAGGAGCACAGTAACAAGAGGAATACTTGGCATATGACACTAAACCACAGCAGCCTTCCACAGAGATTTGTCTTTCATGGAACGCTAGTTTCTCTTTCACACCAAACTAAGGCAGGTTTAACTACCTCATTTACTCATTGTAAAACGTACTTCATTCAAACTGAAAAGAAACAAATTAAGCTCACCAAAACCATTATTCTGTTAGTCTGACAATCAGCAACTTGGAAAAAAAAGTCCTAAATTCACTGAGCAGTATGTGAAAATATGCCGGCTATATACGCTGTTTCCCCCCCCCCCCAGCTCCATCTGCAGCTGTGATGGCTGCCCGCTGAGAAGCTGCTCTGAAGCAGCACTTCGTTGGCAGCTCTCCATTAAATTAGCAAATTACAATGGCAAACAAAACGCAAAACATACATAGTACAACACAGCTAGCTCTGTCAGGGTTTTTCATCAGCGTCAGCATCGAACAAAAAACAACCCCACGCTGATATTCATAACAGCAGAATGTTTCGGTTCTTCTGTTGTTCTCTTGGCGTCGGAGGGCAATTTGGTGTTTGCTCTCGGCAGTTCAGAGGATGTAGGGCCCCCGCCAGCCTCGTTGTTGCAGCCTCTCTCAGGCAAATATCAGTCAGTATAAACACTATAAAATGTACACGATTTTGGGATGCCATATTTGCTGAGCAGCATCACACCTGAAAGATGAGATTTGACAATGCCTTCAATGATGCCATGAGAATGTAGGATGGGTTTCCATCCACATACACTACAGCGGTGGAGCAACACCAACTCTCATAGATCTGGACAGAAAACAGCAGGAAGCAAATTGGTACAGTATTTGAGATTACGGGTTAGTTGTAACATTATTTTGAACTGTATTTTTAACTATTAAATGGTGTACAGTTCATGGTTTGTTTTAGGCTAATGTTCCAACACATACACTGGTTACCCAGATCAATCAAACTCTCGGGCTAACAGACAAAAATGCATTATGATGCATGCAATGTGCAGTATTCATCTCAAGTAGAAGGAAATTAAATAGAAATCACAGGGATGAGCAAATTTTGATTATTTATTTTGGGGCTACTGATGGATGTACTGTACTGGACTGGATTTTTTTTTTATCATATTCACCGAAGCCGACACTATGCTCCGATAGAACAACATAAATCATCCGGTTTTAGAAAAACGTGGCTCTACGTGCACCTCTACGTGTACGTAGAGCCTGTTGTTTGTTTTGCAAAATATCAACACAGTCCGGCTCATCCTGTCCAATCAGCACGCAGGGCTGTGTTCGTGCACACAGAGCCCCTCTTCCCTCGGGTCGTACCACTATCACAGGGGGGAGGTGGAGGGAAGTAGCAACAAGCTTCCAATTCCTCGGTTAAAAACCAAAACGAGGAGGTCCAAAACAACCAAGGAAAAGAAAACACCGGTGGAAAAGAAAGAAAAAAAGAAAGATTACAAACATTGTCAACATCGGACCCGCGTTTCAAAGGTGGCGTGATCTAAGGGATTTCAAAGGGCACGAAGTCGAGGGGAAGTAGCTCGGTGGTCGTGGGGGAGCATCGTGAGAGTTGTACACATTCAAAATCTGACAGAGTGCCCTCGATCCGCCAGACTTGCCAACTGGGACTTTAAAACTCTGGTTCTAGCTCATTTATCATGTAATGTGACCGACCTGCAAACAAGTTCTGCTACCAGAGCTGCGTGACTAATTGCATCAACATCTCAAGCCAATGTAAGTACAGCAGCAGGTGACTTTCTTGTATCATTTATATATTGTTAAACCTTCAGTTTGAGAGAGTGGTACGGGTAAAATTAAAGGTCCAGTGAGCCGGTGAAAGTTAGATCCCCCCTGGCTAGGATTGTAAGAAAACTATTAATCATGGCTTTTTGAGGAGCTCTGCTGCACCGAATCACTTATCACCTGTCACCGCACAAATACAGCTTGATGCCATCATTATTCATGTGAATTGTGGCTACCCATAGGGTCATCGTAAAGTAAAGGCCATGTCTAGGTTGCACAAAATCTTCCAATATTTTGTCTGCTGTTGAATCTCCAGGAGTGCACAAGTCAATCTTTAGAATCAAGTAGTGTCTGTTTAAGTCATGTAAAGATGTTTACCGGGTCAGTCACATGTTGGGCAATGTTATCAACCTCCTCCATACATGTGTGTCGCATGCTGCAAATTGTGGCAGCAAATGAATAAAGACAGAGTTTAAAGTGGGGATGGTGGAAAGAAAGAGATGTCGCCACACTATTAAACGGTGTAAAAGAGGGAGCACCAGCACAAAAGTGGAAGAATGGTGAAGAGGGAAGCGTTTGGAAACCATTTTAAGAGGAGGAAGGGGGGAGATTTTTCTTTAATCCCTGTGAGGCAAAGCGACTTAATGGAAACTTCCTCTTATCGGGCATGATGCAGAGACCTTACCATTGCCTCTGCTTCACTTTGATGTGTTTTGAGAGAAAGACCACTGAAGACTGCTTCACCACATGCACACACACACGCACAAACACACACACACACACACACACACACAGCCCCGCAACCCTTTGGTAGGCTGCACTGTGCAATAGATCTTTGCTGCACAGATACGGTGTTCTAAAAGTGCAGGGTTTATTGTTGTTCCCACCTTCCTCCCTATGAACTTAATTCAAAAAAGCCTTTCAATTCCAAATCAGATTCCCATGCGCAGCCCAGCTCACAGATATTGCCACAGCACACTAATATGCCTCTGTATTTTAGTGTAAATTATATGAGAGTGTGTGTAAAAGCTTATCCGTGATCCACTCCGACCAGCAGATTGATTTTCTACTGGAACAAAAAGCAGAGAGGTTGGCTTTTGATGTGTCTTAAGTGCCATGTGTTTTTGAGTGAGGCTGAATTGTGGCTGTATTTGCCTAATGTGAGAAAGTGATTGCACATCATGCCAAATGCAAAATTTGACCAATTAACCACAAATGAATCTAATGTGCCACCCTTCATACCATGAGAGATCAGTTAGTGAGCTTGAGCTTGAGCCTACATCAAAACACTGCAAGTAAACTATCGCAGAGACCACCCTCTGTCCAGGCATGCAAACTCATCAGGGGAGTCAGGTAGGTGACAGGGAGCATAATGAAGCTTTTGTGTTTTTCAGTACGCTTGACATTTGCCGATATAATTAGGCTACTGCAACAAGCGTTCTGTTTGACTGCCAGGGCCCACTGCACCAGGAGGAACCCAGGGCCCACTGCACCAGGAGGAACCCAGGGCCCACTGCACCAAGAGGAAGCCAGGGCCCACTGCACTAGGAGGAACCCAGGGCCCACTACACCAGGAGAAACCCAGGGCCCACTGCACCAGGAGGAAGCCAGGGCCCACTGCACCAGGAGGAAGCCAGGGCCCACTACACCAGGAGGAACCCAGGGTCCACGGCACCAGGAGGAACCCAGGGCCCACTGCACTAGGAGGAACCCAGGGCCCACTGCACCAGAAGGAACCCAGGGCCCACTACACCAGAAGGAACCTCACTCACTCAAACTCCAAGATTAGGAAACAACAGTTCATCACAGACTCAAGGGGTACACATCTTTCTCTGTCACGCACTCTCATTTCCCTCAAATTCAGATTTGACAGGAATCTCATTCATTCCAGATGCTACAGAACACACATAGAAAAGATGTCTCAAATATGTTATCGTTGGAAACCTTTCAGCATCTTTTTTTGGTATCTCTGCCTTTCTGGCAAAATAGGACAAGTCTGTAGTTGCTTTAATGAATGCAACAGCTCAGACATTAAATAATCGTGAGTAACTACAGCACCTCTGGAAAGCACCCAGTAATTCCTTACAATGAGAGGGAGCTGATCAGAGCAGCTTGAATTTGCTGCACTTGCTATTTATTTGGCTTGTTGTAGCAATGCCATGGCATGATGTATTGCAGTGGAACTGTTTTGTGTCATCATTTAACCTGATCCACCAGATCAGTAAAAGCACTCCACTCTGCAACGTTGAGATGACAAATTGCAGGGATGCTGCCCAGACAAAAAAAGGACCATCGTTGCATCATTCCCTTCCTCACATTACTCTTGGTTAGAGTTTTGATAAAGTTAGTTAATGGTGTGAAGAAGTAGCAGTGAAGTGAGTTGGAAGGGCAAAATCAACATTGATTTTTAATTAATAGTCTGGGGAAAGTAAACTGCCCTCCAGAGTTCAGTGATATTTGGTCTCTGTCCGTCTGTGGGAGTGTTTCTCGTGGTTTCACATTATCAAACACTGGCTGCATCCAACTTTATAGAGAGCTTTTGATATTGCAAGGCCATGCTATTGACCGCCTGGAGTTACCACCTGATGAATAAACAACCAGATTTAGTCGTGCACTCAACGGGGGATAATCCACATACATGATGCATGATGCATGATGAAAGAAGCATGGTGGGTGGAAGCAGGGCATAAATGGGAAGGAGATGGGGCTGGCCTCTGTGCACGGCATGCCTCTGCTGAGATCCATTTACAGCATGAATTCAAAAAGCTGTGGTTGTCTGTGAGACTGAGAGTAATTGTATGTGTGAGAGACAAAGTCAGTGTGGTATTGATTGATTGCAAATTATTTTAAAAAGCTGCACCGCCTACACAGGTGTGATTTTTTAATGTGTGTGTATACAAATTAGAGAGTAAACGAAATCAAGTGAAATAACAATGAAACTTTTTTTTATGCTTGTTCTTTTGTTTAGATTCTTAGTAAGCAGTAAACGGGTGACGCCTGTTTGTCTACAAGTTGAGAACAAGTCTACTAGGTTTCTAATGGATTTTTTCTGCCTTGGTATTGGAGCTTTTGTGGCTAGTGTTTTTTTCCAGTGGAGAGAACTGGAAAAATTGTTTTTAAATGTGTTGCACCACAAGCTCAATGAGTCGGATGTTTTGTTTGTTTGTTTTGTTGTTTGGGACGCTTGGCGTCACTTTCTAATCCACTGAGTAGCCCAGTACATCACTACAGCAAAAACGTGTACTTAATATTTTCATATTCAAACAAAAACACTTGCTTGCCTGTTCGACCCGTTCACCTCATCCTCCCACCCTGTGTGGGTTTTTCCTGTTTTCATACTAGTGGGTTCATATTGTAGGTACTTGAAATCCCGGTCTGTCTCACACAGACGCTAAAAGACCCCTTTGTGTGTAGGAATCAGACGCTGAGGGGCATAACAAAGCGCCAGTATTTGACACCATGGGAATGAGAACAGGCTGGTCATTCACTCAATTGCCATGAAACATTATGGGAATACATGCAATGAGTCCATACATGAAGCCTCATGTATATTGCATTAGGGTTAGGATTAGGAATGAAAAAGTGAATGAAAAAGTCACAGTAAAATGGAACATGGACAAGTTAATGGATCATGGCATTCAAATGGATCATAAATGTAACTTCAGTGGTCATTAATCAGTGTTTCATTGCCCTGGTGCTGCATGTTTTCTGTAGTACTGATTGCATTGGCCTGTGTTAAATATTATAAAATGATTAAAAGTTGAAAGTTTAAATTCTTGAAATATTACTCATGGATATTCATCATACTGAGGTTGTCTAGTTACAGCGGATGCCCTTCAGACAGACTTAATGAATTATTTGTCCTTTTGTAACTCAATGCAGAGGAAAGCCATAGAAATCAACTAAGCGAGGCAGACACGAGCGACCAGGACAGTATCGATACAGGATCAAACCAAGGACACTGGACAATGGGGAATTGAAATCACAGATGAAGAATGAGGAGATGAAAGATACAATGAGCACTATTAACAACCATGAGAGGGTGTGAAACAAGGATGTCAGGAAAGACACAACAAACGTCACTGATTGAGAATAAAGATATAGTAAGAACAGTGAAAGCACCAGTCAGTAAGCAGGCTTATAGTAAAAAAAACAAGCAGTATTATTATCAGGAGGTTCACATGATCTCCATCAACAGAAGGACTCAGCCTAGTTGCTAAGGGGAGATTCTTTTTGTGAACTACTGGCTCCAAATTCACATTTTAAAATTCAACTTTTAAGATGTCATGGATGGAAAGAGAAAAGAAAAGAAAAGTTGATCATGACCACTGGCCTAACTTCAGCTGCTCATGGAGTCCAGTGTAAGACGCTTGAAAGCTTAGGAACAGCTATTTAATAGAAGTGTCGATGTTTGGTAAACTGCCGTTACCAAGGTCGAAAATGAACTTTGAAAGGGTACTTTGAAAAAGAGAAAAGGTAATTTAAGCTTTATTGGTTGGACAAGCAATATTTGTAAAAAAGGATGGCTCTTGCTCAGATGGTTAAATCTCCATTTCCTCCTGTCAACATGTTTAAGTATCCCACAGCAAGGCAATGCGTCTGCTGATGTGTGTGCCCCTGATGTGTGTGCGTACATTTATTTGGTTAAAAGCATCTACCAAATTATTGTAATTCAAAACAAATACAGGTTTTGCTTGCCATGGAGGGTTCGAGGACAAAGCAGGCATGATACTTGTGTCACTACTAAACAGTGAAAGACAACATTGTTCACCTTTCCAAAGCATGAACAAAGTATGCTCACACAACAGTAGATAGAGTCGCATGGCAACATTAAGAGAAGATAAAAAAAGATGCATGAAATAAAGAAATGAGTGGAGCATTTCGGCAGTTACCACCATATTAGTAAAGCCGCGATGAAACGCCCAAGCCAAACGCAGGGTTGACCCTTTTCAATCTGTGTGACCTCGTTCTGAAAAAGTATCAACCTCCATTTCATACCACTTACCGTACGCCATCATCCTAGAATGATATCATAGAATGCGGCACACAATAAATTGCAAATGCTATTATCTCTGAAATGAAGCAAATCACACTTACAATGGCCACTGAGGCGAGGGATGGACACTCAGAAGGACTGCTAGTGTGTGCAATTTATCTGTCTGTGAACAGTTAAGGCACAGCTTCTGTCACTGACTTGATATCTTTTGACGCACAAATTGGCAGAGGTCCTTTGCAGTGGCATCATTAAGGCAGTGGCGATATGCCAACTTAAAATGTGAAGCCCAGGCCTGTGGTGCAGTGGTCATAGTGGGACAGCGGGGGGGGTGTCAAATTTCAACTCAATATCAGCCACATTTTACAGAACTATGACACAGGGATATAAGTTCCAAGCCATCTATATGTGCCGACTCATATCCATCAGTGTAAGGCGTGCATTGACTCTCAGAACTCGAAGCTGTCTAAAAGAAAGGCTGTTGAATCTGCTCAACAGCCTTTCTTTTAGGCATTGACTCTCAGAACTCGAAGCTGTCTAAAAGAAAGGCTGTTGAATCTGCTCAAGCAAAGTAACTTAATGGTTGACTTGTTTTCAAGGTCTATATTTCTTTATGAAAGAGCAGCCAGTGCGTTGAGAAAACAAGGATCAGAGGTATAACAAAGGGACAGGCTCTCCAAGCTTTTGATTTGTTAACTTTGTGGATAAATGCCTTTCTCTCTGAAAAGTTTTGAACCTTCAAACATTACAATATTAGGCAGAGGTAGTGTGTATGTCAAGTGTCATACTGCTTAATGTTTCAAGCTATTTCAACAGGGATGTATGGCACTTCACTAATGCATCCCTTTTTAACACTAATTGTATATCCAATCCAATTTGTTATTTAAATTTGTTTTTTTTCATCTGAATCCTTTCAAATGTCGTAGCCTACTGTTCCCATTTATGTTTAGAAAGTTATTAAAATTATTTATTACTGGTGCGCAGGTGGCGGAGTGGTTAGAGCGCATGCCATGTACGAACGTACACACGCAGCCAACCCTGGTTCGAATCCCGGCCGGAGGTCCTTTACTGCATGTCACACCCCCTCTCTCTCTTATGTTTCTGATCTATCCACTGCTAATAAGTCTGTGCATCAAAAAATCTTAAAAAATATGTATATTATTTATTACTAAATGGGAAGGGTGGGGTGCTTTGGGTGCAAAACCTACCTTATACCAAATCAAAATATGAGGATAACAAAATTTGGCTACCATACTGGATCAGTCAAGGACCAGGTTACCAACTAGACAGAAATCGAGGATGCTCTGGAACAGCCGAAAAAAGAAAGAAGACCCTTCAAAGGCTAAACCATAACCTGACCTAAAAACGTAGAGCAACAGTATGGAACAGGGGAGGGAAACACCATTTTAGGGGGGAACAGCATTCGACACAAGACCAACACTGAATTGAAGAATGTGGGAAAAGCTAAATTTGTAAGGTTCTCCAGGGTTCTGGTATTGGTCCTTTACCGTTAACCCTTTATTACTGGGGACATTTCATTAATAAACTGTACAGCCAAAATATAGACCCACAAATATGTTCAATCTAGAGCCTTGGTTTCAAAAATCCAGGTTTTCCTACTTTTTTCACCATAGTTTGACAGTCTGAAAAAGAATGGATATTTGGTATTTATGACCTGGACTGATGTTGATTAAAAAAATCCATCAAATGAAAGTAGAAAACAATCACTGATCAGCCGCAATAACCCAACAATACCTTCTGAGAGCTAGCAGAGAGACAGCGAGCGTGATTACTGACGGCGGTGGAGAGCGGCACCCGTCACATAGCTGCCGAGCTGAGTGGCACCACAGAGACACCTGCCTCCACTCGCTGTCAGCTATGTGACGGGTGCCACTCCTTATTATGCATTAATTTGGCCTAATAGCTGAGTGGCACATGCTGTGAAGACACTTTATTTTTCTGTTGTTGTGTTTTTGTTCATGACTCTCAAACTTGTCCCTTTGGGGCAAGTGAAATACTCTTCCACTTGCCCCACAAAACAAATCCACTTACCTGGACAAGAAGAGAACTGTCAAGCCCTGTTAAGAAATCCATGGTCACAATGTTTCTGTTTACTGTAATGCTAAAGATAATATACTGTATGTATCCATCCATACACACAATAGATCTATTCTCTATAAATCTGCTGTGTCAATGTCCTTTTACAGTCTAACGATGAATACTAAAGAAACCAAATATCTAAATATCAAAATCTAATTCAACCTGGATCATTTTGGAAGACCAAGGGTCACATTAGGATGCTTGCTCTGTTTTAACTCCAAATTCAATAAATATTTCTGCAACATAAAATTAGCCATCTGTCACCATGGAGTATCCCCCAGATTAGATCATTCCTCCTATTCCAGGATAAACAAACCCACTTGTCACTCCCTTGCCTCAAACCAATGAGATTACTGTAATTTAATATTTACTGGATTGCATTTGTGGCGAGGTGAATGTGTGGCTGGAGGCCACCAGAACCTGACCCAAACAACGCCACCTGGGGAGTTTCACCCCAGGAAATATCCTATGAAATTCTGAATAAGACCTCAATACTTTCACAGACAACACAAGTTCGTATACTAAGACAAGACAGAGACGTGGTTTCCAAATAAAGCCAAATTTATTTGTTTCAATTGAATTAATTAATAACTGGATATATCTGTAAAAAAAAGGGGATTAGTGGCACAAAAAAGATGAATCAAATTAGGAAAGTATAACAAATTTTATTAACAGGGGATTCTTTTATAAAAACACTAAAATTACTATTTTGGTGACACTTATTCTGAAATTAACAAAAAGGAGTGGACAGAAGCAAACTACAGGGAGGCAGCCTACCTAAGGATGTGTTCCAGAGGTGCAACAACTTACCCACCACGCGTGCTCACGGCAAATCACTGCAAATGGTGCACACTGCAACTGTGTCCCGGTGCGCTTTAACACTACAAACGGTGAAGGGAACCACTCTATCGTGACTAGCCTCCGCTATAAGCCGACTAATGCCACTAAACGAAATAAAGCAAAACAAACATTAACACAAGCAACAAAAACACCAGTTGGTCCAGACTAACAATAATCAACAATAAAGGCAACACTAAAAGCAAGGCAAAACAGCAGCTGACAATGACCTATAAATTCAAGAAAGGTCAGTTAATTATAATAAAACCAAACATGCATTTCAATTCAATTTGTCTGCTTACAGGTCAAAATCACAAAGCCTACCTTAATAAAAAGGTGCACCGGCTAACCCAGGTACCAGCTAATGAGTACCCACATTGGAGAACTATAGAAAGGACAGAATTTCATTTGTTAGTACCACTCCACATCAGATCAAGCATCAACAGTTCACAACATACCTCCATTCATTCATTAGTAGATGCAGACACCAGTAAGACCGGGGGAGAGAGGGAGAGGAGAGCTGTGGCAAACAATTGCAACCTGGTCACTACATATAATTGATTTAAAGTAACATTTAAACTAGTGGCTCTATTTCCTACCTCAGAGTCAGAGGAAGCCCACACAGCAGCCAGAGAGAGACGAAGAGACAGCCAAGAGGTCACAGGTGACTTAAATGCCCTCAGTCTAATCAGGAGGCAGTAGAAAGGGGTTGGCCTGAACACAAGGGTGTGTTCAAGAACCAACAACTGCAACTCTGGTTTCCCCATCACACATTGATTGAAATCAGTTGACCAGATGCAGTTTATATGGTTCAGGAAACTTGAGCACCTTTCACTTAGTTTGGTCTCCATTTACTGGTTTCCTGTGTCCTTTAGAATATATTTAGACATGTTCCTTGTTGTTTTTAAGGTAAAAGTGGGCCTAGCCTTTTCATATATCCATCTTCATAGCTTGAGATCTGCTCACCCAGGGCCAAACTGGAGGAAATTTGTCATCATGGCTCCTAAAAACTGCAGTAGCCTTGCATTGTAGATCCATTTTTAATGAGCTCTCCTGCATTTCGTATATTCCATCTTTATCTTTTAATGGTATGACTGAGGACGGAGATTTCTCATCAATACATGGTTCATTATGTTTCAAACAAGCTGGCCTTGAGGCTACGTGGACGTTTTAATAAAGTATTATTGTTGCTATTTACATGGGATACATGACACAGTTGCATTTCCATAACTTGCTTGCATGTCTTATGACATATGAGAAGCTAAAAGATGAACATAGAGTCAAATCTGAATGAATCCCATGTTTTCTGATCTAGGCAGCCCATAAACAAAAGGGTGTCTTATTTCACAGTTTTTTGGTGGATAGCCATTCAGGTAAGTGTTTTTTGTGATATGTCCCATTTAAGTCATGTATTTGTTAGCAGAATGATTTCCTCTGAATGTTTAATTCAGCTTAAGACGACTGTGGTGCAGCAGAGCATACGATAGATTAAACAAAAATGCCTCCTGTTATATGTGGGAGAAAAAGAGTAGCACGATGGGAATCCATCTGCATCAAAAGAAGTACACTCCGAGTAGTGCAGTGAAGAGTAGCTGCAGTATTTAGAGCGAAAATCATATAATGTAGAGGTAAAAGGTCAAAACCACTGTCACTTGTGCCGTCAAAATTGTCCTTGAGCAAGACACTGGGCCCTCTGAAGAATGATTGAAGTCCTTCTGTGAGGGAACACTTGCTGCAGTAAATTCTGCGAGGTCCTTTGCAAAGTCAGAATTTCAACATTCAGATGGGTTACTTTGTGATGGATAATAAAGTGCATCGCAAACAGGCAGAATAACTGTCCGATAAAACAGTTTCCATGAAATGTTGCGGAAATTTGGTTTTACAATTTAACAACAGCCAATTTAACATGTTCCTCTTTCTGCCTTCAACTCCTCCAGCCATCCATTTTCCGTAGAGCACAACACCTGTTTTTATTGATACACTGTAGTAGCTCAAGTGAAATTCCAATTTGGCATAAACCGGCTCTGGTGGGGCTATAACATTGGTAGAAGAAAATAAAGAATGAAAGCTCTCACTCTTAATCTGAATGTTGTGGAGTCTAGGGACTTGATGTCAGGAGCAAGCAGGAGACAAATATATAAATCCCAGCATTGACAGCCCCGGCAGCCCCTGGTTAGACCTGACAGCACATCAGCTACAAGCAAATAGAGGATAATGCATCAAACAGTCGTTAATTGGACAATGGAGTCGAGGGAACACCAAGTCTGACAAAGGTTCAGGACAAGGTGTCTTCTCGTGATTTACTTAATCAGGTTCATACATACCCACTTGTTCAAAGTTATCAAAGAATTTTTCCTCTCAAACTTAAAATACACGTTCTCAAATATGAATTATGTAACTCCTTATTCACCAAAGATTGCAATTGGAAAATCATACATTTTCAAAGAATCCTTAAAAACGACCTAAGCATAATAGATATGGTTTTGGCAAAAACCCTCTTTATTTGGAGGTAGTTCAAATTGTGATTCATGAATAATTGTTCAGCCTTACACGTAGGGTATTATTATATTTCCCCAAATAACTGTGAAATGAAAATCAAAACAAATTTTCTGTTTATTATTATCATTATAAATAGTTGAAGTGGTAGCCGGAGCAGAAAATGAAGAATGTTTTGTGGTAATGTTAAATACGTGGCTAGTAAATTAATATTTTTGTAAAATAATTTTTTTTGTGAAAAGCGCCCTTTGATCATGCTTTATTGATTTGTCTTTTTTTTTTTGGGGGGGGGGGGGGGGGGGGTGACAAACACCATTACTCACACTCAAAATAATTTACTTGGGATTCCATAAAATAAATTTGTAATTTTCATGGGCTTAGACATACTTAGTAACTCTATCCATTTCTCCAGCCATCCATGCATTCAATTAGGAGGAATCCTCTGCAAAGCCAGGTAGGGGTTTTAATCAGTACACACCTCCCTTAAGGCCCGCAGGAATCCTTGTAATCTACAAATAATTGGTGACAACTCACCCATGTTCGTATGCACTATGGGGGGAAAAATGTGCGTGTATATACTATGGAAATTTGCACCTCATGTATATTTTGTAGGCAGAGACTGCATGTGTGAGGAAGCGTATGATCTAGTGCACATGTGTCAAACTGATCCAGTAAAGGGCCGCTGTGGCTGCAGGTTTTCAGTCCAACAAGCAAGAACACACCTGATCCAACCAATCAAGGTGTGAAGGCCAATCGGGTAGGTGAATAAGTCGAGTCAGGTGTGTTCTTGCTTGGTTGGAATGAAAACCTGCAGCCACAGCGGCCCTTTACTGGATCAGTTTGACACACCTGATCTAGTGCATGCATGGAAACTATTAAAATACAAAAGTAAAAAATGGGCATGTGAAGACTGTAACTCGAACGTTACCTTAATTAGAATACAGACAAAAGTTTAGCCAAAGGAATATTGTATATCATAAAATATCAGACACACTGGTGCATGACATAGCCTCGAGATGTATTTTATTGAGCTGATTAGGCTTGGTTTTGGCACTTTGATGCTGTCACGTTTTGGTAAATTATATTAGTTATTTTCTTGTCCTGTACACATAGCCTAATCACATATACTCTTGATGGCGTGTGATTTTAATACAACTCATTTTTCTAATGAAGTACACATTTGTAAAAACTGCTATTCCTGTTCAAGATTGTGTGTTTCTGATGGAAACTCTTGCCGTCTCAGTGATGACACCAGCAAGAAATATTTAGTACGGCAGCTGCCGTGTCAAGTATGAAAAGCGCAACACCGGCAGATCTCTCACACAAAAAAAAATATGACATTATATCCGAACAAGATTCATTCCTTTGCAGTCATACAACACGACACATGGACTTACTAATAGAGGTTAAAGAGATATTCGGGGCCTAACATTAACTGCGGGGATCAGCACAGCCGAGGTTATGTACCGACACACAAACACTGGGAGATGTCTCATAGCGGAGCCATGATGAACTTTGCCGTTTTCCTTTGTAAACACGTCACGCTACAGAAAATACATCTCCTGCAACTGGTGCTTACAACGAGTACCTTTAAGTCGAATAAGCTCAATTTGATGACACTCATGGATTCACCTGCTCAATTCATGTCTGTTTCAGTGTTTCCCCTCCACTCATTCTGCAGCCGCAGCTTAAATGTAACACAATCTTTAACATCCTCTGCTCTCATGTTATACCTAGTGAGGGGCTTAGCCTCTCATCACACACAGAGCGGAGCCGAGGAGAGACAGATGAAGTGAAGATAATGTTGTCGGTAGAGGTTACAAACCTGCTCGGTAGTAGCTGACGGAGTCTGTCTTTTCGGCTGAGCTAGCCCACAGAATATCCAGTTAATGTTATCTAGGCCCGTCTCAGCAACCTGGATCGTGGAGCGAGCACTGTGCTGGACTCCTGCCTTTTAAATGCTACATTGATTGTCAGAAACTGGTCATGTGGTACATTAAGAGTCCATTTAGCTTTGTGTGTTCTGATTTATTCTGCATGCAATTAACACAACAATCATAATTGTATCTAAAAGAACTCAACTGCTGGTATTTGCTCCTGGTGTTCTTCACCACTTTTATGGAAAAAGGGAATAAAAGGAAACGTATACGGCACTGTCTTTCTTTTCACCTATTTTTATCCAAAATGCATACTAAGAATATGTAAGTCAGAGCATTTATGTGAACCATAGGATTAAGCTCCACTTCTGTGAATACTTGAAAGCCTGTAATTAAGCTGTATGAAATGAAAGTGATGGTGACATGTTGGTCAGGGGTGTATACTGTGTGCTTATGGGTGGAAAACGGTGACGTTCATTTGAACAAGCTCCTGGAGTTCAGTTTTTGTCACATGCTTATTATAATTACTATGTCAAGATGACAAGCTCCATGCATCAACTACTGGATGGAAAGCCCCGAAATGTGGTACACATGTTCACAGTCACCATCTGAACAATCCTAATGACTCAGAATGATTAATTAGATTTGTCCAAAAGGTTTGTGACAAAAAATGTTGACATTCTTATGAGCCTCAGTTTGGCTCCAAGCACTGATGAAGCCACCAAGAGCTGCAGCCTTTTAATCTTGTTACTACATTGATAATATTATGACCTGTGTTACAGATTTATTTAACTATTCTGCTACTATGTTAGAAAATAATTGCTTTATGAATCCTTAGAGATTGGATTCAGTATACAACAAAAAAAACATGATTATATACATATGTGGATTGGTGGGATCTAATCAAACTATCAATAGACAGCACAACTAAAGACACTGGCAGAACCTTTGTCACTTACATAAGGGAGGAAAAAAAGATGAACACAAGTAACCAATTGAATATATAATGTCAGCACTTTCAAGGTCACAGCGCAGCAAACTCCATTTATAAGCAACCTGTTCTTGATGTCACGTGGTTTAATATTCAAGTCAGTGCAAACATAACATTTTGTGCAGTTCTCCTGTTTTAAGAAGATGGGCCATTATTGCATCCCAGACACTCAATGACAGTGACAAGAAAACAAATGAGAGAGCATGGAGAGAAAAGGTGAGATAGAAGAAAAAATGATGTGAAAAGAGCAAAACCCAAGCACTTTGAGCCTGACAAGGGTAGATTACTTCACAAGTTGAAAAATTCACCTATATATGCATGCAAATCAGGCAAATAGAACAACAACTATTTTTGCATGAACAGTGCAGCTGAAATTAATTCTCCTTGCTCACCTTCAGATTTCTGAAATGGCCACACTGAACAGCTCTGTAGGGGGATAATGTCGTGTTTTATCACATCAGCATAGACAGATGAGTTTGCAAAATTCTAATCAAAACTGCATTCTGCAAACCTGGGGAAACCTTCACTCCTTTCAAATTATGCACTCTGCATTATGTAAACAAATGTTGGGTTATGATAATGTGCTTACCCCCGAGAGTGTCGTAATGTGTCAAGGTGAGGAGCTTTTCATGAGGCTTGATGAAGAGGTCCATTAATTGTTAAGGTTTTCAGAAGGGAAGAGGGGGAGCAGAAAATATAACCGAAGAGGAGGAAAAATAATTGTTGGAAACAGCTTCCATTTCATCAAGCCATGGAGCCCAAGGAGACAGGGCCACAGTGATGAGAGGTGGGAGGGAGGAGGGGAGGTCAGTGGAGGAATTAATTGCAGAGGGGAAATTATTACTGGGCTGTGAGCTGAGGGAGAAGGGATGAAAGAGTTGAGGAGGGAGCAAGGCTCAGGACGGAGCAAGGAGGTCATCCATGATCATTTTAACAGAGAAAAGAAAAGCTACGTGCAAACAGCAGGCCCTGTGAACATGATAATGGTAACAACTGAACAAAAAGCCCCATGTTTTTTTTACAATTAATCTAAACATGAATCATGCTTATTTGAGCATCAATGGCCCATAATAAGTAGTATTTTTAAGACCGGATGTACTGAATCAGTGAATAAGTAACTCAAACAGAGTAACAACTAGCTGCACTGGCAGGTAGTTATCACTGCTGTGTCCACGCCCAGCTGTGATGTACAAAGGTCACATGTAAATGCATGTGATCTGTATCAGGATACATTACCTTGGTAATGACATCTGATCCATTCGCATTTGCATTTACATCTGGAACTAATTAGGCTTAGGCGGTACCTATTTCTTTCATGCTGTCATACCTTCCCGACATCTCACCAGAGTATACGGTATATGAGCGGGGGTTGAGGTGATACATACTGCATTAAGAGCTATAATGTTAATTGATACTCACCTATGCATGTCTCTCTGTGGACTGCACAGCGTCTACATACTGCCGACACATCAGAGGAGATATGTGTGGGTGGTGGTGGCAACAGATTCACGCATTCCCATCAGTAATATTCCCTTATCCAGGTAAGATATGCAGATATGCATGCATCCTTCAGAAGCTGTAGGAGAAGTGTTTCGTCAACATTAAATATCAGGGCAAGCCAGATTATTAGACTGGGTGATGTTACTCTTTACTGTTATGTTACAGTAAAATGAAATATTAAAAAAATATAAATTATAGAGGAGAAAAACAATAGATAATATACGAGCCTCTAAGTGCTTCTCGAAACTTTGGGCTTGTTCTCAATTTCAATCAATTACATATGAAAATTTGACAAGATCACTTCTTGCGGTCCATGACTCAGTGCTGGCTTGGTCTGAAGGAGAAATTCAATTACACATAGCTGCCATTATCTTGGCCTTCATTTAACTGTCATCATGCAGTTTCACGGGGGAAGTTCAAACATTTCACCTCTACTGATTGATGGCGAGTAGTTGGGTGACTTGAATTGCTGTTCTCACCTCAGTTATAAAACAAGCCACCTCAGCAGATAGTAATTGCTCTGTGCTCTAAGGTTCATCATAGCATTAAGTTATTGGCTTGATTAAAGTTATTAGTCACATAGAGGGGAAACTGAGCGCTAAGGATCCCCTCTCCATTTTTAGAATGTGAATAACGACTGCAAAAGGACATCAGCGGTCCTTAATGCCAAATCACCTGTGAGAATATCAGTGCTGCTGGCAGATATCCTGCCGTTTCTTGATACTTCATTAATCAGAGAGTTTGCATAATTCTAATCAAAACTGCATTCTGCAAACCTGGGGAAACCTTCACTCCTTTCAAATTCTGCACTCTGCATTATGTAAACAAACGTTGGGTTTTGATAATGTGCTTACCCCCGAGAGTGTCGTAATGTGTCATGCGTAATGTGAAATCCTGCCGTTTCTTAATACTTCATTATTCACCAGAAATGTTCAAGAATTAACAGCATCTCACGAATGCTTGAATAAAAAAACACTACTTTATTCATGGCAGGAAGTACGTTTTTTCCATTATTCTGATAACTGAGTTATGAAAGGGTGAGTTCACCCAAACGGCCAACTGTCTTTTTTGCAGGAAGACGTGAAGTGGGAGAGTGACAACAGTTGGCATACTACATAGAAAATAGGTCTATAAAAAGCCTATGAGGCCTGTGGGTGACCCAAGGACATTGTAACTGGAAAAATATGTCTGTTCTGTTTCAAAAGTAATCTTGATGATTTGAGCACATAAAAAATATCCTTGAACTCCCCAATATGGGTGACTATCAATCTTACTACAATCCAATACAAACAATAGGTATGGCTGCATGACAACTCTTTAAACACGTTGATACTTTGTAACAGAATATGAGGGCTCGCTTGACTACGTCAATATTACGTACACAATACCAAATTCGCTATTTCAGCATTTCAGTGGCCGGATATTACCATGTGTCATGCTGCGTTATGTCTCGACTCCTGAGCCGCTAGTCTCAAGCAAAGATGAGGATCAGGCCTCCTGGAGGAAACACTGTCTTGTCTCATCTCTTACAAAGAATCCATTTGTACTTGTGGCTCTTGCATGAGGGTCAATATCTTTCCTAAACTCCATCCATCATTTCTACTTTAAACCATATCTGACATTACAGCTAGACAGTATTATCATATTAGTGGTGCACAGACTTTGTTTTGTATAGTCGCCTATGGATTCAATTTAATTTATGTCACCAACTCAGCTTGTTCATCCTTTATGGGTTCTTCAAATATAGAGGATACAATCTGTAATGCCCACATCAGGCACACACACACACACACACACACACACACACACACACACACGCACACACAAACACACTGCTGGCACTAATGGGACGTTTGCTCGGTGCCTGTGTGAAACTCACAGCCTGTCCTGCGCTTACTTATCACCCAATTCTGTCAGTTTACTGGCCACAAACTGGAGACCATTGTCTTTAGTGTGACGACCAATAAACACCATCGTCCATCTGATTTTACTGAGGTAAACTGTTGGTGTCTGGGAATACATTAGAGCATTACGTCTAATTGTTGGGACGAGGGTGCCAGGTCAAATGCTTTTTAAGTGTGACTCATGATTTAAAAAGCATTACTGGTCACCCTGTTACTGGCAGGAGAAAGAGTTGAGTGTTAAAGGGACTTAGGGCAGGATTTGTGAAAAAATAAACATTCACTTTAAGTCTTTTAATGCTAATGGATGATGAAGCGTTCAAAACCAAAAAGAATGAGACCACAAACATATCTCCCCATTGCCTTGAACAGGCTGTGTGCTGCATGATGTACTGCAATTCGTGGTCTGAATTTCCCGCGCAGTCCGGCGGACGTGACGTCAAATGACGCTGAATGCGCGTAGTCGACGGCTTGGAGACCAGAAGAAGACAAGCGCGGTGGACTCAAGTACTGTATGTGTAGTAATGGACTCTGCTTCGGCCGGAAAACGACCCACCACCACACAAAGTCCACTAAAAAGTAATACCAAGAAGAAAACGAAGGTTTTATCAGCGGCAATTCGTCATCCTAAAGTTACACTAAAATAAACACTTGTTTACTTACTTCGTCGCTTGACATGATGCTGTTCGCAGATGTATGCTACCAACGTAGTTCCGCGGAGGCATGTGCGGAGGGCTTGTAGTAAACAGTCACGTGAACAGCGAGTAAATAAATAACCGTGTCACAGCATCAGCTGCACTGAAGAGTTTGTGCGCGCTACCGCGCCGGCTTGGCAGATGGCTGCAGTTACCCTAACGGCCGTCGTGTCACTGTTGAGTCTTATTTCTTGATCCTGCCCTAAGTCCCTTTAAGTGACAGTGGGAAGGAAGGAGAGGGGAAAAAAGATTGTAATAGCTTTACAAGATGTTGTAATTTCTTCAATAACAGGTGGAGGGACACTGTCGACAACTCATTAACACTAACCCTATTTGTATGGCTTTGGTTACCTTGAATACAAAGACTAAATACGTTTTGTCCCAAGCAGCGCAAGGACACATTTTATTGTTATTGATGAGAATATTAATCAAACGTCAAAAGGTTAATAAAGGCCAATAAATTAATTGATTTATCATCGTGAATGGGCTGTTTGATGGAGAACTCTGTGTATAGGACACTGACATTGTCCCTTTCATTCCAAAACAAGTGCAGCCGCCAAATTGATGGGTGATTAAAGTGGGACAAGATTGATGGTTTCACATCAGCAAAGCTGACCATGACCATGTGAGGAAAGTTTATGGGCACCAGAACTGTTTTATCTGAATATAAAGAGCTTTCCTGTTTTGCATCATCAACACCTTTAAGAGCTATTTATACTGAATATGTGGCCTTATTCTTACTGCTCTCAAATATTCTTCATGAATTAAAAAAGAAAAGAAAAGAAACCCCAAGAGATGATGAGTGCCACTTCCTTGAAAAATGCATTTCAAAACATTTATTTAATTTCAATTTAACTGTACACTTTGATAAGACTCTAACCCACATGGTCTAAACATGAAAACACACATTACACAGTTATTGCACTTGGAAACTGGGAAGTAATGTATCTCTGTAAATAGTTTGCCAGCTCATAATTAATTCTTCATGAATATAACAACTTTTTCCACCATTTTTTTATCTAATCTTGACCAAGTTTGTAATATTAAATGTTTGGATGACCCGCTCAAAACGTTTTTTGATATAACATTTGGTGATATTTGGCTATATATGTGTATATGTGAAATAAAGCTATTTTTAAATGTATGCATTATCTGCCACACTTCTTGCTGATGAGGAACGGATACCAAATTTGATAAATTAATAATCAGTTATAGCCGATGCTGTGGCGGTTCACCGGCCCGCTGCTCGTCTCATTTTCTGCAACCAGTGCAGCATTATAGAAATGGTGGAATTAGCAAGCTGGTTAATAAGCCATCTGTGTGCTCGTGAGGTAGCTAGCTTGCCAATATCACTGATTTAATACACTTATTGGAGAAAATTAGCCAAACAAAGTTGTCACTCATCTGACAATATTAATATATTATTTTTCTTAAAGTGATAAAAATGTGTGGATGAAACAAGTTCTTCAATTTTCCCCATTTAGTTTGGCTCCCTTGCCAAACTGTTTACTTTACAGAGAAGTTGCTAAATTGTTCGCAATGGCAATGTTACACGTAAAAACGACCATGACTGAGCATCTCGCTACGTAAATTTAAACAGTAAATCTCTTTTACTTCTGCGGCGCAACAATCGGCTGATCTGCTCCCTCAACTCCTCGTCTGAGTGCCGCTGATAAACACCTCAGCATCCAGACAGCTGAGTGTGTTCAACAGATCAATAACGTCATGTTTCAGCACCTCCGATTGTTGTTGTGCAACATCATTGCACACTGTGTGCAGCGCGATGGTTTCACAGTTGGGTGTGCAGCCATTATGATCCTTTCTGAAAAGTCAGAGATCATTTCCTTGGGAAAACAGACGAGTTTTGGTTTGTTTTTTGCTGAACATTCTTTTTTAACGTCTTTTACAGCAATGTCACCCACGTTCAGAGATTGAGGCTCCCAGTTGGTGCATTTGCCTGCAGACTTTTACAATCCGAGTTACTTTCAGTCCTTCCCCTCCAGTGTGAAGCTGAGAGGTTATCCAGGTCATCGGATGGAGATTCAGGGTTCTGCAACAGTGGAGCAAATCTGTTCTCCAGTTGTACACTTGGTTGTCGGGGAGGTTGGTTGCTAGTTCTCCCTTTTCGCAAATGCCTCATGGCATTCTCTTATTGATTACAGAGGGTTGAAGAAGTGCTCTGACTAGATAATAACACAGGGAAGGGGGAATTATTTATTGTTAGGCTTTGCGCCAACAGAGTTCCATGGAGGACACAGCCCTCCTGTTTCTTGGTAATCTTGTTGTGCTAATTACCCGTCTTTTAGGATGCTCTTGTACACATTTTGTAGTCAATGGAAAAGTGGTGTAATTCCCACATAGTCCATTCTAGCCACGTCCACTTCTAACCGGTGAATTTTTTTGTTTCCAGCACGGCAATCTTCTGCAGAAGTGTGTGACAGTTGTCGCTGGAGACAGGGTCCAAATTTGCTTTCGCTACGTAGCACATTTTCAGTCACTGCACTACAGGCTTGTGTTTTTGGTTGGCCACGCTCACGTAGGCTAACACTGAGGGGTCATAAAAATGTACAAAGAATTACAGTCCCAGTGATTTATAAGTGTTCAGGAGCTGTGCCCATACGGTGGTTTCTCACGGAAGAAAAACAATAATATCAGCAGAAAAATGCAAGCAGAGGGAGAGTCATCAGCCACCGGCTTTTAGAGAGCACATTAACCGGGCCTTATTTTGATGTACAGTAATCTGTTGCACGCCCTAATATTAACCCCAGTATTTTACAGGATAGACTATTGGATTGTTCTCTTCACAGAATGCATGCTGTGCTGAGCACTCATCACACTGTCAGTATTGAAAAAAGACTGAAAAATCATGAATAAAGGCAAAGCTGTTTGCCATCTTTGTTACATGCAGCTGTCCTACAATAACTTCACCGCAACAACAAATGAGGTGAAGCAGTTTTGGCAAAACGTCTCTTCTACAGTTGAGTTTATGAGGCAAATTGGGCTTCGTTCAAATTCATTTAATGAAAATAATTTTCCATTCTGATCCGAAACAAGATTTTTCTTCTTTATTTAATGAAATGACTGACAGACACATTGGTTACCACAGCGACGGTTGTAATCCAAAAACAAATGACTGTCACCTGCTTGCACATCATCTTTTTTTGATTTATCTCTGATCCTTGTTAGCTGTTCCCTCCCTCCATTTTCCTGAGCCCCTTCACTGTGTGTAAAAAAAAGAAAAAAAGTGTGATTATATTGTCAACAGAGCTCCCGGAGAGTTCATTTCCCACCTATCAATCCTTCCCTGCGGTGCAACAGAACAATATTGGCCTGTTTACATTCCAACCGATATCATTGAGCACCTGACAGTCTTATCCTAAAATAAACACATCCTGTTGCAAATGCGGATATTCCACGTATTCCTATATCTGTTTAATCTATTTCAGTGTTCGGAAAATCCCAATGCATCATCCTGTGCGAGTGCTAATAACAAATGCACCTCTTCACGTCTGTGCTTGTCAACACCTCTCAGATGAGCACACCTTTTTGCTAATCACCAGAGACGATTCGACACCGCTCTGCGGGGATGACGGATCACAATATGCATCCTTCAAGGCAATTATACCTTTGTAGCACATGTAATTAAGCAGGGAAATATAATGTAGCGGATTAATTATGATTAATGGAGCTAATTTGAATAGACAGATTAAGTGCAGTGTTTTAATGCTCTCATATTTTACCTTCTTTATGAAGGCCATCTCAGTCTGAACGTCCTCACTTGCTCTCGCCCGACAACAGTCTCTGGAGACCTGAAGGTGACGGAAGAGAGAAGGTGTAAATGACAACGCTGCCAGAAGCTTCATTTAATACTCAAACTTTCTTTCATAAGCTCAGTGTTGTCAAAGTTTGGACAAACAATTACGTGTGATATGATGGCGCCAGTGGATCTGTCAAAACAACCACGTGTTTTACTCTTTAACTATTACTGCTATTTCACTTTTACTACCTGTATTTTACGCAGTCTTTAAAGTATTAGTACTTTTCTTTGACACTTTGTAATACTATTGTTTTGTTACTCTGTTACATCGTCATCATTGTCACTATTTAGAAATGATTGGAGTAAGATATTAAGCTTTATGAAGGTACCCTTGTTGTCCTAAAAATGTACAATTTATGAGTCTGAAACAATGATGACAGGAATAGCAAAGACAACAACATCAGGGATAATAATAATAATACTAATAATAATACTAATAATAATAATAATAATAATAATAATAATAATAATAATAATACATGTTTTTTAGACAAGCTTTCCAATCTCACTGATATTGGATTGAACAAGTTCAACAAATCTGATGAGGATGAAAGACATAACATGAACAAACATTCTTCCCATAAATGTGACTATTCAAGCATTTAAGATATATGCCAAGCTGGACATTGAGCAGGTGGAGATGTACTTTGTCAGTGCACACCGTCTCTTAACTACCTCAAACACACTGGAGTCTGGCAGTAGGATTCTGTACACGCTGTATAGACTTGACATGGGAGGACTGGAGCACAAACTCACTATTTGGAATACCCATGGCTTAAGATGATCCTTACAAGTTGGCAAGGTCAATAATAAACTACCTCTGATTGTGTTATTAGCTACTCAGTCACCACGATCGGATGCACAGACAAACGGCTTTCCTCTGCCCAACTACTTATTCAGGAATGCCCTTTCGTTGCCAAGCACTACAGGCCAAATGCATGCATCACTGGCTGTCATTAATAATATTGAAGAACTGACACGTGAAAAAACATGTATGTCAATGACATTCTTGCAGAGCAGTGATTGAGATCGAGTGGTTTAGGCATATCAATTGATCAGCTAACAAGGACGGTTAAACATTCCTGCAAGTAGAAGAAAATTGCTTTGGCGGTTGGATTCAAAGTTGCTCAGAAACAGCTTATTCAAACACGATAAACATGTCACACTTATTATGTTGTCTAAACTTGTAGAGACAGAAGCAGATGTGTAGACATAAATTAACTCAAAGTCTGTCAAGGGAGGTAATGAACTGTGATCCTACCCTTTTATTTCCTTCTTTTGACTGAGTGAATATTGTTCAGAATAACGTTGCTGGATCTATGTTGATATAGAAACGTGGTATGCAGTTTGTTACAGGCTCCTATTATTAAGCCACTTTAAATAAACGTGCAATTATTTACAAAATTGTAAACCAAACAGCCTTACATTGGTGATGGAGCTTTTGTTGTCTGCATCCGTTTGCGTAATGCCTGGAAGCATAGAGACAAAAGGTCAAGTGCTGTCTGGTACAATGGCCTTTAATACAGTATTTCTGTCCCAGCCTTCCCCGTCACTCAACTCTACAGCTGTATTCAACATGAAGCACAGAAAGTCAATCGACCAATTTACGAAATGATTACCCTCTAGCCCATCGCTCGTGGCCCCCGTATGTGGAAAATGCCTGAGCGTGTGTGATTGTGTCTGTAAGGACACGCCGCTGCCACACGTTTGTGTGCTGGACAGCTATTGTCGAGCTGTGCGTTTCTATGCGGAAACCTGTCTGACACTCTTCTCGTTAGTTTGCAAATGGCCTGTCCTACAGATGACAGGCAGACACACGGGAGTGTGAATTAGAATTCACCTCTAATCACTTTCTAATTCACCTTCTGTCACTCCGGAGGCTCGCTCACAGCGCCCGTTTCTGCCACATAGGCGTTTTGTAGGTGAATGCTGATGTGAGTTTTCGGAGCACAAGAAACCCCTCCACACACACACACACACACACACTTTAAACTATAGCATGTTTGCACACACTTGAACAGAGTAAACAAACACACTATTTGAGTTATTATTAATCATATACATTGTACT
The DNA here is from genome assembly GCF_963514095.1 of Eutrigla gurnardus. Classification (NCBI taxonomy): domain Eukaryota; kingdom Metazoa; phylum Chordata; class Actinopteri; order Perciformes; family Triglidae; genus Eutrigla; species Eutrigla gurnardus. The sequence goes on along the minus strand of NC_139917.1, from coordinate 23,453,645 downwards.
ACACCAGCCGATTTTGTTCTTCTATGCAACACAGTGCAAAATACATTTTGTTTCTTAATTTCTCTCCCCACCAACAATTCTCTCTTCCTGTGTTTCCCTCCAAATCTTACATTCATTTGCACAGGGACATTCTTCAAGCCAGGGAGCCGGTTTTATATCCGAACACAATTACAGCACTGATTTCAACACGGTGTGCTCTTTCTTTATTGCACAGTAGCACTTAGAGCACACATGCTATGCTAAAGCTTTAGCTAGCTCTCTGGTATTTCTAATCACAATTTTATTAACACTCGGGATGGAGGTGAAATTGCTCTCAGTCTTTTCACAATTAATTTGGTCTTTAATAGTTAAGAGCTTTTTACCCAAAAGGTTAATTTGCAGAAACAAAGAATATCTGAATCATTAAGCAGGGCTTGTGGTGTCCTTTTTGTTTGCAACATTGACATGCGTTGAAGTGATAATTACGTTAATTATGGCATAAAGAGTAATAATGTTGACAAGCAATTATCAGGAAACTGTGATGAACTCTACATTGAGCATAGGGCAGCTGCACAATGCTTACACAACTACGGCTATATGGCTTAAACTATAGGCTTTCTTTAATATAATGAAGGTAATATGCAACTGACATTTCTCTTTTCATGGGGACCTTTTCTTTGGTATGAGTAGTACAGATGAAATCTGCTGAAAAAAAACTTGATACCTTTCACTGATTTATATCATTGTAAACTGGATATATTTTGGATTATTGGTATGACAAAATTAGATATTTGACCACATCTCCTTTGGAAAAGATATTGTATCACGGTTCACATATTTTCCGAAATATCACAGACAAAACATTAAATAGAATTAAATCAAGAAAAGAATATCACCAGTTTAATTGATAATTAGAATAATGATTAGCAGTAGTCCTACTGCAGAATAAAAGTAAAAATATTGCTGCAGCTGTTAGGAAAATCTTGTAAGGCTATTGACAAAAAAAATGTCTCCTAAAATATTTAAAAATGTAGATGAGCCCTTAATTATTCAGTACAGCTATTATGGTCTTAATCTTATTGTATATTGGGCTCATAAACTTAACTATGTAACAAGATAACAAGGTGCTCGTAACAGCTTGTGGTTGTCAGACCGTGACAGGAAAACAGTAAATAAATGGAGTAATGTAGGTGATGAGGAAAAAATGCTTAGGAGACTTGCAAACTACTAACAAGGGAGTTGCAGTAGTGTAGGGTCTGTGTGTGTGTGTGTGTGTGTGCGTGCGTGTGTGCGTGTGTGTGTGTGTGTGTGTGTGTGTGTGTGTGTGTGCGTGCGTGCGTGCGTGCGTGTGTGTGTGTGTGTGTGTGTGTGTGCGTGCGTGTGTGTGTGTGTGTGTGTGTGTGTGTGTGTGTGCGTGCGTGCGTGTGTGTTCGAGAGAGAGAGAATCACAGAAACACAGATGGTTGTGGGCAGGTTGCTGGAGGAACTGTAAGTTATTAGTCACCAAGGACTGAACAAGGGCCGAACTCAATCATCTGTCACCTTGAGAGGCTAAACAGTGAGATAAGAAGAGACTCAGGATGCGCTCTGGTAGGCATCATCACAAACATTACAGTACATTATTGGCTCAGAAGTAAGCCACTATAATTACAAAGCAAAATTATGGTAATCCTTCATCTACCTGAGACTGAACGAGGCACACAGATTGAACAGAGACACTTCCTCCAAGGGCAGAGTCAAGGTTTTATGGCATGGCTTATAGAAATGAGCCAAAATTGGCATTATTAGTACCAACCTTAGATTTGCTTTCAGCACCGCGGCTGCCTTACATCACACAGTGATTAACTCATGGATTTTTAATGGATAGGCTTAAATTGTACTTCTATTTAAATAAACTACTCTGGACATTTTTTTCGAGGAAGCATGAACAGGCATGAGTTAGTTTGGCAACAATCAATTCAAGTGTTCATCAATGAGATCAAGGAGGGATTTGGAAAAACTCAACTGCAATAGAAGCAAATCTTTTTGGAGCAAGTACTCTTGTGGCTATGGGCCTCAAGCAGGAAAGAAGCAGAAAAACGGCCCGGAGGAAAATAAAACATGCTCAAAAAATACTAATAAAAATGAACCCAAATTACGGAGATGCAGATTCACATGGGACTAGTACTATATATGATATGGTAGGTAATTTACTTGTTTGTTTATTTATTTGTTACTTTACAAATTACAGATATGGGATTAACATCACAGACGTCCTCCTCAATAAGTATTAACCACTAGAGGTCCCTGGGTAATTCTAGTCCAATGCAAATAGGGCTTAAGACATACATTATGATTGAGTGTATTAATACATACATGCATTTGCATCCATGAAAATTTCTCTTGATGCTTCCCACCAACATCGTCCATCCTGCTGCCAACAAAATCAAAAATCTACAGAAAGTGTCAGCTCAAAGGGAATATTTTAAGTATCTTAAAGCAGCGGGGGAGGAATTTTTAAAGGGCAAATTATTTTTAGCATCATTCATTGTGAATTCTGCTGCTCCTGATAACTGACAGGGTTTCCAAAAATGCATCTGTTGTAAAACATTGTGTGGGAGTCCATACATATGACATATATTGCGTTAGCTCACAGTGAGGGAAAGGTGATATGCTCGAGAGCTTTACACAAGTAGTGACAACAAAAGAATATAAAAAAACAACAAAGATGCAGTCATGTCTGATCAACCATCCTTTTGACATTAACAAAACAGTGGTGCACTACTCTATTTTAATTCTCCCCCCGGCAGCATAGAAGATAAAAACCATCACTGGCAGATACTATATCTCTGAACCAGATAAAACATGAGTTGTAGATAAAACCAGGCCTTCTGTCCACCATGCTTCCCTTTGTGGATGGAAATTATGGCAGGAGGTTGGGAAAAGCAGGGATGAAGCACTTCACTGAAGTGAGAAAAAAACACTACATGTGGGCTTTGTGCCCATGAAAACATCTCACCGATCCACCTGGAGTGAAATATGCAGCACTTACCACCACCAAAAACGTAAAATAGTCTTACCACAAACACAAAATATAAGGATTCTGGAAATGGAAATCTGGCACCTGACTCTTTCAAAAAAGTGGGTCACATGTAATTGTGCACTCTGCCTGCTTTCTTTACACACAAACACTATGTTCAATAACAACAGCAGGAGAATTAACTCTTTACAAGAGCTGATTTTTCGGTGAGTATTCATTGTGTTTAAAGCCATTATTTCTGCACAGTAGCAGATAAATAGCATCAGGCTACACTAATATTATAATTATTATTTGTAGAATTTGTTTCAATTGGTGGCTGCAGATTTTTTTTTGTAGTTAGTGTTATCCCCACACTGCAGGGCATGAATTGGAGGTCTACCAGCAGAGCAATCTAACAAAACTTCCAGATTATATTCATTAAAGAATTAACAATTGTATTCATTTTGTACTTTTAGGGTGATGTTAAAAAACACCTATATAACACCCTCATGTCATCAAATGCAATAAAATACATTCAAAAACCTGAATAGAAACTGTGAATATATAAAAAAAAAAACTTGCTTTGCAGTTTATAATAAAAATGCATAATAGTATACTGCATGAAAACCATTAAAATGTATGAAACAGAGGCCACAGGAATAAAAGAGTTGCCAACGTTTTCATTAGATTTAGGGACTCTTCTGACCCTCTAAGCAACTTTATTTCTAAAAACTGACGAGGGACACATGAGTGACTTTTTCAGACTGTGGTTAATAAAACCAAGACCAGGAGCAACACAGAAATTGAGATCCCACTGATACGCTAAAAATGTGGCTTAACTTTCACAGTATGTCATGCAGTAATGAGAACTGAAAAAATGCATATTTTTCCAAGCCTTCCAATTGTTTCTGCCAATGTCCAGTTGTAGTTTAACAAATGTCGGAGCCCAGTATCATTCATGCCAACGTGCATGGTAATATTGAGGGCAATCAGGTGGTGGTCCTTAAGAGCAGGTGAATTTGAATATGTCCAGGATTGTTCAGGATTCCAACTGCACTTAGAACAAATTGAATTATAGGATCACCAACCAGCAGGACCATCTATACGGGTCGCTGTAGTGACATCATCGGTTTTGTTGACCACAGGTGCACCCGCACAAGATGCGGGTTTCATGTCGAGGGAGCAGTGGAAACAACACCACAAAAGGGTTTAGTGGCAGGGGTTTGAAGCTGCGGGCATTTGCCCTCTGGAGATATGGAAAGGTGGTTCGGAGAGTTAAGAATTACGTTGAGTGCTTCCTGACCCACATAAAAAGTCCAGAGTTCATGTGCAGGCCGTTATGGAGTCACTTTGTGGGCTAACGTTACTCCAAACTCTTGGAGCTTTGTCGCTGGAGGAGGTCATTGACTCAGTTCTTCCGTTTGTTTGATCATGGCCAATCATCCGTGATGACTGCTGATTTTCATTAAACTCGGCCGTTGCATAGAGGAGACCTTTGTTCAAGAGCCATGTGTGCAAATTTGGTTGCCACTATTGGATTTTGGCTAAATGCTGCATCACCCTGACATATTGCTTACACGTAAAATGTTTGTGACATACTTAATGCTGATTGGCCACAAGAGGAATCGTTTGCCTCCCACTCACTGTTCTCTAGTGGATTCTGAACATTCCTTCAAAAAGCATTGGCGCTGGGGTATTTTGCCACTTAATGACATTAACTGCATTGCTCTAATTGGATGTTTGAGGCCATGGTTTTTTAATCACTGCTTTTTTCTCTCTTTTGCTGCCATCTTTTGTGCTTATACACTTAGACCACACACATCCTGCATTGACAATGACATCATTGTAAAGACCTTTGGAAAGCCTTTAGCTCTTAATTAACTGATTGGTTGATGTAGTCTGTAGACTTTCTCTATGGCCACTTGTATTCCCTGCTCCCCAAACAGAATACAACGCTTGTTTTGTTTTTTGCCTGTGATTTAACAAAAATGAATGAAATGTTGCAGGTTAAATGATAGCGTTACACACACTTGACTGTCCTCATATCCAGAGAAAGAGGGGTGAATTATTCCCTCAGAAGCTGAGTATGCCTCAAAAGAAAGAGGCAGAATAAGTTAATTGGCCTTCTTCCAGCCAACTGGGATCTGTATTCACTTTAACATGCAAAAGAACCACTAATTATAGGACACAGTGCACAGCTATCTCCTGGCTCACAGAATACTTTACAGGTCAGACTATAAGATGCTCCCTGTTAAATGAAAAAAAGCACACGTCGCGGAGGAGAGGCTGTAATTAGCCTCTACTCGACAATGACATGAAACCATGGTTGTCTGAAAACGTGTCAAGTGATGCTACGGAACAAAGTCTCTGAAAGAAAAAGTACATTCACACACAAAATATATATGCAGCAATTTAAAACATTTTATATTTGTATATTTTATTTTGAAAGTTCATGTCAATGTGTCAAGTAGTTGTTGAGACATTTCAGGAACAAAGTGGCAGGCTGTCTATTGACATTCAAGGTCACTAGAAGATGACAATTCCCTTGACTTTTCCTCAGGTGCCTCCATCAGAATGCCATGATATCTGACACACATACCAATATCCTCCTCAAGATGAATTGTGATCTCTTCGGGTTATCTATTAACGTTTCCTCTAGCTTCATTATCAGGTCATGTGTGTGTGACTAAATACATAGAAAACTAATGACATTCCTATCAGCCTCAGCAGTACTTTGCATTTAGTGTTAATTAGCAAATGTTTAAGTAGCAATTTTTTAAGAGGCAATCTCAAAGATTTTTAATTTAAATAAATGTCTGTTAATTCACCCTCGCTGAAGATGATAATAAAATTGTGATTGAACTCTATTATATCTATGATTGCAATATTTATACATTTGCAGTAAGCTTGTATTATTATTACAAACTGGGGGTTCTGTGGCGACATGCCTGGGATAAATGCTGCATAAATTACTGTTCCATTGTTTGCAACGAAAAAATTCAACTATGCACACAATTGTGAAAAGGTTCCATTGTTTTCGCTCAAATAGAAATTCTAAATCAACCAAGACGAACCAGAACACGCAGAAAACACCAGGCAAACCACTTTCATCATCTCTGTTGAGTTTACGCTTCATTAAAGCTACTCGAATACGATTTACTCAAAACAGTGACTTGACGGGTTAAAATAACGTGTTACTTCACCCCTCTGAAATTAATTAATTAATTAATCCAACATCAAGACAGCATTCCCAAAGCAATCATAATTCGAAACATGTGGAATAGACTTTGAGCTTGAAAATTGAATCTTCAAAATTGGACACATAAAGATCATGGGTCTTGCGGTCAAGGTCAGACAGGGATAATGCTGGCTGAGAGGTTTTGTTTACCTCACGCGTTTCCAGAATACATTTAATATTTATGAAAAAGTAAACACCAAAGTTACGTGACGTCACCGTATTGCAGACAGGGAGAGTCTTTTGCAGTATTACAGTGAATAGCATACTATTAAAGGGCCATCAAATTTTAATACATGGAATATAATGTTACTGAATGATTACACCTTCCCCATTAAAATTAACAGTTTTGACAAATGCCTGCACATTTATCCAAAACCTGCATTCTGTATTTATGGTGTGTCCACATCACCGAGCACCTCTGGATGATGTTATGAACTCAGACAGCCAAATCTGGGACTTACATTGCATCAGCAGCAAAAGTGGTTGTTTCAGCCATGATTGATGAAACACCGTCTGTGCTTGGTGTGTTTTTTATTCACATAAATAATATCTACCATACATTGATATACGTTCATAAGAAAGTCATTTTTCCTAACTTTCTGACATCGTTCAAGGGTGAAATAAAAGAGATAATGGATGATGTCTCCATTTTATAATTAGTTGTAAAATAAGTCATGGCTATTTCATCTTCTCCCGAGTTCTGAAGGAGAAACTTCATAGAGAAAGGTCACGGTTTCCCTCTTGACCTCTGTTAATCACAGACTTCCTAATGATCAGAAGGTCTGCTTGAAGACACTAACGCATAGCTGTGGTTACTGCTTCACTACTTTGGCAGTTATGAGGGGTTTTTATTAATGAATCAATTAGCAAAAACAATGACAGACATTTTTTTTTATATGAGCCCATGTAGAGTTTCCGTCCTGAAGAAATAATAGAAAGACGAAACTGTGAGAATTTGTGAGTATTTCATTTTTTTTTCCTGATTATGAATCCAACCTTGAATCCCTGGTATTTGTTCATTAAAGCCAATTTGTTTCATCCTTTTGGAAGAGCATCCCTGCTCGTTTCTATGTGAAGGAAGTAACAGCTAGATGAATTATGTAACTAACTTTAGCTGGAAATGATGGGGACTGGGAATCAGATGTGATGCACAATTATGTATAATTTATAGACTGCTATGATATTCACTTTGATAGCCCCGGTCATTCCGCAACCAAATGCAAACTACTAGGAATGCACACACACGCGCACACACACACACACACACACACACACACACACACACACACACACAGTTATGGATTATATACTGAAAACTTAAAAAGGATTTTAGAGCATTTTTTTGGGGTTGTTTTTTGTTTTACACTCAACAAAAATATAAACGCAACACTTTTGTTTTTGCTCCCATTTTTCATGAGATGGACTTAAAGATCTAAAATTCATTCCAGATACACAATATTACCATTTCTCTCAAACATTGTTCACAAATCAGTCTAAATGTGTGATAGTGAGCACTTCTGCTTTGCTGAGATAATCCATCCCACCTCACAGGTGTGCCACATCAAGATGCTGATCTGACATCATGATTAGTGCACAGGTGTGCCTTAGACTGTCCACAATAAAAGGCCACCCTGAAATGTGCATTTTTTTTGCTTTATTGGGGGTCTGGGGACTCAGAAACAGTCAGTATCTGGTGTGACCACCATTTGCCTCATGCAGTGCAAGACATCTTCTTCGCATAGAGTTTATCAGATTGTCAATTGTGGCCTGTGGAATGTTGGTCCACTCCTCTTCAATGGCTGTGCGAAGTTGCTGGATATTAGTGGGAACTGGTACACGCTGTCGTATACGCCGGTCAAGCACATTCCAAACATGCTCAATGGGTGACATGTCCGGTGAGTATGCTGGCCATGCAAGAACTGGGACATTTTCAGCTTCCAAGAATTGTGTACAGATCCTTGCAACATGGGGCCGTGCATTATCTTGCTGAAACATGAGGTGATGTTCATGGATGTATGGCACAACAATGGGCCTCAGGATCTCAACACGGTATCTCTGTGCATTCAAAATGCCATCAATAAAATGCACCTGTGTTCTTCATCCATAACAGATGCCTGCCCATACCATAACCCCACCACCACCATGGGCCACTTGATCCACAACATTGACATCAGCAAAGCGCTCACCCACACGACGCCACACACGCTGTCTGCCATCTGCCCTGAACAATGTAAACCGAGATTCATCCGTGAAGAGAACACCTCTCCAACGTGCCAGACGCCATCGAATGTGAGCATTTGCCCACTCAAGTCTGTTACGGCGACGAGCTGGAGTCAGGTCAAGACCCCGATGAGGACGACGAGCATGCAGTTGAGCTTCCCTGAGACGGTTTCTGACAGTTTGTGCAGAAATTGTTTGGTTATGCAAACCAATTGTTTCAGCAGCTGTCTGAGTGGCTGGTCTCAGACGATCTTGGAGGTGAACCTGCTGGATGTGGAGGTCCTGGGCTGGTGTGGTTACACGTGGTCTGCGGTTGTGAGGCCGCTTGGATGTACTGCCATATTCTCTGAAACGCCTTTGGAGACGGCTTATGGTGGAGAAATGAACATTCAATGCACGAGCAACAGATCTGGTTGACATTCCTGCTGTCAGCATGCCAATTGCACGCTCCCTCAATGCTTGTGGCATCTGTGGCATTTTGCTGTGAGACAAAACTGCACATTTCAGAGTGGCCTTTTATTGTGGGCAGTATAAGGTACACCTGTGCACTAATCATGATGTCAGATCAGCATCTTGATGTGGCACACCTGTGAGGTGGGATGGATTATCTCAGCAAAGCAGAAGTGCTCACTATCACACATTTAGACTGATTTGTGAACAATGTTTGAGAGAAATGGTAATATTGTGTATCTGGAATGAATTTTAGATCTTTAAGTCCATCTCATGAAAAATGGGAGCAAAAACAAAAGTGTTGCGTTTATATTTTTGTTGAGTGTATGTGTACTGGGGGGTTGGAACAAAGGAGTGAACTAGCAGAGAAATTAGTACAGCATTCACTATTATATGGTGCAAAAATAATGTATGTATACATACAATAATGTATAATATACATTATTTTTGGAAAAATTATTTATAACTCCATTATTGGAAAAATATTATAACTCAAGAAAAGGGCCACTAAATAAAGGCAAAATGTAATGACGCCTCTAATATGTATTTCCCACTAAAATAAATCTTTAAAAACAGACGTCACCTGTTAACATGATCCTATCCTAAAGCTAGAGCATGCATTCTTCATTTGTGGTAGAACAGTAAGGCTTCTGTCTGCTCGTGATTTTGTGTCATCACGCTGAACACTTGTGATGCTGTCATTAAGTTAAGCTATGTTATGTGAGGAAAGTATCAAAAATCAAAATGCCACATGTAATGCTTAACTGTCTTGACTTCGTGACTGGAGAAACACAGCAAGAGAATGAGGGACAGAGAAGTGACCATGTGACCGTTACTATTTTGAAACAGGAAATGACACAATACGTGCAGCATTGCCAAATTTTCACTTTCAGTATACGCAATCAAATCCTGTGTTAAAATTAATTGCCAGGATGTACCGAGGTTCCATTTTACATTATGATACCTTCATGCTCTCGTCGGTAAAAAAATTAGTATGGGGCAAATGTGATTTATATCTTACATAGTGGCCAAACGGTGTAATTACAATTACCGGGTCTGTCACATTATGCCATTAGCGCCAAAAATACTTCGAATAAGCCATAGAACTAGCTTAGAATTAGTATGTACACACGTTCATATCAATGAGTAAATAATAGAAACTCTCAGTACAATGCAATTAAATTCAACAGCATTACAAAACGGACTAGACTGCATTACTTTTACCTGGCTGTATCTAATAAACTTAATGAAGTGACTATTTGGGACATGCCTGTGAAGTTGGGTTAACTGTGGATTAAATATCTGTTTAGTAGAGCTTCAGCACACATACATCTCTCCCTCCTGCTTTAGATAGTGTATGGCAGTTGAGACATTTTACATAGTGGAGACTACCACAATTCTGACTCTGCATTCAGACAGGACCACAATTATGCAGGTCAGGTGGTTATCCTCAGCTGTGACTGTGCAGCTGAAATCCATATCATAACACAGCACGACACGACTTCCCACTTCCGTTCTACAGAAACGAACCGCACACATCGGCTGTGCTTTGTCTCATTTATTTTGATGGTTGGACTTTTACTTCCTCACTTCAGCCCAGTAATTGCGTCTGGACTGTAGTAGCTCTGCAGCTAGTGTAGCGTGAGTTGGCACCTAGATATAGGCCCTTAATGCGAGCTCAGGTTGAGTAAAATTACAGTCTTCTGCCATCTGAGTCTGCTTCAAATGTCAGCTATCCACTGGCTCACGGAAAAAACGGGCGGCAGAGTTAAATGTCAAGTAATGCCTTTTGAACTAATTGCCTTCAGTATCTTTGGAGAAGCCACTGTGGGCTGAGGCTGATTAGAAAAGGTAGCTCCATGAATCTGACCACCTGATGAGCAGACAGGTATTGTTGCACTTTTATGGGAAAATCCTTGAGTGGCCTAACAAGAACATAGCTCTGAACCGCGCCACTCATTTAGTGTTACACCACATTTAGTTTAAAAGCTGCCTGTTTTTTTTTTGCACACAATTTCAGTAATATTAATTTATTCCTACAGTAGGCCTGAAACCATTTGCAGCGTTGCCCTCTGCAATGTTCAATCGAAGCCTGACCTCACTTCATTCATTTGTACAAAAAGACATGTAATGTTTTTCATCGGATATGTCAATAAAAGGGAGTCTACTGTGGACTGATAATTTGTAATACAGGAATATGTCATCGAGTGTGGCTAATATAATAATTAACAATGTCACTGTGGAGTACGCTTTATCAGGTTTTGTCTACACAGAAATACATGATCTATTCATTGTTGTTTTGAAGCTAAAAACTATCAACAAAAGTTATTGTATGCAGGTTCTTGAGTATCAATCTATCCCCGAGATACGAACAGGGAACTACTATTAGACTATTATGACAATAGGGGCAGAGAAGCGGAAACAGGGACACTAAAAATGATTTCCATTTTTAATTATAGAGTTTGGGATTATTTATCTATTATCACAAAGGGAATATATCTCATTATGTTTCTTCTTTTCTTACATAACAAAAAACAGAGGGTGTAATTCTAGCATAGAATGAAATATGTTTAATGTTTTAGTAAAGGTTAGGAGCATCTTGAGAATTTACTCGAGAACAAATTGTAGCAGAATTGCAGGACACAGTGATTTCCCCTGTATTAATGCTCAAGTACAAGCATGCCGCTAGCAGCTAGATCTGATTTATGCATATTCTCCAGGTAGGCAGTTGACTTGTAGCACGATGAGCAGAGCAGCAGGTACTTCTCACATGTGGCAAAAAAACATTGTTTCCACTCTTATCACACCTATCACATCCCCAAATTGTTTTGTTTTTTTCTCTTTCTTTCTTTTTATATATATCTTTTTTGGGAGATGTAACCCAAGAACCCCGGCTTAAGTTTCCTTGTTCACTAGGTTTTACACATCTTTGGATCATGACCTTTGCCTGAGCTTTGTTCTTGATAAGCCAGTGGTGATCCAGCTTCACGGACATCAGACAGCTCTTTGAACAGCAAATGCCTCTCTAAATTGATCTAGAATGGGCCAAATTTAATTTTCATTTTTTCCTCAAGTATTGTGATTCTAATACTTTGCAGGTGTATTTTGTAAAGTTGTCGCATTTGATAAGCCTTAATAAAGTATCTACCATCGTTTTCACGAATAATTTAGTCATCAGCATCTCTTGTGTTGCTTGCAGCAGTCGTGCTTACATCACAGGATTAGCAGGGAACACCCAAGTTTAGTGAGTATTTCAAATTATTTTGAAATTATATAAATTGGAGAGTTATTCGTCTCATTCCTTTTTATGTTAAGTTTGAAAACCTATTAAAACAATAATACTATGAAAGTGGATCGCTGCAATCAGTTCACAGAAGACCAACATACAAAGTGCAGAACTTCTGCTGAATACATTTGAATAAATCAATGAATTTGAATTCAGAGTGAACACATACCACTTATTTGCATGATAACTCGGGCCTATATGATGTCAGTTTAAGGTGCAGGTTACAGAGGGACTGAAATGACTCACTAATTAAACTGTAACAAAAGTTCAGAACTGCAGTCTGTTTTGGTTCCTCACTTAGATCTGAAATGAATACCAATTCAGGTCCTCGCATGCAAATGAAAACCGCACTGAAATAAAAGAGATTGCTTTTTCATCTGGCCATCTTCATCTGAATGGAGGAAATGATTTATTTTGGTGCAAATAAATTCATTCACTGAGAGTTTAATTAACCAGTGATTCATGATTTGGGTTAAGCCCAAAACTCTGAAGCTTTCAGAACAATCTCATTTTCTAGAACAACATTGATTATTTTTTCCTTCAAATACTCCTCCCTTTTCACTCAACTGATTAGTGTAGTGCACGCCTGACTCTTGATTTGAATCACAAATATGGAGAGAGAATTAATTCACAACTGTACTAATGACAGGAAGTACACATCAGTACGAGGTAGTAGTACAATCCTGTGAAGAGCAAGGAGCAACACACACACAGACATAAGTTCTTAATTTAGCATGAGAAGAAACTGGATTTTAGGTGTTTAAAGAGTGCAAGGCTGAATGTGAATGACGTGAATGTCCCAATCAATTTGGGCTTTTTCGGCAGTAGGCTATGCTGACTTTTTATCATCATTGCTAGACCACATTCAAATGAGTGCTACCATTAGCGTTACACAAACCATGACTGTAATGCTACCAATTAGTGATACCTAATGCTAGCTAATAGTTCCGTTAATTAATGAAACCAAGTTTCCTGAAATCTTGAGTGCTGCACTAATTTGCTTGCAGGCCAGCTGTGTTCTGTTCAGATCATGGTAACTTCACTTGTTCGTACAGTCATACAACTCCTGCTACCCAGCAAATGTCACCACAAAGTGGGGGGGGAAAAAGATAATGACATCCGGCACTTAGCTTGTTTTTTTTTTTTTTTTTTTTTTTACTTGAGGTGTTCAGGGACGCTTTTGTACTTTCCAATAGGCACTTCGTTCAATTGGAGTGTCCTTCAAGTCATTTTCAATGGAAGACAGCATGTGTGCAGCTGAGTGACGGGCGTGATGGGCTACAACTCGACACTCCAATGACACGGGGAAGGTCAACCAATCATATGTTTTTATTTAACCCTGTTAGGTTCCCTCTTTAAAAAATTCCATTAGCCGGTTCCCAAGGCTGTTTAATGACATATCGACATCAACAGAAAAGGTCCAGACTACATTTTTCCATCACCGTCTAAATCGTTTCAGTCATCGCAAAGTTTAAAATTGGGCCCAATGCAAGCCAATCTAACATTCTTAACGTTAGCCCTTTAGCCGACTAGCTGTGGGCAGCCCTGAGCAGCATGCATGGGAATTAATTCCAATATATATAGACTAAGTTAGTTATTCCAACTGTTTTAAGGTTATTACTTCAGGACTAATTATTGAATTGCACTTGTGACTATTTCTGAGTTTATGTCTTCTTTACTCACCGATACGTGTTGAGTGTGTGTGTGTGTGTGTGTGTGTGTGTGTGTGTGTGTTTGGCTGTGATGTTACTGTCTGTGTGGCAGTGAAACTGATCCGCCAGTCACTGGCTAATTAGCTGAAAACTGTCCAGCCTCAATCATCGATCAATCGGTGCGTCTCTAGTAAAAATGCAAGGCATGCATCTCTTGTAAAAACAATTACAAAAAGCCATCCTAGGCTGCGTAAATGCTCCATCTGATTACAGCCAATGAGAGGCTGTTGAAATATTGTCCATTCCTTCCTGCCATAACCGAACGACACTGACATTCCTCTCTAAATGGACAAAAAACAATCTGAACAACCTTACCTATCTGGATTTTACCTATGCATTCACTTTCAACCTTTTTATCACTTGCCAAATATGTTAATGACCAATTTCCTCATTATGTGAATAAAATAAAATAACCTGGGTGATATTATGTTTTCTTCAAAATTAATTTGATTTTGCAATTCAGTTGTCATGAACAGAATTTTGATTAATATTGAATTGGGACTCAGCATCTGCAGATATTCAACAGGAAATGACTGAGAACGAGAGGAATGAAGTACCCATTATCGGTGCCTCCAGCTATTGAGTGTTATTCATTGTCCCCCATGGCTGTAGAGGATGCCAGATACCTCTTCTCGCTTGGTGCTTCTGGGAGGAACTGTGATTGAGTTACACTCACAGCTTCACCATCTGGAAGGGCTCTTCAGACAGGCAAATGGCATCTCCCAGAAGACAGACCTCTCCCTGCTGCTGCAGACCTTGAACCACTTCGACGCGTCTTTGTGGGGGAGGAGAGTCTCGACACTGAAGGTAGCAGCCGGCCTGCACACAAACATGCAATCAAGAGAAGACACTGAGTTAGCCCGGGGTCATGTCAGCAAGCCGTTCCTCCTGGTCCAGAAGCTATTCCCTGTGAGTGAGAAAACAACACAGCACAGTGGGTGATGGAGGCCTCCAACAACTTGTGTTCACCAGCTGGTTAAGGGCCAAGGCAGCACCAAGTGCCCTGAAGTTGTTAGTCCCGCCACTGTTCACCTCTCTACCTGACACCATCCAGTGTGCACCTCTCGACAATACACAATCTGCTTCACAGGCTCAAACAACCAACCCTGTGTCTAGAAAGCAAAGGAAAACAGCTTTGTTACCGGCCTGTGAGACACTGACACACTGATGTCTCCAAGAGTTGTAAGACCCAGTGACTTGAAAAATACATTTTGTCCGTTTGAATCATGTTTTCCTCCGTTCTTTGGTCAATTATCTCTTTTATATGCCAAGTGTGTCAAAAAAAAAATGTTATCAAACTATTTTTTGTTCAACATCACCATTAAATCCCCGTATTTTCTCTTTTTGTCCTCGAGAGGACGAGGGGGATGTTTTAGGGAACAATGAAGTTCCAAGTTCACTTGCAATCTCCAATGTGTATCTAATCCATTTATTATTACAAGTTTAGTGCTTGAGAAGAGCTTGTCAACATTTTACTCCAAATGGGAATGCATGTATTCCAGGGAAATGTTTTGATGATGCAACAAAAAAAAGGAAAACAGGAAAAGGATTAAAAGCTCAAGCAGGAAAGGAAACCCAGAGCAATACACAGTAGAGCTGCTCGATTAATACGTTTGCTCAATAGACTGACAGCAAGGGAACCTCATTTACTCGAGGATGAACACTGGTGATATTTTACTATGCCCCGGGCAGTCTTGGACATTGACATTAAATATCATGTTGCTTAGACATTTATGTGTCTCCAGCCACTATATTTATTAGTAATGCTATGCTAACTCTAGCTTGACCATCCACTTTCAACTCCATGTGTCAATGCTGTTTCAGGGCTGATCTCCAACTCTCCATCACCCTGCAGTATGACTGACAACAAATCAAAGAAGACCTACAGACCGAGCCCTCCGGCAGCCATTGCTTGCTGGGAAAGTTTCTTTATTGTTTGCATTCTCAAATAGCCAATGATTGTGATGTCCATCTGGCACTGGACACTGGCTATATGTCTTGTCCTAAATGGTTGGAAGGAAAACATATGCTAATTTTGTGGGGAAATGGAAACCACTAACTGTATTTTAACGGGCAACTACACAGACATAAAAAAATAAATTATTTGATACTATTAGAGGGAGAAGCATTTTGCCAGCACCTGAGCAGAAAAAGCACCCACTGGATATTGATCTTTTGTATAATTTTTCAATCACTGCTGACTAAATGAGCAAGTACTCCATATTCTCAACTCATATGCCCTCTTAATCACTTTCCTCGGGCGGCTGCGGTGCTATAATTTCCTGTTCTGGATGAGACTCGTGGGCAGACAGTGCTGTCCAAGCCAAGGCAATATGCATATTGGAAAGCATGGGGAAAGGGTGACTGGACTACCATTTGGCTGCCGAAGAAAAATGCTTCATAACCAATATAGTAATGTAGATCAAACACATCTGTGGACAATCTAGATAAACGCTTGCATGAAAAGCCAGGTGTGTTTGGAGCTGTAATCTATCCAGTCTATGGAAAATGTATCATTCCTCAAAAAAACAGCTTCTGCGGCAGGATTTTTTAAAACTCAAACCCTGAATTGTACTCCAAATTGTCTCATAGAGTATAAGGTGAGTGCTTATTCTCAAGCACTATGAATCAAAAGTAGTTTCATGAATTATTCATGAAATGGATGACAGCACCATCTCAAAAATAAGATTTAAGGAGAGGCATTAATTGCAATAATTGAAATTTATTCCAGTGTGCTCATGTACCACATTGTTAAGATTAAAAAGCAAGTCTACACTGTGACAGCACTGTCTTTGCATACACACAACGCAAATAACATCATTATTAAATAGCAATGGGCCTACACATACCAATACCTAACTATTCGCTGTTACGGAGACATTTCTTCTCTACATACATACAGTGTTTGCTGAATGATAATTATAGCTGTATAATAACTGCCATTACTAAATACGACGTTCACTGCCTGCAGAAGTACTATTGAAGGGTTTTTTTGTTGTTGATGTTGTTCTTAACGATTGGAGTCGGTTGCTCTGTTACACTTCCGTTTGGCCATCCTTGACTTAATTCTCTCTTCTTTTTTCTTCCCTTGGAGCAATTAACAAGGACGATGGGATTCATCATTCTAACAATACAGGTGAACAATCTTTGAGAACATATCATGAATCTGACTTTTTTTTAGGACCTTTTTCTCAAGAACCCATTTCAGAAAATGAAGGCGAATGAGGCCCAGTGTGCTCCGACTTCCTACAGACAGAATGTGACAGCGGATCTGGATGAAATAAAAATCCTGCTAATGGAAGCACATTATCAAATGTAATTATAACTGAACAAAAATGTCCATTAAAAGGGAGCAACTAATGATTTAAATGATGTATTCAGTTCAGGATTTGAATCAACTGTGGTATTTAAAGAAAGACTGTTCCTGACCACACACAGTTAAGTGTACTACATGTAGGTATCCAGTGGGACATGCTAAAAATAACATACACGAAGAAGACATTCTACTTAAAGATAAACCTGTCGGTGCTCTCTGGTGGATAAAGAATGCAATAGTGTCCCTGTTTCTAAAACACCTCAAACATCTCTTTGGAATTTCTGTGATCATACAGAGGAATGATCCCAGCTTTTCAAATTATTATGAGATATATTATGTTATATTTTATAAATAATGGATTTCATTATTACAGTATTTGGGGAATTGGTTCAGGTGTAATGTATCTTTAAGACAAAAATGCCATCATTCGGGAAATTGTGATAATGTATCTGATTCTTCAATGAAGTGTATATATATATATATATATATATATATATATATATATATATATATATATATATATATATATATATATAATCTTTGGCTCTATAAGCTCCGTAAGCTGGTTGACCTTTGAAATTAAATGTTGTGATTATCGCTCTTAAAGTTCAAGAGTTTAGTGCCTCACAATAATTTCATTTAAGAATGAATAAATTAAATGGAAATAATGTTCACTTATGGGGCATTTTTTTAACCATGCAGTGATTTTAGGGAGGGCAGCTGGCCCAGTTGAGTCACTGTTTTAATATATTCAAATACTTTTTCATTCCTGCCAAACACGACTGCAGATTTGTGGAGGCACTAATACAAAGCTATATTGTGCATTTGCACTCCTCTCTGAGCCACTGAACTGGAGAAATTAATTTAAGGAGGAGGAAAACTACATAATATGAATAATACACTGCTCTAATTGAATAATAAATAATACGCAACAAATTATAATAAATGTGTTGACCAGAATAAATTCAGTCGGGGCAAAATATTGCTGAGGTAAGATGATACATGTCCACACACACTTTTTTTTTGCTTTCACTCTGCAAAATGTTACTGCCCATGAAATCTGTGCCAAATAGGCCAAAGTGTCATGAATCTCCTTCAAAAGTATGAACAAATGGCCCCAAAACAATCTGGTGCCAAATCCATTTTACTGCATTGCTGTAAGACAGTTTGTCCACCCGTAGGGTTATAAATCAAAAGCTACCTCTCGAGCATTTAATGATTTGGAACTAAATAAAGTCTAACATTTGCATTTTTGAAAACTTTATGAGTTGCTCAGCAAAACCCCTTTAAATGTGTGCTCCATTACTACACCTGCAGAGGTAACATAGCTTCAGGTCTGCTACAAATTATTTTTGAAATAAAATCTTCAAATTAAACGATTTTCCTTGTTTAGAATGTGTGACCTTATTTCTCTGCATATTAAAAAGCAGCACAGGCTTACAAGAGAAAATGTGACACACTCCTCTCCGAACCAAGACACTGAGACACCGCAGTGGGCAACAAGTGTGTACAGCTGGGTTGATTGTTGGGTGGTAGATTAATTGAGTCCCTGACGTAATTACTCAGACAGGACAGCGGGCAGACACAGATCCTCAGCATCTCTGATTATGTGGTGTTTGTGCCGTGAAAGGGGTCATTAGTCACTCTCACAACGGCAGCTGGACGTCTTCCCAAAACACTCTGTGTGTGTGTGTGTGTGTGTGTTGATGTGGCAAAGAGATAGAAATGAGAGAGGAGAAACAGGCATACCGAGGACACACTGAGGGGCAAACTCACAAGGAAATAGGATATAGGTGCTCCTGTGCCATTTGCACGTATTTTAATTAGGTAATATGCCAATATTTTGCACAAAATTAGCCTCACTGCAAAAACAGTCCAATCCACAAAGATCAGTGCTAATAGATACAGTTACAGTGAACATATTAGAGTCCTCAAGACAGTTAATTTTAAATTAAGTGCATTTATTAGAGGCGCAATGTCCAGACTTTGCAGCAATCACTGCATATTAAATTCTAAAATATGGTTTATCTCAGTCACATTCAAATTCCCTCCGTGAAGTTTGGAGGAATTGCCTCTCATGTCTGAAAATGATGTTTCAACATCTGAAAATGTCATTATCCTTTTCCCTCTCTGCCATTGTTCCGCCTATTCTTAGCACAAAGACAACATTTGTACTTTGCCACATGGATGATTCCAATCAGATGCAAAAAAAAAAATTACACTCTATGGGCAGGTGCTATAATAGCATGAGGGATATATCTTTTGTGAATCGGGGCAGAAAGTGGTTGCAGAACATGCAGATAGTGATGTGCAATTCAATGTAAAAAAAAAAAAAAGTCGCTGGGTGATACAGAATCCCAAATAGAGGCTGTGAGACATCCACAGCATAGGAGTGTAACATTCTGTATTTTAAACACATGCAAGACAATGAAAAAAATAATCTACATTTTTACACTTCTTTTCACTTCCTGTAATCGTTCAGTCCTCAGTCTAACATGTAATTTCAATGTTCCTATTAAGCCTTTTTTTCCATCGGTGACATCTTTAATTTGGATAGCTTCAGCCCCAAAAGCCCAGACTCTGCTCTCTGCTGGCACGATGCCCGAGACTGACTTGGCACGGTCCTATCCAATTTGGTGCTTTGCTAAGATAGATACGTTTGCCTTTCTTGCTGCTGACAGACCTCTCTGCTCAAAATAAAAAATAAATAAAATAAAGAAAGAAGTTCTTTTCTCAAGTCAGTCATGAAGTTGCAGAGTGGCTCCACCACGGAGATCACCTCTTCCCTGCACCCATCACACATGTATTTTGTTTCTTTTTTCAACAAGTCCTACAGATGAAACTTCAAAATATGTCATTTGTCCATGCTGTCTAGAACATCACAAAGAAAGCCTTTTTTCTCGCCGGACGTCCCGATGAGCTCCCCCGTGGTACAACGCCTGTTGTCACGACTTCATGAGGTGACATGAAAATCCGTCACCTCAGGCTCAGCATCCTGTGAGGAACGATGGCAGCTACAGGGGCGGCTTAGGTGTTTGTGTGACGTGACATGGAGTAGAGCATGTTATTTCCAAACAACAATGGCGACTTCTAAAGAGGTTCACATAAAAGGATGCAAAGGCATCAGTTAGATCCGAACTAGAGAGTAAGAAGAGCAAAGAAATTCACTGAAGGCAGTGACATACAGTGATACGGCAGACAGGTGGTTCTTTCAATCACCAGCCAAATCTTTTTTGAGAATGCCTGCCCTTTCCAAACGGTTTCCAATGACTGCTTCCCAGATGGTTCTGTGCAACAAACCATCTGGCGCATCAGGTTACCTATTGGCAGGGCGACATTGTTCATCTGCATTTAGTAGAACAGTCACAGATCAAAGAGGAACGTTTTTTATGACGTGACAATGCTGTGGTTAAGATTTGGTGAGCTTGAGATAAAAAAAAAATGGAAAGAATGAAAAGATCATGGTTTGGGATTGTTTTCAAAGCACTTCATTAACAATAAGAAACAGTTTGTGGTTTGGGAACAACTGTTTTTCTCTGAACAATTCAAGACATTTCTGTCTATTTCTATGGTAACTGCTATAGCAATGAACATATTAATAAACCAGCAATGGTTTGTTGTGTTTCGTTTTTTTCTTTTCTGTGTCCAAATATTGTAACACAATATTGTAAATTAGGACATGGTTATTTGAATTGAAAATCAAACAATGGCATCACTTAAAAATGGCATTCATACTCCCACTCTATCTATATACAGGTGTAAAATACAGTCACAATAAGTAAGTATGTTAAAAGGAAAATCGGCTTAAATACTTTTACTGTTTGCCTGACATGGTATTCTCATATAATAATACACCCTAATAGATTAATATTATATATATAAATAAATAAAGGTAATCCATCGTGAGGAATTTCCATTACATGGATAATTATAAATATCGTCACGAGTGACTAGCTCACTATCATGGAAGAGAAGTGAAAAAATAGAGCCTGATTTAAAAAATATTTGTGCAGGCATATATATGATTCACGATCATCTTATGTAAGATTATTTAATTGTTCACTTTAAAAAAATATGCATTTGTTTCTTAAGTGATTCCAGTACCTTTAAGTGCCATTTTAAGAGTTTTAAGCACGTTTGGATGATTATCGGGATACTGTTGTGACTTACCGTTATTTTGGCCAAGATAATCGTGATATGATATTTTCATATTGTCCCATGCCAAAACAACAACCCACAACTAAAATGGGTGCACATGAATGATGCAGATTTAATTGGTTTATAGTACAAAGCCTGGTCGACCAACACTTGAACACAAACTTTCATAGTTTGTTCAATTTTGTCAGGCAGATCGGCTTAGCTGTTGCATGAGAACCCACAAGATTAGCTCCCGCCAACCCTCCTCCCACCCCCGCTTACACGAGACTTCTCACCTCCAAACCACAAACTCAGCACATTTTTTTAATCAGTCAACTGGCTAGCCAGTCAGCACAGAGCTATAGCTCTGTCCACTACCTGTCATCTCAGCTGGGCCACTTCTGCTTAACAACCCATGGGGAATAATGTCTGCACCTTCATCACTGACACTATCCAGTACAAAGAGGGATCTAAACTGATGGAGAGAAACCACACAGGCACAGGCACACACACACACACGCACACGCACACACGCACACACACACACACAACTCAGCTCTGATCAGCAGATTTGTTCTTCTCCACTATTCAATAAACAATGTCAAAGTCAAACAAGAAACCATACGATTATATCCATGCTTGTTGCTTAACAAGCTTCCTGTGAATATCATCTTGGAATACTGTATTTGTATGTATATATACACACACACACACACACACACACACTGTGCCATCTACTGTCAGTATTGAACCCCATCATTCCTTAAATGTTGTGTGGTTGTCGTTTAGTTCATTGCAGCAAACAAAAGCCAACGGGTGTGAAAAACCCTGTGAAAACTGTGGGCTTTTCATCAGGTGTGTGATGGGAACAATTTTACACCGTCACGCTTCTCACGCAGTCCAGAAAATAAAGTTCTTAACGCTGCATTTGTGACTTCTGCAAGTTAGAAAGAGGGAGTTTGGAATATGACCCTTGGCATTAATCACTCACCTGGAATTAAAATCTGACACTGGAAGCCAAGGACGATCGAAGCTTCGACACAGCAGAGGACACAACTCTGGGATAGAATAGCTGTGATATTGATCAATATTAACAGTGGATTACTGCACGAAAATAAATAAATAAAATGAATCAAATACAGCGAGGTAGCCAATCAGCAAAGAGCAATGAACACGACGAACAAGACCCGTGTAACTATGTTTTACCACATGGGGAGAGGACGCAGAAACCAAACAAAAACAGTGCATGATGTGAAAACGAAAGGATGAAGGCAGCAGGGGGACTCTGGAGGATTCGCTGTGAGAAGTCCAGCAATAACCTGCTAAGCTGCAGGAGAGCCAGCTTGCTATGCAACAGCAACATCACTAGGCGTCCCGCAAAATCATGAATAAGATCACAGAGGACAGAGCCGCCCTGAGTGGTTTACTAATTCAATCCTTCTTCTCTCCGACTAGGTCAGATAAATGTAATTTCTAGCTCATCCTAATACAGATGTTGCCGTGACCTTGCCGCCTCCCTGAGGGTCTTAAGAAGATGAGCGGTGCCCTTTGAAGGGATGTCAATGAATAATTGATGTATCGATCAATCACCATTAAGAATTTTGATCGATCGATCAATAACATACTCTATCATCCTGAGTCAATTAGGCAGCAGATGTGCAACGCAATTTGACCATGTTAAACTGGCGAATTCTAAGTGACCAAAGTTCATCGATCTATTTCCCACCCATCATCCAGGTTTAGGTTGCGGTGGCAGCAGGCTAAGTAAAGGAGCCCATATATTTACTCCTTTCAGGGGGGATCTTGAGGTGTTAAATGTACAAACGGGTTGTGTAATCCCACCAGCGTGCTCTGGGTCTGCCCACTGGTCTCTCCTGGTTAATCAAAACACTTCCACAGAGAGGTATCCGGGAGGCATCCTAATCAGATGCCCGAACCACCTCAGCTGACTCCTTTTAAGACAAAAGAGCAGTGGCCACTCAATCTCTCTTTATCTTGCCTTTAAGCTCACCACCATCTTCACCACAAAAGGCCTTTTCTCTCATTGTTTCTCTCCTCATCATAAAGGATTCAGTTTCATTTCAGTTACCGTCTCCATTAACACCGTCATATAGGAAAAGCTGAGCATATGCAGCATTTGAGAGCTTTTTTATGGCATCCTTAAGGCTGCCAATAATCACAGCCAACCAAAGGAAGTGTGGTATTCGACGGACTGTTTCGATACCAACACTTAATTGATATATGTGGATAACATGGCTTCTAAAGCTTACCAACAAATAGAGGCATTTCATAGCAGACATTGACCAACTATGCCTGTCACCATAATTACGTTACCGACTTATCATACAATTTATGATCTTGATAGTTTTAGCTGACCTTGAAATTGCCTTTTGTTTGTGTGCTTTACAGACAACATGATGCAAGAATAAACAGCAAGATTTGGGCACAGCGCCTATAAGCCGAATGAACAGAAAAACATAGACTTGAAAAAAACATATACTATCCCTGGTTTGGGCACACAACAATATTTTTATTACAATTATTTCTGAGACAATATCTCATTATTATATTGTAGAAGGCCTAAGAATAGTACTAAAAATGTAACGGGTCCCTTGTAAATGGCTTAGTTATATTGCCCATTCGTGTACATTAAACTGAATATTTGGGGTTTTTTTGGTCCTACAATACAAAACGTTTTTTTCTACATTAGCAGCAAACTCTCACAGTGCGAAGCTCAGCACAACAACATAAAAGTTCTGCCTTGCCACCATGTGTTCGATGTTATATTGTGTTATTTCCTGTCAGGAACCTCTTAACCCTGTGCTATAATTTCACTGAATAGGCTTCATAAAAGGCTGAAGATGCACACACTCAGATTAATAGTTGGGGTCTGACTTTACATCTGAAAAGTGAACCAGAGAGGCACAAAACACTAATGGAAAAGAGGTCAGCAGCCTAAATGGAGCAGGAGAATGTGGGAGGGAAGCTTGTTTTGAGCTAGTAGTGAGGTAGTTTCTAAATATGAACATCATATTTGGAAAAGCAAAAACAATGCGGTTGAAATATGTCTCATTTTCATTTTTGGCGGCATTTGAATGCAAAGATAGCATGCCTTCAATCATGAAGGAAAACCCCAAAATAGCTTCACTGGCTTTTCTCTCACTTAACTCAAAGGAGCGGTGGCTGAGGTTTGTTTGAGCACCATCTCTACCTGTCACATACAAGGAGATGTGAGGGCGAGACACTGAGACACACAGTGTTTGTTCCCCCAAATAATCCTTTGTTCCAGTAGGTCTGAACTGCTCATACACACTGCAAGGGGCAAGTTGACTTGACTTGAATGACTCCACTGTCCTCACTCTCCTCCTCATCCGTCTAATGTGGACAGTCGATGCCTCATATATGCTTCAAATAACATTTGAATAGATTTTGTTTGACTGAATTTTGTCACTTCCATTGAAAATACATAATAATAAAGAACTGCTGTTTTGGCTTATGGCAGTTCCTGTTCACCCTGTACAGAATCACCTTGATGATTAAGAATATATCAGATTCTCACATTAAGAAAACAGAAAACTGAACTGTTTGACTGAGTTTCAAAGCGGTTTGTAGAAATCGGGGAAATGGGGAAAAAAACATCTCGTCTCTGCAGCACAAGAGATGCCACTAAAGTAAATTAAACATCTTGGAAACAGGGCGTTTGTGTGTCGGAAAATTCCAGAGGAGTATCTCATTGTTAGTGTCACTGTCACTAATTCATTGTTGCACTGTGTTCTGCTTGACATCCCTTTGTGTGGGAGTTCCTGAACCACGTCTGGGAAGACTGAAACAGAGAAGACACTGGAAGGAGCTTTGTTGTAGGTCAGCCTTGAAGATGACGCCGTGTGTGTGTGTGTGAAGATCAGTGATGCGAAAACACACAAAGAGGTAGATTGAAGGAGGCTGCTGTGGTCCCCAAGGAGGAAGACTCAGGGCCTCTTATTGCCACGTGTCAGACTGGGCTCTCACCTGCAGAGTGCACACTGCAGCAGCACTGCGGGGGCAGTGAGCAAGACAGTGAGACCTAGCCTATAAGACCCATGCTTACATGCAGATGGTCTTATTATAAAACTAGCAGATTTTACAGTTGGTGTATTATGATATAAGATGCTGCAGCATAGATTATGTTTGCTTTGCCAATAGTGAACTTTCCTATTAAGCTTTGACTATTGACATATTTAATCATATTTATTTCAGCTTTAATCTGAATTAATAAGAATATGAAAACCGCCATGGCAATTTTCAAAAGGTGTCCCCTTCACCTCTCACCTCGGGATATGTGAAAGAAAATGGTTTCCATGGGTACGAGTCCTCCATTCAGAAATACTTAATGCAAACCTCACGCAGTGTTGGGCATGTCTGTAAAGGGAATGTGAATGGAAATGGGTTCTATGGATATCATGAGCCATTAGCATACAGCAGGCATGTTTATAAAAGGGACAGTAGGGGTAGCTATAAAGTGGAGACTCTTGGGAACCAACAGAACCCATTCCTAAGCAGTTTTGAGCAAAATCATGCAGTATCGGAGTTATTTTCTCCTATTCAAAAATGGTGTATTTTAATATTTCTGCATACTGGGGACATTACGCAGTATTGTGATTGCACAAGTGGGTATTACAGAAATCTCCAAATGTCAAAGTTTCACATAGAACATCACAGCCTGACTCCTAGGGTGTTCACCGAAGTCTTGGTGTCTTAATGTGTTATTTTGAAGGTATTTTTGATCATTTTTATCATTTCATCTGATTTATGACTAGAATATCTTGACATAAACTGCTGACCTGCATCTCAAGTAAATCTTCAGGTTCCCAGATTTAAGATAAAGTACACCACTTCTAGGCATCTGCCGTGGACCTCATAATCTCCCCCGAAAGATTTTTTTTTTTTTTACATCAAAGCAAACCACAATAGAAGACACTGACGAGATAATATTTCAAATTGTTGATGGTTTGCACTGACCTGCGGACAGATTAAGTAATGTCCCTGAGATAGTAGGAAAATGTAAGTCTGGAGCCTCGCTGTCAATTATAGATCTGAGGAAGAAAATCGGAAATGGCAGGTAAGAAAAAATTGAAACTGAATCTGACAAGAAAATTGCATTTGGCACCTCTCTCGTTTCCAACCTCTAAAAAAGAATATTATCGCACAATTTATTTTCACTAAAAGGGAATTTTGGGAACATTTAATGAATAAAAGATATGAACTTAAGAAGAAGGAAAATGTTGTTTTCCAGAATATTATTCTTTAACTTATTAACTCTTTAACCTAAAATTAAATTAAAACTAGGAGAACAATATGTAAACCAAATCCAGGTTCCAAGAAATGACTTAGGGAATGTGGATCGAGTCTCGGCTGTATCTTTGACACTGTAATTAGTGCAAATAATGAGGGCACCTGATTTGTTGCAATCTTTTTCTGGGCATCTTCACAGTCTTTATGTGGGAGGGAATTAACCCAGCAATGCTCATGATAAAGCCACAAATTGAGTAGGAGAGCTTTCTGGCATCAATAGAGTGGTTTTTAAGCCCTAAATGATCCGTCTTGTCAGCCTTAATTACCAGGCTCACCCACTCTCTCACACTTAGGTCATGTCTGCCCCCATGTCTTTTTTTTTCCCATTCACAGTTCATACTTACACCTAAGATAAGTAATGCATTATTATTTGTGCAAAACCCATGTAATCATGAGCCAAGAAGGGTTGATTCTAAGGAAGTCAGCAGACCAACACCAACGTGTTATTTTGATCCAAACCACAAGCTTTTTTCTCAACCCCCAGCACTGTTTCTAAACCAAAGGAACTTCTGCTGCCTAAACTGCTTCTGCACTGCAGGGCCTCCTCACTGATGTGCACAAATCGCCCACGATGCTGGACATGCAGGAGAAAGCATGAAACAATGAATCCATTTGGTGGGATATCATATTAACGCTTATACTACTTAGATGCACAGAAAAAAAACATAGTGTTTATACTAAGCTTGTTGACACTTTATCATTCTTTCATGTACTCTTCCTATCCATGCTGTGTGCGTATGTTTGAATTGTTCCACTAAGTATATATGTGTAAATAAACTATGGTAGTTGTTGAAGGGGCTTGACAATTACAACGACTATAAATGCCATGCATCCCTACGTCTTGCATATACATGCATTTGATATATAGACGCACTAACAGAAAACGTGGTGCTACCTCTAGACACCAAGCGAGTGATGTTTCTTTGATCATCAATCTCAACAGCTTTTCAGCTGAGACAGCATTGTGAATACCAGATGTTGGGTAATCTTAATTTTCAGAACACTTCCTCGATCCAGAAATTAACCCACTTGAATTCAAAACATGTGGTGCATTGTTTTCTCTTTCAGAGAAAGGGGATTGTGTCTTTTTGATCATTCGTTTCAAAAGATCTTAAATGCGATGATTAAAAAAATGCTAATGCTGTTCCATGAAGTGAAAAGGGAGAACGGGAACCTCAAAGGAGAACACAAAGACGAACATTTCAGGGCTGTTTTTGTTGAGTCGAACACAAAGATGCACATTTTACTGTGCCTCAGAGGTCCGACAACTAACATTATTCTAATTGCTACTATCAAAGTTGTAGTCGTAGGTATGTAGTGGTTGGAGCCAATGAGGATCAGGCCCTGGTTGTGATAATCAAACTTGGTAAACCATGAGGGCATTGCCTTAAACTGTGGTGAAACAACAGTGTCACATAATGGAGGCCGACCACAGAATCTCAGAAAGCACAGGGAGCGCAAGAACACCGACTCTGGAAATGTCAGCGCACACACATACACAAAAGTAAATAGTAAGTGCAACCGTGTGCAGTGTAGCAGGAACCTGGCCTCTCATATTACTGGTGGTATATAAGGGTGCAGGATTTTTTACTCTGGTTTTAAGCAGGAAGTGCCACTTGACGTTCAGTCAACTCTTTTGTCAAGAAAACATGCTCAATGTTCGCCAATTCCTGCTTCACCTGGAATTATTTGCCACACCTTTCTGTTTTATAAACGGCAATACTGAATTGGATATTGGTTGTATTCATCATAAGGACCAAACCAACATCTAAAAAGGCCGAAGTGATTTTTGCAGGTAAGTTACAGGTAAATTTGTAGTCACATTAGAACTACAAAACCACTACCCGATGAGGCAAAGTTACATAGTGCGGTTACAGCCAATAGAGGGCCGCAGAGCGAATGCGGAATTGCCGTTCACCCGGTTTTGAGGTGATGAACCACTGAAACTATTTTGGAAATATTATTTTAAGGCACTTAACACTCTTTAGTGTTGCTTTAAATACAGGGAAAATCTAAAAACCTTCAATCATATGAATATTTCTCTAACAAGTTCAGTATGGAGTTTTTGATAATTAAACCTTTTAGGAGCTTGGTTACGTGTACCTTAGTATGTACGTGTGTTTTCTTGCCCCCAATGGGCTCAATGTAGTAGTTTTAATATGTACACAAGCATTGTTGGGCAGAGTTGTTCTCATCCTTTGCATAACTTGATAAGCATGCCTCCCAGGTCTACAAGCTGCCTACATGTAATTTATAGTTAAAGTATTCTGTCTGTACATGTACTGCAGCACATTCTGTTGATTATCCTGACAGTGTTTCACTCACAGTTCCAACTGAAATGTCATGGCTGCCCTGCAGTTGCACTTATACTGGCCGGGGTCATAACATTTGACACAAGGTTCAATGTTAATGTTTTGTGTTTTGCCTCCACTTACAGTCAGACAAGTAGGTCAGACATCAATTTACTTTTTACTTGCCCACATGCAAATAGCTTCAGCTGATAAACTTTTGCGGTGTCCAAAATCACTCACTGTATAGTCCAAAGTATGGACTCAAAGTATCCCACAATTCCTCTTGAAAAGTAGAGTAGAACCGATGGATAATATAATCACTGTCACAAGTACTTTGAAATTATTTATTAATTTGGGAGAATACGCTTAGTGTCGCTACATTTTTCGTCTACATCTTTCATTCTTACCTTTCACAATAATAGCTCTAGACATATATGCTGATGGTTCCTGAGAAGCAGGACACAGTATGAATACATAATGCAGGTTGTTATTCATATGAAGGTGTTTATTATACAGGTAACAGGCTACCATCGACGTCTCGATCTAAGGGGCCTGATTCAACTGACAATCTCACGGTCGAGTCACCCCATTGATGAGAAAGTTTGGTAATGATAAAATACAATCATTAATCACGCAAAAATAACAATGGCAAAAGTATTAGGTTTGCATGTATTAATCAGTCACATAAGAACATAGGGCTATGAGAGAACAAGTTATATTTTATATATCTGCAGACTATAGAATAATTAGAAGTAAACCAGTATATAGGCTATTCTGGCAAAAAAATGGGTCCAGGAGCGGCTTAAAATGTGAGGAAAAAAACAAAGGTTGTTGCCAAGGAAGCTTTAAGAAAATATTGGGTAACTGTAGAGAGTACTAACCCTTAATAAGGGAATGGAATGAACCCACAGTGTGTGTGCCATTGAAGGGAATCATTTTACTGGCACTCCTAGATAAGTAATAGACAAGTAAATGGCAGAGGCGTCACACATCAGTGAACCCAAAGACAGTGAGCGATGGTGTGATTTCTCTTGGTATCATTTAAAAACAACCGTGCCCTCTCACTCAGCTGATCAATACCTAAACAAGAACTTGGCATCAATCCTTTTTGGTTTATATATTTGCGTTTCTTTGCACTGGCACAAAGGCATATGCAAATAACCCTAACGTGCAAGCAAGATTTTACTCCCATAAACATGAATTAGTCATTTCCATGTATATAAAATGCATTCCATCGAAAAGAAAGAGCACCTCATCAGCCTTTCATGTAATCCATGGAGCAGAAAATGCTTCTGTGCCTTCCTAATGGACCCCCACATTGATGGACAGAGGTGAAATGTACTGTCATGAAGATCAAACACGAAACCTCCCAGTCATGTCGTGATTTTGATTAACAACCAAGCTGCCTCTCTTCAGCAGTACACGTTAAAACAAGGGTGCCATCTCAGTAATTACATATTACTACAATTCATATCTATCTGCAAATACCCTCATATATGTGCGTTATAGCCTCACCAAGCCAGTCCGCATATTTCCCATCATTCATTATATTGCGGCAAGGTCCAGGTTGATATTACCAGTAGAGGTGAATTGCTTGCATGCAGTATGCTATCAAGGCCAGAAGCATTAAGCAAGACAGCAGCACCATGGGGGGAAACCATTCAAATGAACTTTGATGTGAAAGTAGTAGCAGTAACTTGAAATCTGACATTTACTGTCAACAAATGCCAAATACTGTTGGTTTCTAACCACACCATCGACATTCTTGAGGTTTGAAGTCGAGCTGAACTGATTATATGATTATTCAAATTGTCAATTGACTATTTGGGTAATAGCTGAACTGCAAAACATCCCCATTGATATCCAGCTAATAAATAGTTATATAGTGAATAAATAGTAGTAATTTATTCACCTTTATTTATAGTTAACAGAATATATAAGGCTTGACGAGATAATGGTTCAACACAATAATGGTCCTCAAATGTTTTCACAATTTTCAGACATTTTATAGACCTCATAGCTGGGAAGGTTATTCATCATAAATTATTATTTATTTTTTTAAGTCGCAGCCCTAAAAGGCTGAGGATGTTAGCCAAATGTACTGGACATTATGATTATTGGCAATAATTAATCCAGAAACAAATACTTCTGGTTAAAACAGCGCATTTTTTTAAACAAGAAGCAAGTCAAATAAATTATTGGGAACTTGAACTGACTTACCTTCCTCCTACATACCCCTTTGCGTATCAGTGAGACTTATTGAAGGTAATAAATTATCCTACATACATAAATCCTACAGAGCCTCACAGCTCTGCTGATGCCCTCTACTTAGACATTAGATTTATTTCTGCTATGTAACCTTGCTACACTCAATACACTTGTAGTTTCTCTCTGATACTTTACATTTCAAGTCTTGTATGAGATTTATTCATCAACGGTTGGACATCATAAGAACACTTGAATTTAGCTTAATATAGTCACAGTAAAGCTTAGTTATTAAGTTTGTGTCACATACCCATATCTGCCATTTATTGGACAATTACTTCCTAAACTAATGTCCACAAGCTATAAAAGATTAAGAGTCTCTAAACAATAGCATACGGTATTAGCCAACGCAACCGACTCTCTCCTTGTTTATATTGTCTAATCAAACAAGTTTGTTGTGATTTAATTTCAATAAACAGATAAAGATCAATGCCAAAGTAGCTAGGCAAAAAACTACAAAAATGACTGATTTTTTAAATAGTCCGAAGTCATGGTTTGTGAGATCTATCCGCAAGGCGTAAAGCAAGTAACTTTTGAAATGGTTGTTTTCTGAATGGAGTTTGGATTGATTGGAGGTAGACTATGCTAACACTGTAGCCGCTCCATCAATACTTAAAATAACATAAATATATGTTACATGCAGTGACCTTGTTGTTTGTATCATAGGGCTCTGTACAAACATGAGGTACTATCGTAGAGCTCTGGGTGATACACACTGCTACAATAATTTTTATTCTTTTTCTGATTCAGTGACAGCAGGAGGAGAATCTCAATGCTGATAGGCTTCCGCGTCACAGCTTCATGCAAATGTTTTGCTGGGGTTGAAATACTTCAACTTGTGTGCCGCGTGACGCGAATAAATGTGGTTCGCAAACACACCTTTAGTCTATATAATACAGCATATCTGTAGCCTTCTGCTCTGTGTATTTTTATGAGTTACTAGAGCATTAAACCCGATCCTCCTTTTTCATCTTGGGATTTTATGTTTGTGAATTACACTTTACGTGGAAATTTCACAATGATTAACAGTCTAACAATGTAAACAATGAAAGCAATTATAATATGCTTACAATAAATGAAAACAGAATTGAAACTATAGTAATATTTACTGTTGTGAAGGTAACACTGGATGAAGTGGTCAGCACATGAGAATATGAAAAACAATGCACAGGGAGGGATAGAAAGCAAAAAGCCCCATTGGTTTGTGTAATCTTAACCAGGAGAAGAAAGACGAGATGAGAAAGACACGTACTGATAGGGAGACGATGGTCCGGCAAGAAGGGCAAGAGAGACTGAAGTCAGACAGAGAGTCAGAGACAAATGGTGAGAGTGTGACAGCTCCACCCAGTGGTTAATGAGTTTCACTCTTTTTGGCATAATAAGAGGGGAGGGACGATGGCTCTCTGTGTGACAAAGAAGGGCTGAGTAATGCTACTGATGATGAGCAGAAGAGTGATGGACACGCAGCCACACACACAAAGCATTAAGACAACTGTGTGTCCAGTTCATCTTATTGGAGAATTTCAGAATCCTCGCATGTTGTGGGTAGTCTTCATGTGATGCTGTTGCTGCATAATCATTTTTTGTATTATTCTAGCAGCTTTCCCTATTTATTTCTAACGTGGAATCACAGTATGGAAGGCTTTTTTCCCCTTCAAAATAAACACATGAAATTAGTCATCAAGAAATAAAGGAGAATGCTGTTGCTTCATTAACCAGTGGATGCAGCACTTTAGAGATGTCCAACCCTACAGCATATCAATATTCTGTCTATCAATAGGCCCCTATCACAGCAGCCAAATTGACAGTCATCGCAGGGTAAACACAATCAAATTAATTATGGTTCCATTCCATTTAGTACGTCGCAGCCATTCAGATGAGCCAGCATTCACAATACCAGAGCCCTGACAGTGAAAAAAGAAATATGAAAGCCATATACAGAAAATACACTGCTTGAATTGAAGCCACATACTAGGACTGCCACAGGCTCGCGGGACTAACATGACAGCATGAGATATGAGTTGCGTATAGAGCCATTACTCTGTAAAGAAGAATTGTATTTTGAACTCTCATGTGATAAAAGACCACTACATCCAAAGCATAGTAGCCAGTGTGGTCCTACCCGTCGATTAGAGCAGGAGAGTCAGGAAGTATTCTTTACCTGCAGTCTTTTGAGTTAAGGAAAACCTACCATAAGAACTGACAGTGGGAGCTTTTAAGTTTGACAAATACATAGTTTGAACTTCACAGAGGCTTTTTTTTTTTTTTACCTTCAACAAACCAAGTGGTCCCATCACTACATCGGTATGTCAGACGGATTACACTGAGAGCTTACTATGTGTCATAAAGTGACGAATCAGTCACTTCAAATGTCCTCATCCATAACATTACTCAGAAAAACTTAGAGATACGTACAGAAATTGTATCCAGTTCCTATGATTATATTTAGAAATGCATCCATCAGACATCTCACCAAGCTAATAAAGTAATGTAAACAAAGTCTCTAAAGAGCACTTGTGTGTAAAACAGTCATCACAGAAGCAACTGTGCAGTTTGCCATGATGACGCATGCGAGGGGAAGCAGGCAGAGTGCGCAGAAAAATGAGGATATAACCTAATTGCCTTCTGTTAACTCAACGCAATTATCCGATATAGCATGTAGTAATTCAATCCTTACAATTATAAGGTAACTAATTATTCCAGTCTTCATATAATATACGGTATTTGCATATTGTTTTGTACATGAACAGTGCTTGCAAATAATTAATAGAGAGAAGGGAGCCTATAATTGTCTTAATGCGTTTTATCAATTATGCAAAAAAATAATAGAAACCGTTAATATCCTTCAACCTTTGAAATTGCTTCATATGTAAACCAAGCATTTCCAAATTAACATTATTCATGCTTATTTTTTATCATTCATGTTGTATGTTCCTAAAGTGCATCATGACAAACTTATACAGAAGAGAGACAGGGAATGGAAAAGTATCATCACAGAATAATACATCTTACATTTACTATCATACATGATAGTAAAATTAATACTTTTCTTCTGAATATCTTTGAAAGGAGCATTTCCGGCTTTAAGCGAAAAGTGAGACGGATACATAAAAGTGAAAATGAAAACAAATTGAGTGTCACAACATTTTCACGCATATTAAACCACCAGCCAACCATGCTAAACATGGTCATTTCTTTCTGGGTAAACCCAAGATTTAGCAGCTGAATAAATGCATATACGGTACTCAATGCAAACATATAGGCCTAAAATAAAATATCTGGGGTTTGTTGACACTGTTCGTCTATGGTGTTCTTCCATTGGGTTTCAGCACCCAGGACAGCACTCGCATGCTCCCTCTACACAGAACAACCAGCGCTATCTGTCTGAGAACAACTCCTAAAAAGTAAAGGAAAAGGTGCAGCGAGTCGGTCATTATTGTCAAATTAACCCCGACAGGGTGAGCAGGACCCCGACTTGAAGCATAGGAAAAAAAAGAAAAAGATGCAATTGAATACAAATTGGATGTCGATAACCATTGCAACGGTTGATGCTTCAAAGTATCTGGGTCAGTCTTAATTTATTGCAGCATAATTATCTTACAGACAGCAAAGTAGGAATGAAATGTGTTTGATTACTTCTTATCATTCTAAACAGTGGAAACCTATGCACATACTGCAACAACTCCATAATCCTAGGCAAACTACCATACAGATATATAAATCATACGGATGAAAAAATAGTGGCAAGCGGTTAAAGAAATAAAATTATCAAAGGAGGCTCCCTTTCCGCCAGCAGTTTTCTGAAAACTCTGCAGTCGTCTGCAATCATGAAAAGGATTCAGTAGGTAGAGAACACGAATGGAATTAAATGATATATTTAATAAAGAAACTCATCCAAAAACAAACACACGGTCACGATTGTCAGATGGGGAACAAAAAAGAGCAGGTGTCTGCCGTCACTTCTTTCTGACAAACTAATTCATAGTAATGATAACAGCTGCAAAACCCGCTTCAAGCCTCTCCTCAGTTCTTGCCTTTGGCATTCCTCTTGTCATAGATAAATTGTTCATTTGAAAACGGAGAACAGGCGCCTCACACAACACGATTTGCCAAACATTTGACTTTTTTTCTGTAGGCTGTAATTATCAGAAGAAGGGGAAATATGTCTTCCTTTCTCTGTGCAAAAGAATAATTATTAAATTAGGGACTGAAAATGCTTATTAATATATATCAGCAACGCCAAAATGATACAACACTTAACGGTATCTCCTCTGCGCAAAGATTATATTTGGAGTCCGAGTATAAGATGTGTTGGACTTCGTTGTTCTAGCAGGAGCAGGAGCCGGTTCAGCAGGTTTCAATTCTTAATACAAACTTTAACAGCCAGGAGACTAGTAATGAGGACATTGGCAGTGAGAACAGACCAAGACGCCAGTAACTCTAACCCTAACTCTGTCTCACGTATGATGGGATTGTGTTGACCAATTAGCAGGTTTGTCAGCATTTTTGCGATCATTTTTTGTCTTTGTTCAGTATACACAGTTCCCAAGACTCATTGTCAAACACAATCCCATTTAAAGATGCAACAAGATGCCGACACAGATACCTGGGCTTTGGGGGTCGGCTGATTAAGAGTACCAATGCAATACCGGTGTTTAGTTAATAAGATGCCTTCCTTACTGTGTGGAAGAGATTTATTAAGTGTCAGACGCTCAAAATTTTCTGGAGGAGGACCCCCAGAGCCCTCCGCTTAACGACTACCCCCCCTTATCAACTACCAACAGGAGTACATTTCAAACCTGTGGTAAACACCGAGTTGTGCTGATTTTTAAGGTGGCCTAGCTTCTCTCAGTTAAGTGACAAGCTGCTCCTCTGTTTTGCTGAGCTTTTAAACTATTTAGTTAATAAGAATTCATTCCAGTAAATAATGTTTATAGTTTATATATATAGAACTGAAATTAATAATCATCAATACTAGTTCTAGCAATCTGAGTCCGAATCAGCCAACATCGGATATAGGTGTATCCTTAACCCCATTCGGAGCATGCAGTACTTTTGAAAGAGTGTACAGTTGCCCTTGACTTCTTCTAGCACTTCTAAATAATGGATCAAATGGCTATGTATAATATGAAAGATGTTGCTTGAGGTGAGAAATTCAAGAGGATTACTACCAAACTTTGGAGTTCCTCTCAGATCTATTGAGGTTTTTTAGCATCTTAAAGCTGGTTCTTTGGGTTTTCCAGGCTCCAAAATCCCTTTACATTGACCTTTTTTTCCAGTAAAAAGCTGAGATAAACACACTGTACACCACCTACCTGCTGCTGGTGGATATAGT
This sequence comes from Eutrigla gurnardus, assembly GCF_963514095.1. Taxonomy (NCBI): domain Eukaryota; kingdom Metazoa; phylum Chordata; class Actinopteri; order Perciformes; family Triglidae; genus Eutrigla; species Eutrigla gurnardus. Next base: position 23,417,087 of record NC_139917.1, on the reverse strand, counting down.
GGAGCATTTGGTGGCTGAAGAACCATTTAGAGTGAATATTGAGCATCCTGTGAGACGTGCAGGATTGTACGTTTCTGCAAACCACAGATACGTTGAATGTGGACATTTTTACTTTGTCCAAAGAGTGACACCATCAGCAAAGGTTGCAAATGTGAGCTACTAATGCCTCCTGTCGCTTGCCAAAGTAAGCACCGGGATGAGAATAAGAGGGTTATGACAGGAACATTTCTAAAAGTGAGACTCATAACCCATAATATGCCTTATTTTGCAGAGTGAGGACACCAACCAAGAGGGACTGAGTCTTTGAGTCTAACGAGAACAGCAACACTCATCAAGGGGTACTTGGTAGTAATGGGATTTAACTGTGAGCTGTTAAAGCTGTCAATTGGATTTTTTCACCATCAGAATGTCGACAGTTAAGACGTTGAGAGAGAGAGATGGTATAGACCACCATGGGGCTTTAGGAGGTGGTCAGGAAGAGGACAAGTCAGAGGAAGTTGGAGGCGGTGGGGCTGCTACACAATCTGAGAAGCATTTCCTTTGGATGTGTGCCGTGCAATTTGTCCTGATTTACACACTCAACCTGGACTATCCCAAGGAACGCATATTCAGTTCTTCCAGGAAGTGTTGATCAACTTGGATCGCAAGAAACTGTCCCCAAAGTTCCAAACACTTAAACTTAAGATGTCAGTACAGCAGTTGAGTTTGCCAGACTTTGGCTTGTTGGATGTTGGCCTTTTTCATAAATAACTGGAATGAAACAACCTCATAAACTTGCATGCTTAAAACAAAAAACTGGAACAGCTCGTCTTTTTGATTATTTTTTTGGCATCCTCTACAGCGTTAGTCGCATTCTCATGAACGGGATAACTACTCAAATCTGCTACAAATGTCCATCTGGGCTCAAGGATGAACAGATTTGGTCTCATAAAATATGTTTCGTGCTATAACTCTAAAACGTACATGCTAATTATGACAATTTCACACAAATGTCGATTAAACGATGAAGTGATGATATGTTGACCCTAATTTTAGTTAATTGTTAATGCTGTTAGATTTCTCAGATGAAGATAGAAGTTACTGAATACAGTGGAACGCTTTGTGCCTTTAATTGTTCTGAATACATACATAAATTCAAGGAAATAATTTACTTTAATTTATTTACACTGGCTGCGCTAAATGTGACCCTTTACATTTAACTTATAAATAATAAAATGATATGGAAAATGTACATGTAGCTGAAATAAAACACTCAACGTTCCACACAGTGAGGCATTCAGCTGTGGACTGGAAGATATAGGATTTAATCGCAGATCAGGATTGTAAATTTGAGAGATTTAGGCATATTTTGATGATTATCGGGATAATATTGTGAATCCCAATTATTTTGGTTGTGAACATTGTGACATTTAATTTTCATGTTGTCCCATGTCTACATGCAGCTTATCAATTAAACACTGGTTTTGCATTGGTACTTGATATCGGCCCACACCTAAAGCCAAAATATTGGGAGATAAAAAAGGCAGATTGGTGCACCCTGTGTTGATGTTACAATTATGGCTTGGTTCCTCTGCATCCCAAGTGGCCAAAAAATAACCAAATGAATGCAGCTTTAAATCAAACACTTTGCTGGTTATGGGCTGAACATGTCATGCATGTTTAATTTATAATGTAGTTCACATTATTTTTATTCTAGTCGTTAGTGTAACACTTGGTCAGCCACAAATTAAATTCAGGATAATTGAGGTATTAAAAGAGATAAATGACAAACAGATAACATCCATGAGGATCGTATATGGTTTTCATCAATCTCTTAAATTCATCTTCATTGTATATATCAACCTAGTTATACAACTGGTGGATATCTCTCTTCATATTTTGTAGCTATCATGAATCATTGGGGGGTCATTCCGTGTCATTTCATCAAATTTCTGAAAATCTTCCAACCTGACCATCACAGAATTTCATGAAAAAAATCTAGTACAAAGACACACTTGTTGATAGGAGAAGTATGATGCCAAAAAACGTCTGAACTACCCTTCATTCAATGATATTTCATGAGAAAACTGTTGACAGTAGAGACAGAAGTGTGTCTTTTTACTAGAATGTTTACAGGACATTCTGATGGTCAGGTGGGAGGCATTTGATGAAATGACCAAGAATGACCCTGGGGGGATCAATTTATTGTAATTTTATTAATTATTTGTCCATCTTTGCACAAAAATGTAAGGAAGGAACCATGATTGACATCAAGTAGAGATAAAAAAAGGCATGTTCACTTTGGTATTTATGTTATTGTAATGTGAAAAGAGAACATTCATGAATTACCATTTTAAATTTGGTCAAATATTGAGATCAATACAATGCATTTGGATGTTTTTCACCTCAGCCAAAAAAAGATCATCCCTTGTAAATTACACTGAAAAACACTCAGGATGAGAGGGAGAGATAGCAGACATTTCCAACCCTGCAGTCCATTTCTCATGCAAATCATTCAAATGTGCTCATTTCACAAAGCCCTGTGATTTTAATAATATTCATGCAAATGTAAAATGTTCACCAAAAAGCATTACGCAGGGCTCATAGACTGCCTGTGAGTGTAGGCGGAAAGCACAGCCAACTAAAGATACAAGACACTGAGGTGACCCTAGCAGATCTGGCATGTTTGTTTGACATTTGTGTGATAGGAGGAGTGTTTGGAGGAGCAAATAAAATGTGCCTCTTCAAAAACTGTTAAAAATAGAGAGAGAGTCTGCTTCGTTGACAGGAATCTCATCAGGGCAGGTTATAGGATGCAGAGTATAATATACCACAGAAGCAAACAGCTGAAGAGAAACTTCATCACCTCCACAGCACTACAACAACTTCTGAATGATGGTCTGTATGAACTCCCAAGCCTGGTGTTAAGAATCAAATGCTTTCGCACCAAATGTGTTTGGTTTGGGGTTTTTTTGTCTGGTGTGAAAGCTCAGACAAACAACAGGACAGAGGGGGGGGCGGGGGTGTCACACTGCTGTTCCAAGTGAAACGGAGAGCAGTTCATTTGTGGTGTGAAAGCAAAGCAGGCAAACCCCATCATGATAAGAAAGTGACATATTTTGTTTTACTGGGAAGCCAAAAGCCAGACATGCAGCATCCAGTCCATTCAATTGTTGTGTTCTCAGAACCAGATGTCCTGTCAGCAGCTGGGGGGAAAACTGTCTGACTGACTGACAGAAAGTAGAAAGTTACCAGACAGGAACATACAGGAAGAAAACAGCATGTTTCTATTTATTGTTTCATTGATTTTTTATTTCCCTGCCCCTTGTAGCGAATGGGGGATATCTGGAAACTCTCTAAGCTCAAGCATGTGAGGCCTGATTGATATAAATACCGTTAATAATTTCACAAGTTATAAACGGATGTCTGTAATTTGAACAAGTGTCTGTGAAGATGACCCTTCCTTAAAAAAAGCTGGAGTCAGCAATTCTAAGAATTTTAGAAAACAAATTGCTAGCTTTTCGTACACAGCCCTGGCTGTGAATGGGAAACGTTGCTCGGACCAAGCCACACAACGGGGAATCAGCAACAGGTTGCATTCATGCTCCTGTACAGGACAGCAGAAAGGCCACGGATGTATAAAGAGACAGGGATGTTTGGGTGTTGAGAGTGCAAATATAAACAATCGTTTTCCAGAAATGCTGATTCCACTTAAGTATGGCAGAGACAAAAAAAAAAGTAGGGAGTCCAGAGGTGAATATATAGCTCACATAATTCAATTATATTAAGGCTTAAATGTATTCATAATTGAGTGTGTGGCAGTCTTGAGTGACAGGCGTGTGTCAGCTCAGGTCGCTAGCAGTCTATGGTGATGACTCGTGTCTTGTGTGTCTCAGAGTCTTGTGGCTTTTTAGATTTTTATGAACACTGTGTGGGTTGCTTTTAAGCACAAATTCAAAAGCCAAACTACTTATAAATCCATGCTGGTTGTCAGCTGTCAAGGAAGCAATCTCCAAGATCCTACGGTAACCATGGTAACATTTATGCACATCAGTTTGAGCGCATAGGATTTTTGTGATCAATTAAATAGTGAATAGGAGTTGAACCAGGCATGCATTGAGGAAGTGTCCTATTATTTTTATATTTGCAACAATACCCAAACTATTCCCTGTAAATTGTATGGGTGAGATGATCCATCAATGTGGATCCGTGCAAGTGCACCTCCTTCATAAAGCTACAGACAGAGGTTTAAACAGTTATCTATAAGATAATCTGCTCCATAAACTCACACAAAAACAAAGACATTTTGTGGAACGTAGCAAACTTTCCCATCGACCATATCGCCTAACCCTACAACATTTTATGCCATATTTGTTTTCATTTGGGCAAACAGCACCATTAAAATGATCCCAAAATAGTTCCTGTTTTCAATGTACCCATGGGATCTACAGATAACTTTCATAGGATTACTGTGACCCTGAAGAAAACGTTCTACACTCTCAGGCAAGTTGTCCAATGATATCCACAGAAAGTGTCAGTCACACTTAATCTAAAAACACATATATAAGTTATGACCTCCAGGGAAAGTGTAACTCAGAACAAGAGAGGTGAAAGCACCAATTTCCAAAGCCTCCTTTGTTTATATATCAGGGACATTTTTACTATTTTAGCATTGAATGATGGTGATGGTATTAAACGTTTGGATTTGGGAAGTATAATGCTTATCGTCAGTCTTGCTTAGCAAAATCATTCTCCATTCATCGTTTATGCTGCAACATCAGAAAGAATGGTCTGGGAGCACACGTTTTGATTGAAGCAGAGACACCTGTGATTAAGTGACCGTGTCATGAAATAGTTCAGATTCATGTTGACATGTGAGTGATGTGTACAGACCTCGAGGAGACCTCAATATAACTCCCGGCAGTTTTCCATCATTAACTCAGCAGCATCCTAAGCCTAATTGTATGGCTGGCTTCATTCTGGTTATTAAGGGTTTTAAGGGGGACTTTGGGAGAGTAATACAGCACAGAGCCAAAGGGGAGGGATGACAAAAACCTACTGGAGCCAATTGGATAATTATTATTAATGGTCAACATCTGTGAAATGAGACGAATCAGGTCGTTGACAATTTCTGAGTTTACTACCAGCAGGTTGCATCTAAACAGACGTTAAATTCGGGAATGTTAATAATCAACAATTTAACTGCTAACTGACAACTGCATTTTGGCAGATTAATATCAGGTAAAGAGTCAAATGAAATCTGAAAAATGGATCGCCTGATGTTTGTTTCCATCAAAAATGGCTACAGAGCGGAATTGCAACCAGCATTCGGGAAGCAACCATGTTGGTAGGGCTGGGCGATATGGCCAAAATCTCCCATCCCAATATACTGTAGGTCATTTCATATTTCATAAACAATATAATATAGCATGTTTTCTGGTCATTCAATAAGTAAATACCATAAATGAAATAACCACATTGCTTTAAATACAAATTATGCATCACAATCTTTCTATTGAAATACAGTAAATGATATTAAATGATCACCCATTTTCTCTTTCTCTCATTTTTTATTCATCAAATAAAATTCCTAACATTTGCTTGTTCCAGCCTCTTAAATGTAAGAATTTACATATTTTATCTGTTTAATTTTAAATTGAATATCTTTGTGATGCCGCACAAATTAAATTTTCTTCAAAATATCAAGGGACTATTCTTAATGAGCATATGCAAAGTTCCTAAATATTCATATGAAAAAGGTGTGCACAGCAAGTATGACTCACAATTATACGGGTGAGTCTATGCACTGCAAAGCAACATTTTGGAGCAACATTTCGAGCTCTGGTAAAGTGTAATGGGCAAAATAATCATTGGTTGTAGCCCTCATTTACAATCAAAGAATCTGGGGATCTACTTTGTCCTCTGTCAAGTGCAGGACATGGTAATCCTCCAAACCACAAAGCTATTGGGACGCTGGCCTATCTATAGACACAGAATCAAGAATCCAGACATCAAGGAACCAACAGCACATGCACGAGTGAAACCAAACAGGAGGGGGAAAAAAATGTGCCCTGAATTAGAGACCTTCAATTCCCACAGCACCAAACAGTGATCATTAGCTCAGCAGAGCAACTGACAGCTCATCCCCAACCGGTGGCAGTTCTCTGATTCATCATTTCTGCTACTGCTTGTTTGTTTACTTACTCAAGCAGAGGCCTGACATTCTGATAAGAAGCTGACAAAGAGCCCTTGGGGGAAGATAAAAAATAAATAAAAATGGCGTCAGACATTTAGACCGTATCTCCGGTGTCTGAAATGTAAAGGACTGTAAAGTGCAGGAGTGGGGGGAGAGAGAGAGAGAGGGAGAGAGAGAGAGAGGCATTTTCATCATCTTTACAGTGGGATTAATGTTAAGGGGAAGGACTTTCGACGTGCCACATGAGCTGCTGGGACATGGTGAAAAGGCAACATCTGATAAATCCGTCAGGCTGCTGACGGTGTTAAGGAGCACTGGGGGAGCTCAACTTATTTTACTGTCCTGCTGTTCCAGTTGTTCTACCTTGGTGTGGGCAGCGCAAGTAATTCTGTATCTCTTCAGACTGTTGCTCTTTCAAAGAGCCGAGGATGGGCTGCTGCATAAGAAATTAAAAGGAGAAGGCTGTTTCACTTTCAACCATAATCAAAAGGAGCAAATACGTTATTTGTAGTGTATTGTAGTGTATATTTTGGTCATTACATGGGACTAGTTGACAATAACAAAAGGTGCTCATTTCAGAAGAAAAAAAAATGTTTAGATGAATGGATAAACCCAAAAGTGGACAAAAATGGCTGAAAATGTAGAATTTTGGAGAACCATGGTAACCGTACTGTGTTGATACATTTGAAGTGTGATAATATCTCAAGTCTATATTTTATATCAAAAGAAACCAAATCATGATTTACGAGCGCAGCCGGTCTTATTTTTTCCCCGCTTATAAAACAAAGTGCCGTCATTTTCAGCATAACTCTTTGTCGTTAAAAATGTCTCTCCCAAACTATCTAGATGACAGACATTTACAGTCCTTTACCAGTATGCCGCTCTGATGGACGGGTGAACCAGTGGACAAATCCAATCTCATTAGGTTGGGACTGACAAACAGCCCCTGTCAAAATGTTAGTGCCTCTTGCGGCTGAGATAGAAGCTGGATATGTCACACAGACATGCAGGTTAAACTGTAGTCGGATATGGCCTCACCATCAGGGCTTAGCACATTAATCTCTTTTATGACAGTCCCCAACTCCTGCCTTCACCACAGCGCTGCTCCAGGTTTATTGTGAGGTACATGGCAGAAAAGCTACTGTCAAAAGTATGTTTGCAATATATCACGTCATATAATGTTTGATCATATCAGGCCTTCAATTGTAGCACAACACTTATTAAAACGGAGAAATAATGGAGAAAAAAACGACAATATAGATGTGGCTTTTGAGAGCTGTAAAACCCCTAGCATCAGTAGACACACCAGTGCTTTACAAGGTCATTTTAGTGTTGTTCCAACCAAGCACACAATCTAAAGAACAGGGGGTGAATAAAAAACAGGAACACTGTGCAACAGTGTTTTCAATATTAAAACATCCAACCCAGTACCCTCAAGATTTATGTCCAATGCCAACACCCAGAGCTAATGATGCACATTAACCAATCTTTTTAGTTGCCTCATTCATACTTTAACCACGTTTGCTCTAACCTGAGAAAACTTTCCACCTGGAAATGAGTTAGCCAGCTCAGGTGGTGAGCCTTGCCCTCTAAGATTAGATCCTGAAGCATCTAATCTCATTATCAATGTAATTACCCTGATAACAGTTTAAACAATCACCCCACTTATTAAATACGTGGCTGTGTGATGCCCATGTCCCCCGGAAGAATAATAAGCCTAATTACACCATGGTCTGAGTGAATACTCGATTCTGACTGGCTGCAGGGTGTCCAATTATCCATTATCAGGAATTATAAGAAGATCCGGTCAAAATGTCTAGTCACCTTTCTAATTTAATATTCTGGCTACCTTGAATGAAAAAATAAAAAACATTTGATTATCTTTGTTACAACAATGAGTGTAGACCTTCAGTGCCTCATCATCTGAATATCAAACACAAGCCACAAGTTACTTGGAACTTACCAACAGAGACTTACATCCCATCCGTTATTCATCTTGCTACCCGAGGCTGCGGCCAAGAGCACACATTGCCTCTCATTTATGAAAATATTTATATTGATTTGGGGACAATGATATGGCTGGATAGTTAGTTAGTCTTCCTGTTAAACATACTGTCAATATTGTTATGGACATATGTATGAGTCGAAGCAAGGAGACCTCTGGAGATAGTGGATGTTTTATGCAGAAATATATATTTATGCCCAATGATCATCGTGAGAATCAAGGTTTCAGCAGGACAACAGCTCTGAACTCAACGGTGCAGTGCCATCTTGAGGAAGTTATCTTGAGGAAGCCGCCACGGCGTCTGCATTATGTCTAGGTTAAAGGTAAAAACTTTGTGTTTGCAGTCAATTAATGACTGTGAAAAATAGTATGAATATTATATTATTATTTATACAATATTCATAAAATTACATGTATTAATCTTACACTGAGGGAATCAGGTATAGAGAAAATTGACATAAATCAACATTGAATATTGACAGCATAATGTTAGCTCCCTGACTCAGAGCTGAGCCAGGAGGTTGTATGAGCTGAGTGAACTAGAAATATTTCCCATTGCCAAGTCGTATCTGAGGTCCATCCCATTTACTGGAGCAGTGAACAACGTTTCCATTGCATAAGATCCTTAGGGGGTGGTAATGATATTTTTCTAGGTATGAGCCAACCCTCAGAGTTACTTTAACAATGTTGAATCTATGAAAATATAAAGTAATGGTCATCATTTTTTCTTTGGCATCATGGTGTTAGCTGGTCCTTCAAGGTGTTCATTATCGGGATATAATGGATGATGTGGAGGCCGGAACTATCCGACGTGCAGTCGAAATTACCACCTTTACCAGCTGCAACTCTAAAGTGAGGAACTCGTTAAAGCGTAAATTATTATAATCCACTGAAACAGCTATACTGTATTTTAATTTGAAACGGGCCATTTTGCATAGAGAGTATATTTTGACATGTGATACTTTAAGTATGTTTTGATGCTACTACTTTTGTTTCTTTGCTTAAGTAACATTTAGCATGCAGGAATATTATTTGCACTGTGGTCTAGGGAATCATTTAATCAAAAAGGTATTGGCTAAATATGAACGGTGATGACACGGCAAAAAAAGCCACACTTGCAACGTATTGCAAACAGGGTCGGGCAGGTTTTCTAAAGGTTAAAGTCAATGAGGCCTTTCAGAGAAAGGCACTGTATTCAATAAGGTGTTGTTTGTAAAAGGGAGTGAGACTGGCAGCTGTGAGAAAGGCAAAGCAATCTAGCAGGGACCTCAGTTAAAGAAGATTTGTGATTGCCCCTTGGTAAGCATTTAGCAAAGGGTTGCTTCTCCATTGCTTGGGGAGATAACCCTGCCAAATTCTTATTCATAGAGATGCGTAAGGATTTATATGACGGATGTACTTCTCGTTAGATTAGCTGGATTGGTGGAAGAGAAAGTTTAGCACACCTCTATATCAAAGCTAAAGCCTGTTTTGCCAGTGGGACATTGTTGTTGACATTTCATTGGGGAGCGAGGGAACAAAAAGCAAATAGATACTTTGCAAGAGTTTTATTTGCTAGTTTGCTTTTTTATGGATATATAAGAGCATAAATAAATGTTACACATCTAAGAACGACCATTCCCTAAGCATTTAGGAACAGTGAAGGAGAGGTATGTCTACTCATATAGAGGTTACCTTTTAAGGGAGATATATTATGCTCATTTTCAGGTTCGTGCTTGTGCCTTCTGGAAAATGTTCACATGCTTTAATAACATGCAATATATAGAGGTATTCACCCTCTGTCTGAACCGCTCCGTATTAGCACATTTCAACAGAGGGATGTTGCTAGGCAATAGCTTGGGTCCATGTTTATTTCTTGTCTGCTACTATTCAATGAAGGAGACAGATTTTGATTGCCAATCTCACATTGGGAAAATGTGGTCATGAAACAAAGGATCAAGATGATATTTCAAAGTAAAATTATAGGCCTCCATGTCTGAATCAGAACAATAACGTAGCGGTGTCAGAGTGTGAGATATATTTTAAAACTATAAACAATTCTCTAAAATCAGCTGTGGGAGGTGTGTAGTATTTGCGTCTCTATAACAACCATTGGCGACTTGCATCTCTCTCTCTCTCTCTCTCTCTCTCTCTCTCTCTCTCTCTCTCTCTCTCTCTCTCCCCCCCCCATTTTGCTTCCCGGTCGTTCAAGAGGTCAATGGAATTGTAGATTGAGCTTTTGATACTTTCAAATAAAGTATATAGCTTTATTAAAAAATACAATAAGGGACCTTTAAATTCTTGGCAGATTAAATTAATAGAATTAAGACATTGGAGAAGAAGAGGGAACTTCATAATAGTCATTAATACCAATAAATAAGGAAAGAGGTCAAGAGGGACAAGAAAAAAAAGGAAAATAGAAAAATTATAATTTTTTCACTTCAGGTTTTGTACTCTTGGTAAGATGTAAAAAAAATGCCTCCTCCCATTAAGCTTGGGGAAATGGTGATGGGCATTTATCACTCTTTTCTGAAATGTTATAGACTTGTCATGCAGGAACAATGCATAGCATACATCTTTGATGTGAAATTGTAGTGAAGTGTATGCTTGCTGAACTCAAACAATGCTCGCTCTCATGTTTCCTGGGACATAACAGAAGCTCTTTGAACACCGTGCTTCAAAAGAAGGTGTATGCCTTTGTGTGTGCCAGTTCTAAATATCAAGAAGTGCCCTCGGGTTAATATGGAGATGAGATCAAAGCTGACCGAGGGCCATTCACACACAGAGGCCACCAAAAACGGCCCTCCTTCAGCACCCGTCCTGAGGCTTCAACTCGGCTGACATTTAACAAGAAGCACCTGGATAGCTGTTTCCTCTCTCTTTTCATAGCTCTGCAGGAACTCCACTTGACAGACAACTCAGTTCTCACTTAGTTTTATGTCAGGGCACATTACTTTTTTTTTGCTTCTCTGTCATGTTGCCCATGGGCTTCTGCAGACTGCAGACATCACCATGCATTAACTGTATGTGAAAAGAGTAGTTACAAAAACCAATATGCATGCAGAGAGTCAATTTGCGAGTCACTCTAATAAAGTGTATGGACACATGTCTGCTTCAGGTCAAGCTTTCAAGCCTGAAAAAAACACTCGCCAGCTCAATTTGAGTCAAGGGGAGAATGTTGAAACGGATAGGGAGTTGAATCAGTATGGCTTCAGCATCGCCCTGCCGTTATTCAGAGCTGAGAAACATTGCGGCGACCACATGAGGGCTGAGTCGAATGAGTGAAGAAGTGGTGGTACAGCGGCGGAGAGAAAAAGGGAGCAGGAGGTGAGGAGGGTGTTGGTGCGGGTGGTGTGACGATGAAAATTGATTTATTGCGGCGCTGATGAGGAGCGGCATGCCAGGAGACAGTGGGTGCTCTCCAAACTCTTGCTGTGGCAACATAAAACGAAACAGGGCCCTCCCTCCTGTTATAATTGCTGCAGAGATCTTAGCAAAGGCTTGAGGTGTCTGTGTACAAATTAATGCAACCCTGCCTGTTGGTACCCTGCCTGTTATTTCCAATCTCCATGTCTAGATGCCGCAAGTAGATATAGGACATGCTTTTTGCTTTGGCAGTTTTGACTTACAATGTGAACATTAACCACAGTCACATAGATCAAAGGTATATTGCAAACATAAACACGTTCATATGAGTTACACATCAGTTGGTTTTTCACACCACCCTTGTGCAGAAGCACTCTGGAAATTGAAAAGTAAAATAAATAAAATAATTCCTAATGTGGTCAATCACCTAATCAACAACAAATAAGTTTGATTTTCTTTGTTAAACTCAAGCAGCGGGTTGTTCGCTAAACGCCAAGTAGGCATGAATCACATCAAGTCAAATCCTTCACCAAGCCATGACTCATTGTACAGAGTTGAACTAACTGCCTGTTGTTGGACTGAGACTTTAAAACGAGTTCTGGCAGCTACTGTCTGTGCAGATACATCTTTTGAAACGAGAGGAAAAAAGGCATAACCTGATGTTTTGACCTTTTCACTGAACCGTTTAGCACCCCAACGGGGAGGCATTTAATCAGGGAGAGAAAAAAGGAAATATTTCACCTTTTTAAGTTAATGCTAACGTTTTCACTGGTGGTTCATTTATATGAAGCACACACAACTTCATTTTAAATGCCCAGGAGAGGTCATGCTTGGTAATTATGGCTGCTGAACACACAAATTACTAGGGTTGCACATCTCTTTGTGATAAACGATTCGATATGCATCTAGATACACAGGTTACGATTCGATTCAAAAACGATATCCTTTCATTACAGACCGATTCGATTCAAATCGATTCCATACAGTGTAAGAACGATACGATTCCATTCTACGGTTAATATTTGTTGTAGATATTTTATAAAATAAAGAAGCCGATTCTATGAAAGTGACAGTATAGTTTCTTTTCAAATATGTAAAATACCACATATCCCCAAGCAAAAAAAACCCAGAACAACAAAATCACATGTCAATGTATTTATTTTTAGACATGGACCAAAAAAAAGTCTGGCTGAATCGTTGGATGGCGGTCACAGGACAGTGTCGTGGACGCTACCCGTGCTGCGGCCGCCTCTTGTGGCGCAAGTTGAGACCCAAGCGATTGACATTCAAAGCCATCCGTCTCTCACGTGCAGTCGTGGAGTGCCTGCGGTCACACGGCAGCGTCACAGCCGCCTCTCCACCTCCACCTTCTCCATGTTCCGTGTTGTCCCTTGTTTATAACTCATATAAGCTAGCCAGCTACGGCGTTTCGCGGGCAGCTTCAGCTCTCGCGTTGTTTTAGAGACGCTGGTGTAATGCCGCCAACCGCTTCAAAGTCTCGCGATACCCGATCCATGACTCTGTAACCGATTCATCTAGGAATTCATTGATAATTCGTATCGATTGAGGAGGCTGCTACCGATGCAGCCGTATCTCTCACTTGTTGAACCGAATATCCGGTCCCCTACAAATTACACAGAATGATGCAGCAGAGACAATCGACTACTGCCGATTGTCTCTGCTGCACACGCCATATAAACAATCTGTAGTTTTACCCCCGCCATTGTATGGGTCCTGAAGCTATGACAACAGAGGAAATTAGTTTAGCACCCCAGAGAGCTTTGGAGCATGTTGCAGAGGTACAGACACAAGAAACAGCAATAGGGGTGGATGTGGTGGGGCGGAATTAGCCAATACTGCTGACAAAGTTGATGGTAAGCTGTGTGTGTGTGTTTGTGTGTGGGATCTGCCTACACATGTGGACATGTATCTGAAGCTGACTAACACAGGCTGTGGATTCAGCAGTGTGAGAGGCTGTTTTTCTTCCCCCACATTCAAATGCCACTTGGTTATCATGGGGACTCTTCGATCAAAATGTCTCAATCTCATCAAAGCTAAGGCAGCAATAATCTATATTCATGCTGATGCTGTGCCATCTCTGATGATACATCTAACGACAAACTACAAATGACAAACAGTTTTGACTGGCACGAAGAGAAAATGGACCGATGCAGCTGTACGCGAAGAGCAGTCGCACTTAATGCTACATTCAGGCTATGAACTACAAAAGGAACAAAACCGTCGGCGTTCATGTGCTCGTTTACATAGTTATGTCCAGCTCAACTTTGATTTGCAGCATGTCACCCCCGTCACGCTGTGTTGGGCGTCGGTTTGTGGCATCATGTCCGCAGGCTGCATTGAAAATGACTTGTAGAATGTGTCCATGTCTCTCAAACCCATAAGAGGTCAACACGGATCTAAACCATAGTCAAGGGACGATATGGAAATATCCATCACGTTTACACTGGTAATATAATCATGATAATCATAATATGATTAGAATTCTTTAAATGGCCCTTGAGCATTTTCTTAAGAAAAATCATATGGTGAAGGTCAAATTATTCTAGGTTGCATGTGTCAGCCCTCAACAATTCACATGTCAAACTTCATAGGGCATTTTAGTCTCTTTTGGTCAGTTTCACTGTTTTCTGATATTTTCCAGGTGAAGGACTAAATCATTGGAAGACACATTTCATTGTTAGTGGCTGTCCTGCAAGTATCATATCCCTAGTCTTTGAACCTGTTCACTGAGCTGATTCCCTCATTTAGAATAAATATAACATCAGGGGGTTTCTAGAAACAAGTGGAATAGAAATCACACTTCAGCAAGGTTGGCTACCGCAACATGCACTAATACCCTGCTCTAAATAATTGATGTCCTTTTTCCTGTTCATCGGCCAGCTTCTGAAACTCAATTCCCACCCAGATGATGGGAACAAAAAAAGAGCAAAGAAGATGGATGGAGAGAAGGTGAATTAAAAGGAAGTGAGGCTGCACAGCTTTCTATTGCAGAATTCAAGAGCTGCCTATGATGGCTGAGACTCGGAGGACCAGCAAGCCTAGGAGGCCTGCAGCAGCGCACAGTGATAGGAATGTTAAATGAGACGATGAGCTACCTCGGTGAGATCTTATCAAACGCCAACGCCGGCTTTCGGAAGGATGGGGGCGCTGCAAGTTTCATCAGGGCAGGATTAACCTCCTCTTAACTTTTGTTGACGAATGCCAAAACACAAATGAGACGCATTTCAATTGTAGTCCAACAGGAAGCCATCCAACAAAATAACTGATGTATAGGCGGAATTCTTTTTTGGTTGCAGGAGGCAAGGCAGAAGTGTCTGAGGCTCAGGCTGGTAATTAACCTCAAAGCTGTGGTGAAAAGAGGACAAAAATGCTGCCAGACTTTAATCTGCTTGTCTGTGGTCGGTCAATAAGAAGCCCTGGGTAGACTGCTTTATTGAAACACTCTCACAGGTTGGCCTGCCAGGTAGCCAGGCATTAATATTGGCTCTGGCGAGAAGCTGTCAGGATTTATTAGTCAGTATCATTGGTACTCAGCCAGCAGGTGTCAGCTCTGCAGAGAAGGGAGAAGGAGAGGCCGAGATAGATTCATATATATATATATATATATATATATATATATATACATATATATTCTCTGTCCCTCTTTTACTGGAGGTCGACAACATGCCCCTAAGTCTGTGTATGCAATTGCAAAAGTGTACACACAGTATTTATATTACTTAGTGAATGTGAATCACTCATTGTAATATTGCTCCACTTAGTTAGACATTATGTAATGATGAAAATGAAGGACCAGCAATTAGATGCTTATGTTAAGATTGCTGAAAAGGGGCAGAAATCATTTTTATCTAGGTTACCCGAGTGTGCAAACACCCACAAACACGTGTTTTATGCAAGAAATACACACACACACACACATGCAATAACACTCACTCAAGCTCAACATGAAGTCTCCTCTCCTCTTTGATCTGTGTTTTGGCCTTCAAAATTTAACTTAATTGTTTACCGTTTTGCTCCTCTTTGGACTACCTTAACATCTCCAAGCACTCCAGAGGGAGGGGGAGGGGGTATTTTTCCTCTGTTGCCAAGCAACAGGCACAGCCTAACTACCGTGCCAAGGAATACACAGCTGAGAAGTTAATGAGGATACAGAAGATTCAACTTCACATGCCTGACGTTGCCATAGACAAAAATATGTGCTTGTTATTTGGGTTGGGTGACGCTGCTCGTATTTCCAAATGAAGAAATCAACTCATACTCTGCATTGCGCGGCATACAGGCTTCATGCGATTCTTTTAGATGAATGTCTTTATCTAGTGACGAGTCTCTGAGGCAAGGCATGGTCACACATATGTCTAGGAGCGATAACAGCCAGAGGCACCGGGTTACAGATGAAAGAGATTGCCATTGTGATAAACCACGTTGACATACTGTAGTTGCACACTGAAACATGATACAGAGATACAACACGTTTAAAAGTACAAATTCAAAGAATTGATTCAGAGCTGAAACAATTAGTTGCCTGATCGATAACTCAATCTACTGTAAAGTAATGGGCAGCCAGTTTAATAGTGGATTAATGATTTAGGCATTTCTTTTAAGCTGAATGTTCGATATTCTTCGATTTCTTTACGTTTGTTGGTCTAATGTGAAATAGACTGGATGTCATTAGGGTTAAGTATTGGATGCACAACAAATGAGGATTTCATAAATTATTCACAGATATTTTTTAAAAATGTTTATAGATCATATCATCAAAGAATCTTAAAAATAATCATGACATTAATCGACCATTCCATAATTGTTAGTTTAGCTCTGTAATTCCAACGCCCACGCCACAATGCTGGTATGAACAGTGTGTGCATCTCTGAACTGATGCAGCACTCTGGTGTCCAGACATCCCTTTCTTCCCGAGTATGCCTTTCATAAAGGCCACCCACAATAGAATGTTGAATTTCATTTCATTATGACTGCTATATATTTATTTTAGATAGAAGAAGGTTCAGAACAATTAAAAGCTGATCGTCAATTAATTAAACACTATCCTGCAAATATTTCCAAATTAAAACCTTTTGTTAATAATGAGGGGATTCTGTCAATAAAAAAACACTGGAGGGCTTTTATATTGAAACAGAAATGGAAAGTATTGATTTAAAAGCAAATATTTACTTTTCCAGGTCTTTCATATATAGATATGGACATTGAAACTGTAGTCATGTTGCTGAAAACCTTGAATCTCTAGATGAGATGCAGCTTTTCAATCAATCATCTGATTAACTATTTGAGTAATACTGTCAGCTATAACTGGCACTAAAATGAAGTACTAAATTTGTTAAATTAAAAATATATATATATTGGGCTTCAAATGACCCTGCAAAAGCAGTTGTACTTGTAATTAAAGTGGAGGCTGGTGCCAAAACGCTGATTTGTCATGAAGGATAAATGCTGTTGTGTAATTAGCCTGAAACTCATGGGAAAAGGAGTGCTTGATTATTTATTGTAGTAACAACATTATTCCTAAGGCAATATGCATTGTTGAGTTGCACAGTGAATTTGGCAGAGGTCCCCTGGTCTCTAATGAAATTTAAATAGTTGCATTTCCCAAAGCTAATCCTTTTTCCGTTCTCGGCAGGTGTACTCATTAGGAATGTTATTTCATTTTACATTAATTCAATAAAAAAACACTTGAATAGCACCAGAAGTTTATTTAACTTTGCAAAATCAAGAGTTGACCCTTCTCATATTAACACTAATATACACAAAAAGTTAGAGATATTTGGCTTTCAGCTGAAATGTATGGAAAATGTAAAGAGTTCACGCTACAGTTGTATTATATCATGAAATAAGGGCATTTAAGTAGAAGCATGCAATGGTGATTTCCTCATCTCAAACTATTTATTGAAACAAAAACCAGCAACAGTGGTGGGTATACCACAACAAAACATGTCAATGTCTCAATAACTTGTCATGTGACGAAAGGAGGTCCACTGCTCCACTGATGACACTCTGTGACTCTCTAAGCTCAGTGGCCACTTTCCTCTGACAACATCCTGTTTGAAGCCTCGCAATGGAGACGTACTGTTGATCAATTGTTAGGTGTCGTCTTGGTCTCATGATGTCAGAATGTGAACAGCATGATGAAGACGACTGTTTAAATACCAAGTCTAATTGAACCAGGACATTGATTGGTCGATTCAAGGATCAAACACTTGTTGTAAATGTCGCTGTTCAGCTCCTTGTTAGAGAACAGCAGGTTGTGCAAAAAGTACTGAAACACTGAACAGTTGGACATGTGCATTCAAAAGTTTAGAGAAGGTCAAATTAAGTTCACCTGTAAAGGTTATAGTGCATTTTAGGTTCATCCTGAAATTTCACCTTAAAGCCGAATATTTTTTTCAGCTTTACGTTTTGTGAGTAGAGTATGTGAGTAGAGTATGTGAGAATGTTTTGATAAAGTGTTGTCTTTGCTGCTGGAATGTAATGAATTTGTATTCACAGAGAGGAACAGAGAGGTGTGCCCATATACCAAGCATTGGAATCAGCTGCAAGGAAGCAGCTCTTTAAACATCCACAGTAAACAATGTTAAAAGTAAAAAAATACAGTACATTCCTTTTATATTTCCCAATGATATTATTCAACAAGTCTGCAAAAGACGTAGAAATGATAATACTTGGATATAGAATTCTGACAGATTAATACTATCAGTTAAATAGTTAAAAGAAATGTTAAAAGTTTTGAAAAGCTGAGCAAAACTAAAAGGAGCGGCTTCTCAAGAGAATATCTGGTCCATCTTAAAGATCAGGTTTTGAGGACACAGCAGTCTGTATCAAGTCGTAGCCAAAAGATCAGCGAGTCAGCTGTGAAAGTTAGCTCCCTTGTTGCTAACAAAATAGCATCAGTGTCAAAGCCATACTTTGAGGGTGAATTTGTGGGGACATGCATGCTGCAGGCAGAAGGCCCTCTGGCCGGAGCATTGGACGAGGTCGGGGTGGACCGGGCTGACAGCGTGGGAACAGATGGCGAACCATATGATTGGGGAAAAGGCAGGTGTTGTGACAAAATTTAGAGAGAAAGTGGCTAAAGTCAACAAGAATCTTCTATACTGATGTTGCCATAACAACAAGCCTTTGTCCAGTGACAAACAACAAGGGGGAAAAAAAGAGTTATAACAACATAATAAAGAACCTCTTTGTTACTGCACTTCAGTCCAATGAACTCAAACGCAACTCAGAGGCTGCTTATATAATATTTTAAATTAGCCTGAGAGCTCTTCTGACGCCGTGCTTCTTTGGCCCCTCACTTGCAAGGTGTTGATTATTATGACGTCCCAAACACTAGATCTGTTGCCATTAGTTCACCATATTATTATAAGTAAGAGCAACAAGTAGCAAGGTAGAAAACTCAAAACTTACAATGAAAATGTGTGCCAGTTACAGAACTGGGCTTCATTAAGGCGGGATCTATTTCTCTCAGAGACACGGACTGAATCGCAGAGTTTGTTTATAAAAGTTTAATCAACTGTAAATGTGGAATATTGTGGGATTTGTCAAAAATCTGGATGCAAATTACAAAAAAATCTGGGTTCTCCCTCCCATTATAAATGTTTTTGCCGAATGAGTAGGGGGGAAAATGCTAGTTACCATGTTTTGGTGTCAGTTACAGCTATGCTGCTTCTGCCCTCAGCTCGCCTATTCACACAGGCATGCACACAATAAATCTAAAAATTGACAGTAGCAGGTAAATTTAAAGCAGAGCGGTGTTCAAACGCCTATGAGACCAACTGTGCTGTACACTTGTTTCCCCAGTGTTTCCCCTATATGCACCTAGCAGCGGCGGTAGCTCTCCTTGCACCAAAACATTTGCGAGCGGGAAAAAAATATATATTTCAGCTCCGCAGCTGCAACTCCATCCTAGGGGAAACACTGGATCATACGACTTACTGGACTCATAAGAATAGGTCAGATCACCACCTATGATCCAAACAGGTGTTAATTCATTCATATTAATTTTATTTTATGATCGTGAAATGTAAATAAAATCGTAAAACACAGAATTCAGTCAAATTCAAACGGAAAACACAGAATCTGGGAGACATGTGAATAGTTTTCATAGGGCCCTGACACTGTCCTCTGACACACAGCTATAGCATTACTGTTTAAGTCATCTTACAGAAAACAACTCTTCCTTTATCGAGAGGATTACTTTTTACTTTGGCTTTTGGCCTTGAAAGAAGACCAGGAGTCCATAACATTGAGAAGGAGAATCCTTCAATCGATCCCCTTCGCCTCAAGGTTGCATGTCACCTCCTTGTGGTCCAACTATTGACTAAGAAATCTACTTGAAGAAGAAGTAATGCACATGAGCACTAGATTTCACTTTTAACAAACTAAATCTGTTGGATCAGACAAGAAATACATACAAAGTCTGGTAAAGTTTTAGTTGCAAATCATCAATCTTACAAATGTGAATTCAGCATAGATCATAGATCAATAGGGACAAGCTTGTGACTCACAAGTCAGTTACTCCGATACAGCAGCATCAGCCAGCGGACGACATGGGAAAGGCACACTCGGAGTCATATTGACCTCGCGGTAATGCAGTATGACAGCAATCGTTAACAAGCTCGACAGAGAAATTCAATGCAAGCTCTTATTTCCAACACAGGCTGTAAGCTGACGGCCGTGTGGGTGTGCACGAGTGCGAGTAGAATGTGAAGGGATGTTACGTATTTAATACATCTGCCCCCATCTACGAACAGTTTGCACCGGTGGGGCTAATTAAAAGAATGGTTGGACTTTGATCAAGAGAGGTAAGACCACGCATTAGCACCAATGAACTTTGAGCGATGCGGAAAAGGCTAATTGCTGCATGGAGGCAGCTGAAGATCAGTGAAGCTCAAACATGTTGTGGGAGGAAAAGAGAAAAGGTTGCATTATTATATTGAAAGCATACATTTGGAGAATCTTTCCCTCAAAATGTGTGAATACCTTCATTCAAAACTGCTTTGTGTTACGTATTCATTTTATTTACATGAGAATAAATGACTTGACAATAATAACAGTGTTTAGAAGTGTCATGAATCTCACAAAATGAAAGCATAATGATAAAAAATTATGAAATATGGAGGTTTTGGTTCATTTGTTTACGGCTCCATGTGTGAGGGGATGAGAAGAACATTCAACATCAGAGATATCTGATTAACCTGACCATTCACCAAAGAGCTCACTGGTGAGGCAATCAAGTAATCTTGACTTTTGGAGATAAGCGAAGACACAATTGGAAGCCTTAAAGGCAAAAATGTGAGTAATGTAAGTTATCGAATGAATAACTTTTTTTTTTTTTTTTTTTTTAAAGAGAGAGAATAGAAGAACTTTTTTCAAAGCCTTTTTCATTATTTTTCTTTAAAGTAAAATCCCCAATGCTAAGCTAAATCTAAAGCTAACCCGACTATGCTGCTAGTTTATTGCACGTGATGTGATTTAATGACACAATTTCTGTTTCCCTATTGCATTGAATGGTAATATGCACCAAATGATACCCACCCTTAAAGTTCACACGCAAAAGTTCTGCCCAGAATCTACCTAACTTTGGCCATATGCCATTAGCAATATGATAATAATAATGAGGTTAGCCCAAGAAGGGGATTAGTGTGCGAGTCAGTCAAACTACAGAGAGTGAAAATGACACACATTAAACATGCTAATGCGCATTCAAAGGCATCACCCACATGAACTGATCATAAATGTTTGGGTGCTTTGATTGTTTAAATATAGCCATGGTGAAACTAAACTAAAGTAATTTTTATTTTTCTATTCATTATTTCCCAGATGATTTTGCCTGGTTTTTGAACTGTATGTTTAAAGTAAATGAAAGGAAACACTTCTTTATACATTTGGTTATATTCTGCTCTACCAAACCTAACCGTGGCTGACAAACCGAATCATGACTTTTATGTACCATTACCCTTCTAGATGTGGATAAAAATCTACAGTCTTATGTAACATAAAATGTTTAGGCTGTGGATGTGAGCTCGCTACACTTTGTTTAAAACACAAGCTTGTGTTTCCTTTGCTGCCTTTTTTTGATACATCGCTTATTTTTCAGAAACTAATTTGATTTTGTTTTGATAGCAACACAATTTGGAGCGTTGACTATTATCAAAAAGTGAGCCTATTGTCTCCAACAACGCATCTGAACAAGGAAGGAAAAGTTAGCTGATTTAACGAACTCATCTGCCGCAGAGTCGTACAACAAGTCATAAACTGAAATTTATTGTTGATTGTGGATTTAGTTTTGTTGGCAAACAAAAGGGAAAAATTAAAACATGCAATCCAAGTTTCACATAGTTTACAAAGTGCTCTAATGCATGAGGAAAGTGTCAATATCACAACAAAGGAATTCCCTTTGGCTTGAACAGAAAGGAGTGGGCATAACAACAGCCGACTTTAATAAAACAGCCTACTTCCAAAGCTTTTTAGACTCAACAGTAGATTCACTGTGTGATTCAGGTAGGACTTGAAGTACAGAAATGAAAAAGACTTGATCTTTCCGACAGTGAAGTGCACTGATTTGGGAAGCTGTGTTTGCAAGGATAATGATATCCGCCACTGGTGGAAAACTAGGTAACCTATAACTGAACGTCCTTTGCATTCAAGCCATTGCCAAATTAAGTCACACAATGCTGATTGAGCCCAGGGAAGGCTCCCTTTACAATCTCAGCATCTGTGCTGACCGTATAATAAACGACTGGCAGTGAATGTTAGTACTGTTATGAAGCATAGAGTCACTAAATCCTTTAAAATGCACAATTTAATGTTTTATCCAAACACTTTTGTCACGCTGTAGGAAAGTACATGGCTATTGTTAATGGAGGGACACCTTTGTTCAGCTCATTTCTGCAACAAATGCATTTAAGCAGTGGAATTGGCAAGCTACCTACCTTACTAGCGACCAGCTGGCTAGTTGGCTGGCTTGCTAATGCCGCCTAATTCTATAATGCTACACTGGTTACAGAAAATGAGCTGAGCAGCGGGATGGTGATCAGTGGCAGGGCTTGGTCTAACAATCCCTCCGCCTCACTCCCCACTGCTTTTGAGAAGGTCAAGCTATCTAGTCTGTGGAGCTGCGCCTGATCTCTTCCCAGTAAGCTGTACTTTCTGGCCTCAACAACATGCAGTGACCATGGAGAACAGTTCAATTTCCGTTCTACAGCTATTTTATTTCTATGGTGGCGATTGTTGGTGATTGTTCAAAGAAAGAGTAGTTTAATAACGCCACAAAAACGTGAACGCGACACAAAGTGCTTATTCTAACTCTCTGATTGGTTGCATGGTTTGTCAGTCTACCTGGATTACCCAATAGTTTTACAGACAGGAAGGTGAGACACTATTGCAGCAAAAAAAGAAATTCTGCATTCAGAGGAAGGATTAAACTCAAGCTCACCTGCAGGCCTACATCATAAGCAGGTCTACAGTGTAATTTAAATACTATTTTTAATTACCCTCACTGCCAGCAGGGGGAGACGAACAATCTGCACTCTTGGCTTTAAAGATTTCATCACTTAATCCAGGAACAGAAAATGACTATTTTGATAATCAATTCATAATAAAAAAAAGACTACTCCAGCTTCTCAGATTTAGGATATTCTGCTTTTCTTCATCTTCTATGACAAAACATTCCATTTGAATAATTTTCAAGCCTCATGGTCATTAATGCAAGATCACATGAGGCACACTGGCACAAAAATACTTTTATACATAGAAAATCAATCTTAATACATCTGTGCTACTTTAGGACATTTCAGTCAACAACAATGAGTTGATAATTAATGCAAATTGTAATTTGTAGCCTTATTATTACTAGTGGTAGACCGCTTGATCGGTTGGCTGCTTGATCGGTTGGCCGATTAATCGGGGCGATTAATGGCATTCTGAGATAGTCGGCATCGGCCAATGCCTGCACTAACAAGGCCGATAAATAAAAAATGTCTGCGGACACAGAAATGTAATGTTTCATTTCTTCTTATTATGAAATTGTTGCATTTTATCAGATGCAAAAAAAACAAGGTTCTTTATTTGTCACGTGCCCAGAGATACAATGTAAAACATGATAACAAAAAAAACATATCGGCATTATAGATTATCAGTCCAACACTAATTATTCCCAAGTAACAGTGCAGGTGTGGTGAACTGCACTAGACCTCTAAGGTCTTCAGTCACTCCCTGATTACCATTAAAAAAGGTAGAAATGCGACAAAACTTTTCAATGTTATACTATTAGCTTAATGAGCAACCGTATCTGCTGGCACTAGGGTTGGGCTGAAAAGCAATGCCATCGTTCTTCGCCAACACCGACTGCCAACTTCTTGATCAGGAATTGCTTTAATCATGATGGTGAGGAGAAAGCCATGAGGGGGAGTTTATAAGAGATCACTTGGTCAACAACATATCAATCACTTCGCCTTGGGTAGTTGGGTAGTGAAGCATAGTGCTATATTTTCTCTTTTGTTTGATGACCCCAATTTACCTCTGTCACCTCTTGTCCCTGCTGACTCAAACGAGGCTAAGAAGAAAGCCATGTTTTCAGGTTTTCATTTTGTCCATCAGCAGTATTCTATTGCTAAAGGGGGGATAGGGGGGGTCCTGTTTACAGCTACCTCTTCCATCTTGATGTTCTATCCCACACAGCAGGTTTGGCAGGACTACAGAGGGCACATTAGCACATGGTTGTGAAGAAACCGCATGTTATCTCCTCTTTGCTGACAAACATACAGAGAGCAGCAGAATGTGGGCTGGGCTGCTTTTACAGGACACCTATCATCAAGATGCTTTTTGTAAGATTATAAAAAATGTATAATACATTGCACCATCTTTGGGTTGTAAAATTTTAACAGCACTCATTCCTCCTACAAAGACCACTGCAATGAGAAGAGCTGGCCTGGAGACAGCTATGCTGTAGTTACACCTGCCCTTTTGACAAGGCTGCTGTCCAGCGGCAAATATCAATTTACTTTTCTCAAATCTTTTTTTTTTTTTACCACAATGTTGAGGTTCTGTTTTTAAGATACAGCAAGAGGAAAAGTCAAAGTCGAGACAGGCAAAACCATTAAATATAACTGCATTACCCATTCTAGTCATAAATGTGCAGATATTAAAAATTATGAGCTTCTGTATGAACAGACGAGATAATAAATAATTTAGATTAAAATCTACATGGCTCGCTTAATAAACCGCAGGTTGTTGAAAACCACTGCAATCATATAAATAGTACTGAGGATAAAAAGAAGGCAGCTGATGTTGACTGTTAAAAGTTTAAACCATTAACTGACAATAGGAATTCTGACAATTAATACCATCAGTTAGTTACAAACAAATAGACAACAAAAACCGCTAGATGCAAAATCAAAATCATGCTGCCAACTCTCCCCGATTGGTACATTTGCCAGCTGCCTGTTGGCTAGCAAGAAATGATGGATTTGCAGCTGGCGGCGGCCTGTTAGGCACTTCAACCACAGCGTGCCTTCATGCAAGACAATCCCCGTTTATGGTTGCTGATTAGTTAACGAGGGTCAGTTGTTCGTCAGAAAAAAATCTAAATTAGCATTCCTAGCCTGGGGGCCCCTTGAAGGCCTCAGATAAGTTGATATGTGTTATTTATCAGTGAGGATGTTGCCAAGGGTATCATCGCAGATCCTCTGCAAATACAGTATTGCAGTACATGCTGTTCCGTGGGGCCCCTTTAGAATTATTGTTCCTCAAGGGGCCCCCAGCAGGCCCTAGATCAAGAGCCGATGATCATTTTCTACCTAATGTTTTAATTTCAATTTGAGGTGCTTATGCTGGATTTACTTCCATTGTATTTCAAAGTAAGTAAAGATTTTCGTTGAATTAATGTTGGTTATATCTATTTATCACCAAACACAATGGTGATGGAGCATATGGCCCACTGATGAAAGTATTGCAATATTTATTATGTTAGTGAGCTTGACGCTATCACAATCAAAAATAAATAAATAAAAACGTCAAAAGCAAGATAAGGGTCATTTTCAGCATTTTTTGACAGCGTATCAGTTTGAAATATTGCAGGACTAATGGAACAGGTAGGAGCAGCCACAGTGAGCGGTTAGGTGTAGAGTTTCAGGGGACAGGCTGCACACCTCCAACTTCTAGGTGAGGTAACCAACGACTTTCACTTTTGCTGTTCACAGACTGTGATGCCGTGTGCAGCATAAAATCTGAACACAGTTGCTTACAGACTGATGGAAAAAGTCCAATTATTGCCCGACTTCTTTAAAAACGAGAATAGCTTGTTTGGCTCTCCCCAGAATTCTGGGACCTACATTATTAAACCGTATTTGCTGTCACCGCCAGTAAAGAGGGTGGCACTGAAACCTTAACGATTGCCACTTTAACACAAGAGATGTTTTGTTAACAACATGTTGCCCTTGACTTAGCCTTTAGCTGAGCCACTTAGCAATGGCAATAGCAAATGTTATACACATAGCACATTTCATGACACATAAATTCAGTGCAACTTTACCCTGAGGTCTCAGCCACTACATAATGTTGAAAACTGCAAGAAAATGGCAAAGGGGCTGAGATGAAAGCACACCCCCTTCTGTATAACGAAAGCCTTGATGCCACAGCGTAGATTAGTCCACTATCTCAGAATCGGCCTCGCAAGATTAGAGCCATATATTATATATATAAAAATCTGGTAAGAACTGTCAACATGGATTGGTTTCATCAAATTACAGATTATGTAAACTATGTATTGAATTGGGCCGTTACCTTTTAAAAGACAGAATATTAAAAACTGTATAAATAAATAACTGTATAGGCATAAAATGTTGTTTTACAGCAACATGGCATTCACCTCAAAATAAGTCTTTCAAACGAAATATTGGAACAAAAACAAAAATACACAACAGTGCACAAAGGCAAAGTAACAAAGTGAGCTAAAAGAGAGGAGTTAACAGATGTTGACTTCAACTGCCAAAATCCTGTGCCATATTTTGCAAACAAAGACTATATTCTTTGCTTGGTTAACCTTAGTATCATATGCTAATAATCTATGAAATGGATGCGAGATTTGGAAATGGTTGTTCACAGCTGCTCTGTGAACAGCCATTTCTAAGTCCTGTCTGTCTCTGCTGTATACGTTTCCCAAATCTCACCTAGCACAGCCTTTCACGGAGGACACTCCACCATGCTGCAGACTGTATTGGGCCTTAAGTAAAACTGTCGAGGGTATGTCACTGAAATGACTGAGCTGATGGGTGGTTTGGAGCAGGACTGAGGAGGAGGGTGTCTGAGGCTTGTGGCCGATGCGGTGTGCATTCATAAAATACACCTAATGGCTTGTTTTATGAACAGCAGTGATTCATTCTTTTCTTTTTTTCTGTTCTTTTCTTGAGACTGATTGGTTTTGAAAGATTGAGACGATAATGGTGTGAGATACAAATGAGGGAGCTGTGAAAAATCTCATTTGAAAAAGCAAGGGGAACCGTAGCCTTGTAAACAAAATTCTATTTCACATTGTTAAAAGGTAATTTGTCTCCATCGTGCCTTGCAGAGCCTTCATAAATAAAACAGTGCACATTGCAGGTGAGCACCCCTTTTCCTTTTTTTTTGTTTTTTTCCTCCACTTTTGGTTTCCTCTCCCGCTTGCATGCAAATTAGACCTGTATAGTAAAATGGAAGATAAGATTATCTTTTTGCACACAGTAATAATAAGTGTGGTTCTCTATTAACTTTGGAACGTTGTAATTTTACTGTTCAATTAAAGTAGCGACATTTCTTCATTTCTCACCCGTAAAATTATGCAAAACCCATAAGATTCCAAAAAATGGCATCAAAGCTGAATTAAGCAATATTTTAACCAATAGGAGGCCAGAATAAAGGATGAATCCAATGTAGCTTGTGAATTTATTCTGTGTAACATGCGAATTTACACACATCGAGCACACAAAAAAACTTACATTGGCAGGCCTTCTCTTTCTTGACGTTTACCGACAAAATAATAATCAAATGCAGGAATATTTGTCTTTAAAATCTGGAGCTAATGGTATCAACAGAGAAACTTGGATGGAATTATTCCTAACACTTCACTTGAACCCAAACTCTCAACCAAGCTTCTGGTTAGGTGCACATCCTGCCTCTCTATTAAGTGCAGGCGTTGACACATGCTGTCAGATCCGAGAACAAGTCTCTCAGAAAAGATACACCTAAGATAACCAACTGGGTGCCTAGCAACAGAAATGGAGAGTAAATGGTCAGAGATACACTTATTGTTGAAAGAGGATTATGTCTGTCAGTGAAGGAGAAAAGATCTGGAGGGGGGGGGGGGGGGGGGGGGGGGTGTCATCCTGGACAAGAAGAGCAAATGAAGCTGTATTAAGTGATACGTGACCTTGAAAAATATTATTATTGTTATTTTACCAATGTGTGTTGTGGTCAGTTTCTCTCAGAATTGAAGGAGCCTCTTGGATGAGAGCCAAACGTCTTCAAAAACCTAAATAAAGTCCAGTTGCCTAAGCTTTCGAAGGTTACTAAGACTTGGACGACTGAGAATCTTCAGAGACACTATTCATTTGTTGAGTATTTACGCCACACAAGAATATACAAAAATAGACTTCACCTCATGGTTATATGGACTTTGTATTGATTGAATTACCTGGAAAAAAAACTGTATGACATTGTGTATATTGACGTAGATCATTTGATTAAAATGATCTACGTCATTCACACAGTACATCCGGGAACCTTACTACTGCTGCAGCTGCAAGATACACATTCCAACAATGTAGTATACAAGTCTCGCATTAGTTTCAAACAGCAACACACAACATATAAACACTGCTGACAACAGAGAACAGTTCCCACATAGCAAAACTGGTCTGGCCCAGTGATGGGCCACACAACCCACTTGCACTTGGCCCACATACAGCAATGAATTACGGTCCTTTAGTGGCCCACATCTGGCATCCAAAACGTGGGCCACATAAGGCCCATAACTCAGCCAAACTGTACAACCAGAACGGGCCCTATTTTGGACCAGTCGCTCTCAGACCAGCCAGACCCTCAACCCCTTCACAGTAATTCACAATAGCAAGTAAACGAAAACGCAAAGCTCCTACCGTGTGCGTTATTATTTTCTGTGCTGGAGATGAACTTGTTGTGATGCCGGCCTACGTGAGGGACGTCATCCAGTGTTGGACTTGTCTACTTGCTGCAGCAGGGGGGAGCTAGCTCGGTTTGTGGGGGCTAGCTCGGTTTGGGCAGCGGCAGCTAGCAGTGGCACTTCTCGTTATAGTTAACCGTCGGAAGGAAAACCTTGACATTTGGAAACAGCAGTTGGTTTTATTCTACTTGACGATACGTTAGTCCTGCTCCGTTAAATAAATGAAAAACAACGAAATAAGTAGTTAGTTATTTTTAGTATCAAGCTAACGCGCGGAATCGTTAGCTCCCTGCTGATAGCTCCGATGTGACAGGTGACGCCGATGGTGCCTTCACCAAAACATGGGTAAGACAATGTTGTCACATTAGATCAGTTGGTCCCAAACTGTGAGAAAGAAAAAAAAATGTACATGTGCATCAATTTTAGTATGTGCAATCATGTATGTTGCAGTTACAACACTTACCACCCACTTTTTAAAAAGTCGGGCTGTTTTAAGTTTCACTTTCAGTTGTGAATCAGTTCATTTCTGAACGTTTCTGATGTGAGATTCTGTTTGTAGCTGCTAATCACAAGGATTCTTGCAGGTTGAGTCATTCTTATGTTGACAAAACTCAGAGAAATGTTGTTCTGCAAATCATAGGGCCCAACTCGCCCAGCTGTCATAACTCGGGGCCCGCCCCCCAGCTTGAAAACCACTGCATTAGATAACATGTTTGGCATACAGTATAACAACATCCATTCATGGGCTACGGTACGAGTAAACAATACAGGTTGAATTGACTCCAACATTTCATCAGCAGGTGAGCAGGTGAACTCTATGTGTAGCCGCCGTCGCGGCAACAACAGCCATGAAAAGCTTAAACATTTTATTGTGTTGCCTCTGTGACTGAGGATTGAGTCAGTGACTGAACTGATAACGGCACCACAACAAGATAAGGAACAGCTATCTGAACTCGTGTTATTGTTGGTTCTTGCCCTAATCAATTGATGCAGTTTGCCAGCTGGATCCGGCGTAATGCTTCCAATGACAATGATGCCGTGGACATCATAGACAATGATCTAAAGTCTAATGTTTCTGTTAATAGGCTCAGCTCTTTTCTTTATCTACTGCAGCAATGCAATGAGAGAGGTCAGCACTACCTCCACAAAGGCTTAGAGATGATGCCATTCATTAATGCATGTATTCATTTTTTCCAATTTCTCAACCCCTGTATTGTAACAATTTCATAATAATTCATAAAATTATTATTTGTGTCAGCAAGTGTGGTCAGCACTGTCAGCAGGAAGCAATGATGCAAACTAATTGACCACGTTAAAGTACTGCAATTTGAGTCCAATACTGATGCTGCATTACTTTCACTCCACAGAGAGAAACATTTTACTTTTTCACAACAAATTGTTAAAGGTCAAAACGTTTTGTCATGTGACCCCTCACAAAACAAGCCGCGTCTTGTCGGGGCCCAGATTGTTAGCAGGTCCACCATTCATCTTCTTATGACCCCTCAGATTTATCTAGCAACCCCTTAAAGGGGCCTCACCCCTAGGTTGGAGTCACTGGACGAAATTATGTAACTGCATATAAAGTATAGTAGAGAGTAGGTAGCGCCATATCAACCAGCTGCAATAGGCATATCAAGAATTTTGAATTTTGATCCTTTTGTATTATAAACATAATCGATTGAGGAGGTTAAAACAGCATCCAAAGTTGGCCCCTCCTCTCTGGCTCGATGACACCAGGAGCACACGCCAACCCCATAATTGCTCTTCTTTTATGCACAGCAGTGACGTAATTAACAGCACAGAGGGGGGACCCTTTCGTCTGTTTCTTCCAGCACACCAGACTCCAGATTTCACATGTAAATATGTGTCTATGATGGACCACAGCTGTTAAATACTCTTCACATCGGTCCCAGGGCACTTTAGAAAACACTCAAGTGTTGTAGATAATGTAGTTGAACACCCACATTATAGTGACGCAATGCACTCATTTAAAGCAAGGGGGGGAGATGAAGAAATGGCTGCTTCGAAAGCTGCCTCGCTCATAATAACGTTGAATGAAGAACACCTGAGTCTCATGCACCGCTCCACTCACCTTTGTTTTAACCATGTGGAATGAATCACCACGAGACACGAGTCCTCTGGGCGTTCATTCATAAAGCGCAGCAATCATTGGGAGTAGCATAATGTAATTAATTCTGCCACCACAATGCAGATGTCTTTTAATTAAACAGAAAGCAGATGAATGCAGTGTTGTTCAACCACACCAACTTGCAAGCAACATAGCACTCAGTTATTGTATTTTGATTCTGCGGTTGTAGTTGGTTGTATCCGTTAGAAACAATAAAGCCGTTTTTTCTGACCGGTCCTCTCAGTCCAAAGTGCACCAGACTTAGCTGCTTTCAGACATGCAATAAAAAAACGACATTATAAGGAAATGAAAGACAAACCACAATCCTATGATGCTTGTTATTCTGTTTGTTTGTGAGAGCTCATCAAAGTCAGAAGCCAGATATTGAAAGATATTAATGTTGATGTTGTAGCATTCTCTACCGCTCTCATCAATATTAATAGTTTTTGCTACTAATATTGTCTTCAGAACGACATTGCATTTAAATGATGCCTTAGTTTTCTCTTAAAAGTTTTTTTTGGTTCTAAATAAAAATACATTAAACAAAACAACAAAGTGCTTCATACTTAAAAGTGTGTGAAAGGAGTGTATTCATGCATATTTAACGAGCTGTGGGGGGTGATATATCCATGATGGTATGATTATTTAAAGTGGCTTTAATCAATATTTTTTAAATTACACTGTATCAAATGAGAATGTGCTGACAATGCGAAAGGGGTCACTCATAGTGATGAACCTGCAGATGATCATAATCGCCAGAATCTGCAGCTCCCTTCGGCTTTATGGAGCTTTATTGCAAGTTTCAGCCCATTGTATAGCAGGGGCTGAAACTTTTCAATTCATTGAGTGAGATAGTGAAGTTACTTCAGATTTGATATGGTCATAGCCTGGGCCATCGACCATTACATGGAAACTTTTAGTAGACTTCTGAAGGCAAATATATATTTATTTAATTGAGTTTAAGACTATGTTAATATACTTTGAGCTGACTTTCTTTGCATAGTAATGTAATTATATTAATGGAAACACTTTTTGATCAAATTAGGACTTTTTTTGTGAGAAACTATTTCTGTAAGGCAAGTATTTCTTCATCCTTTGGGACTGCTCCAAGTAATTGTGCTGTAACAACACAAATGGATACGCAGCAAAATCCAAGCGGCGACTGGCTGGACTGTAGTGCTTTATGGGGCTGCTGTTGTGCTCTGCTGCTGTCTTGTCTGTCCGTGTCCTCTTTTCGTCCCATCATCAACACATGACAGTTGGCAGCCTTGGTTTCGCAACTTTGGTTCACTCTTACTGCTCTCATAGCGTCATTTTTGGCCACAGCAGGCAGATGTTTTAAGCTCTACACCCACTGAACATTACTAGCTCAGCACCATGCACCACTAAGAGACTATAGCTGGTGAACAAAGTGGAGCATTTAGCAGCTGAAGCGCTAGATATCCAATTCACGAGTTGGTGGAGACCAAAATCAGAGTTACAAGAGTGAATATTACTTCCATTCTTGACAGTCATGTGGTGGAGAGAAATACGATTCAATGAATGATAATGCTGCTCCGTAGGATGTAAACAAGCGCAATGATGTGTCAGCTACAGTATGTTCACAACTTGTTTCTGCTGCCACCAGGTGGCTAAACCAAACATTGCTTATTGCAGGTTTAGGAAAGGTCAGTCTGTATTATATATATTATTCCACACTTCACCAATGCAGTGTGAGGTAGCTATTCTCCTACAAGTGTGAATACTTCAAACCCGCAGCCTCTGATTTTTTTTTTTCTTGCAGTCAGACAATATTGCAAAGCTTTTACGGTGCAGGAATTCAGCTTCTTCTGTCAGGGCTGACATTAGACCACCCACTGCAGCACAAACGGCTCTCCAGCCAGGAGCGCGCCAGTCATTAGAAATGCTGTGTATTATTCATGTACACACTCGGAGCATCTGCCCAAACACACTTTTTTTCTGGTGAGTGTGTGGGAAAACTGTCCAGCCGCTAGACGCCTGGCATGGAGCCTGATTTAAGATAACATTGAGACTTCATTTAACATTCAAACTGGGCCTCACAGCATCATCCAGGAACACTTAGTGTAGGATTAAATCATCATTTGGGGGTATGTACGCTCATTCGCTTAACAG
Source organism: Eutrigla gurnardus (assembly GCF_963514095.1). Lineage (NCBI taxonomy): Eukaryota > Metazoa > Chordata > Actinopteri > Perciformes > Triglidae > Eutrigla > Eutrigla gurnardus. The sequence continues at coordinate 23,384,098 of NC_139917.1, read as the reverse complement.
GATTTACATTGGTAATGCAGCGGCGGAGAACGCAGATGACAAAGAATGTTTCCGTCCAAGTCGAGCCAACCTTAAGTAAACATGCACCGAGACCGTAAACATGCACCGAGATCCCATTACGTCATGTTTATTCACATACAACTCCTGGCTAAAAACAGATCGGATGACCTTCCAAACACATGTTGCATAATTAAAGATGAACCGCTATATATCATTGTTGTGTATGTTCTAATTTAACGTGAAAACCTGAACTTATAGCCTTTTGATTAACTTTAAAGCCAAATTCTAAATGTTCTGAATGTCCAACATGAGATAATACTGGAATTAAAAAAAAAGTGATTCATTCCATACGTTCCTTACCTTTCCTCAACATCTGTTTTGGTCTTTACAGATGCTGGTTCGCTAAGCCATGGGGCTAGACGTTGTTTTGATGCAACGCATCCAGATGAGTGATAATGTACTGATGCCTCACCAGCTTTAGGGGAAGAGAGGGAAGAACTAGTACCTTGCTATTGGACGTTTTGCATAAAAGCTTTAAATGTTCAATCTGTAACTTGTTAAAGAAGACATCTGTTGGAGAGTTGAATACGTAACTCCAAAGATTATACAGTATGTTTGCCAACTGTTATGAAGATTTTTGGGGGGAGAAGGAAGGAGGGGGGTTTGATCGAGTTATGAAAGCTATTTTTGAGAGGCAAACAACAAAATCAAGAAAAAGTATGTTTACAGTAGAAATAGGGGAAGGAAGAATCAGAATATATATATATATAAATAGCCCCCCGAAAGAGTTTTGACTTCTAGTCCAATAAAATCCTCTCATGCCTGCTAAGGTTCTTGTGAACCCCACCAGCACCTTTAGGCTGTTATCAGTGCAGCCACGTGTTTTCACTGCAGCCTCTCTCTGTTCTGTTGTTGCTCAGGCAGGCTGGAAGTACATTTTCTCCGCCATGGTAGACACACACACACACACACACACACACACACACACACACACACACACACATCCTCTTTCTGAATAAAAAGGAAGAAGGAAGGAAGTATAGTAAGTACTTCTGCACCAAACCATAAAGTTAGACATGCAAGATTTGGTGAGCGTGTTATGTAATATGGGTGCATAGAGAAGACACTGATAATGGATTATTTTAGGTAATAACTAGCATGTTCTATTCATTCATTTGTCTTACATTGTTATTTATTACGAGCCCAACAAGTCAGGCAGCAGTCTGAGCCCTCCGGGGCCAGAACCCCAGACCCTCTCCAGGCCCCCTTCCTTAAACGCTTGAGCAGTTTGACCATGTTGGCCGGCCGGTCATGAGCCGGGGGAAGGAGAGGGAGTCGAGAGACAGAAGAAGAGCTCGTCCTGACAAGTGCGACTTTAAATGCACACACGGTGCACTGAATGTGAAAGGGGCCGACTTACTTAGCGTTGCAGACGGGACCCGCACACCTGTGTGTCAGTTTGAAGGACTTTGACTCTGAGAGCCCGATGACAGATAGTTTTGGTTGCAATGACCCTCAACCCGCCACTAATACCTTGTGCAAGCGTGCGGTGAGGTTGAACGGGCCCTTCAACCGGGTGCATCTGCAGAAAGTAGGCCAGGAAGGAGGAGGCGCTGATGAAAAGAGTGCCCAGACTGACAGACCTGAGAGCAGAGAGTCTTCCCTTAACAACTGGCTAACAGCAAGACACAGACATGGAGTTGGTAATCAAAGTCACACCTTATAAGATTTATAACAATGATGTTGGACAGGCAAAAACAGGAATCCACATCAAGTATCTGACAAACAGGAAATATTTGTATAGACAAGATGATCAACGGTTCATCCTTCAAAGCCACATGGTGATTGTATTGCAGAACATCTATTTTTAATTTCACAGTTGTGAACTTCCACATGTGCCCCCAGCTTATTTGTTATGTGATTGACGTCAGCTGACAGGAAGTACACATGGACCCAGGCTGTTGCCTAGCAATGCAATTCCATCGCATCTTGAATGCATGCCTGCTTATTATTGAGAGGACCCATGGGTAATTAGCTGTTGGAGAAACAAAAATAAGAGTTGTTGCACGAGACATGAATTTGAAATGCACGGATCAAGCAGCACTCGCCGGGTCGACTGCAGGTCAGAACGCAGGACTCCGGTGGGACGAGAGGACGCAGACTGTGATTTCTGCCTGCTGTTTACTGATGCAAAATCTTCCAAATGCAATACAGGAATGCAAGACTGTTTTTGTTTTGTCATGTTTTTCTTGTGTAGCAAATGGGCTACAACTTCATTGTGCAACTCTGTATTGTATAATAAGAAATGATCCTCGAGTCTTTGCTTCTAATATGAACGGAAAGCTGCATCTTTTGGTTTACTTTCAGTGACTTTTATGTGGTTTGTTGTTTGCGACATCTGTGTTTCAAATCCCAGTAGGTTAACTTTAAGCTTTATGAAATTATACCCTCAGGCTGCATGTCCCACTTTTAATGCCTTATACTTATTTTTTTTCCAAGAGAAGCTTGTTTTCTCGCAATTTCTTCATACACCATGTCACAGTTCCAGTTCTTTGGTCAATCAAGGCTGTCCCAAGTATTTCAAGAGCAATCAGGAAACACTTTGCATTTTGCAGCCCTCACAAGAGGCTCACGGCTCCAAGCAGGCGGTCGGCACAATGTAAACTCCCCATGTGCATTGTGCATCCACAGCATTTGCAGTAGCACACCTGTGTGGTGTCAATCACGCAAACATCGCACATTAGATTAGATCTGGCCAGACATCAATCACAGGAGTGCGACTGGAAGCAGCAACAGTATTCTCTCCAGGATTAAGCTGCTTTTAAATTGGCTGCAGTGAAGGAGATGAGCTGTGGAGCAGAAAAGTAAAGCAAGCCAGAGGATGGAGGAGAAGGAAGGGGGGGGGGGAGTGGATAATGAGCTTTGTTAGGGACAGGGAAAAAAACAAAAAACCTATGACGCTGTGTTTGAGAATTATGTCCCTGGTTGTGTGAAATGAGAAAAACTCAAGGAAATGATTCACTGAGTGGTAATTAAATTCACGATGAAACTTTAAATCGGCTAAATAAATTGCTTTTCTCAATTAGCTTGCCTTGATTCCTCCTTAGAGCAGCTTTCAGGATGTTATTGTTTGTTTGCTTTACCTAAATGTAGCAAAATAGGATGGCTTGGACCACTTTTTGAAACCACTTTCTCAAGTCCTTGATCCTTTTTTTTTTTCTGGAAAATGATCCGTCTCATAATTAGTTATAATAAGACATAATTAAATGAAACGTTTGGTTAGTAATTTTAATTCACTTGTGTTTCATTATGCTTAATCCACATTTATGTGCTACGCTTAAATATGTACTAATTATAATCGTCAGAAAAGGGCATCATTTTAAATAAGGCAAATAGATACAGATTAAAATTATTAATGGATAAAGTTGTAATTAAGCTCCAGACACTTGTTTAATATGTCTGCGGTTTCTTAAAATGTATAAATCTGTCCATTAGGGGTATTTATTTTACAATTTAATTTATCTGCTGCAATATTGGAAGTTTGAATCTCTGTGATTACATATAGACTATTAATGTGCGGCAAAACCCTGATTACTAAATCTGTAAAAAAAATGATAATTATAAGATGGTGATTATAATAAGAGAAATTGCATGATTGACATTTCTGTTTAACCCGTTGATTTGCAGTGACACGTGAGTGCATTTACAGTATTTCTCAACAATTTATGGCATTAAACTATCTTGTTTTACCTTTTGAATTGGTTTTATATTCTGTTCAGAAACACAAACATCCCGACAAACAACATGGTGCATTAATGAGATACCAACTCATTTTGAAAGGATCAAATGATTAAAAGTGCATTTATAAACATCTTGACTTCAAGAGTAACTTAAAACTGCCTTTCTTGGTGAATTTTTATATTTCCTCTTGTCATGTATCCGTTTTCACCACCATCGTTTACTTGTCCTTGAATGCAACATGGCGATTATATTGCAGAACTCAACATCCATTTTCTTTTATTTCACAGCTGTAAACATAAACATTTCATGTATCCCAGTGTAATTGTGTTGATCAGTGGAATAACGTGAGACTAGTTGTCAAAAACTCAACAGGGCACCTTTAATACCCCCTGAATATCTTGTTTTTTCTGACCTCCACTGGTTTATCTCCTACCCGGCTTTAATGCTGTAACAGTGTATTTCAGATTATGACATCACAATCACTAACTACTCATAACCAGAATCGAGTGCGCATAACAATAACGTGAGTGACTAACTACCAATCCCAGTGCTGTCATCACAGCAGGTGCTTTTCAGTGATCTCACTTTTGTTTTGCATGAAAAAATGTCAAGCTACAGAACGTTACTAGTCTTTTAAAGCAGCGCACTGTACAATGTAGAGAGAACCATCATTTGTCTGAAAGAGCGCAAAAAACAGGAAGATCCAGCGTTTATCGTATTTAAGATTCCGATACAACCACAGAGATTTTACTTGATCGTGTGTCATCGTATCAATAAAATATCCTTTAAAAAGGGACGGATCTCTCTCCAGAAGACGGGCGTATTTTGTTCACCCTTGGTTGTCGTTTAGATGTAGCGACGTGTTCTTCATGTTTTTATTCCTTTCTTCCTTTCCTTTCCTTTCATAATTATTTTAAAACTCCTCCGACAAACTTCAAAAGCTCCCGTTGTCGGAAGACGTGGTGGCTCCCTACTGTTGTGTCTCCAGTCTCCTGCCCAAACACTTCAACACAAATGGAATCAAATTAATTGCTGAGGTGACGAGCAGCTTGCAGGAAGCGTCGCAGGCTTGAATCGACTCTCATTAATATGGAACAGATTATTTACACAGGAGAGAGTAACAGGTTACTCTATTCTCGTTTCTATACATGGATGCATACATTTCTTCATGGATATATGTGTCTTCTCTGATGCACCAGCTTTTCACACGTGAGCTTTGACTGTAAAAAGGGTTTATGTCTTCCGAGCACGCAGACTTTCTGGAGGTAGCCGATGGGAGTTTCTCGGATTTAAGCTAATACCCCTCATTCTATGTGATTCCTATTCCTGATGCAAATATCCATTGAATTCATTTCAATGCATGGATATCCTTATAATTGAGCAAAATGTCACTTTATTCAAGACGTGTGAATGTTTTAATGAATGCGTCGTGGCACAATCCGATGGCTTGCTATGTGAATTTAGGGTTTCTGTTAGCCTCTTATTGTGATTCATTCACTGTAATGGACCACATCAAACGCTCCAGCCTGGCCAGCATGAATCATACACTGCATCTCTGAATTTCTTAGTGATGTTTAAAGTATTCTCTGCTTGCCTTGATGGATATTTATTCCATTAATGTTATTTAATCATGAAGAGCAGCATTAATTGCATGCAGACCGTAAAAAAACGGTGTGATTTACTCACATAAAGTACCAAAAGTTTACACGACAACTTCTACATAAAAGTATTTCTAATCTTTTAAATGTACAGTGCAGTACGGCACTTATCAGGCATCACACACACTCAGATTTTATTTCCACGGCATAGTTTCTACTTGATGTGAAAACCTTTTAATGTGCACACACACACACACACACACACACACACACACACACACACACACGCAGTAGAGAACTCTCTTTCTGTGCCTGCCATCTTGAAACTAAATGACTCCAGTCAAGTCTCACAGTGTTCAGTGCTGCAATGGTTTGGCAACTGCAACAAAATGAATGATCATTGCTTCTATTTGACCAGCAAACAGGAGTTTCAATGAAAAGTAAGACTCTGCCAGCCAGAGGTACATCGGGGTAGTAGAGGCATGAGTAGTAGTTTTCTCTCTATTGTGAAAGTACCATGCTCATAATCCTACAGTTCTACAAATTGTTAATTATCTAAAGCTACATTTGCTCCATGTGACTTTATCACACCAGCACATTTGCCACGCCGGCTCTATGCATTTATGATTCATTATTTTCACTCCTTTGCAAAGTGTTAACACAATCCCACCACTCTTCACTGATTTCACTGTGACAACGTGTCATGCTGATAATCCTTATATCAGCTGTCCACCCACTAGCGCAGCAGATAAATGGCCGCTTTCATTTCTTAAAATGTTGTTCATCTCTTTCGGCAAATAGGCGAGAACTAAGATGAATGTGCTCGTCAGTGGGGGCCGCTGCTCCACCTATGCTGGAATATTTAAGTCCTCAGAAGCAAATAATTATAATTAAAATCAAATTAACTTACAAGCCAAATGGCTAGCTGACGCCCCAGCAATTTATTTGATGCGATTAGTCAACTCAGCGGTACTGTTGTTAAATGTGTCAAAACAAGTTATTAGTTACAGTGAAACGTGAGGGGAACTCTGGAGTAAATCACTTAATGAACTAAGTGTGCTCTCCCAACGCCTATTAAATGAGACTTAAATGAAAGATGCAGCAGGTAAATAGTCTCCAGTTTAAGACTTTATGTCCTTAAAGGATAAGTCCACCAATATACGACCGTTCTGTTGTCGACAAATCCCCAAAAGATCAAAACTAACATTGAATTGATAAACTAACAAGTATTAACTTAATCCTCTGTCTCATAAACCTCCAAAAGTATTAAAACACATAGAAGTTATTGCACTGGATTGCTTCATTACGACAGACCTGGGCGCTTTTTTTATATCGTCCTGAGCACCAAATGTCTTAATTCACAGCTAAAAATAAAACAAATGCACCATTTCCTCCTGTTTCTAAACATGGAAGTGCCCAGCTCTTTTAGGAAATTACTTTTCCCTTTTTAAAAGGAAATAATGAAATTGCATATTTATGACCTGTGTTTTTTTTTCAACCCAGTCTCACTCCCTAACTGTTAAATACTGGTGCACCACGTTTTCAGTTATCTGCATCATAAACCCACCGCATCATTACGTATGGAGAACGAGATGACACAGGATTGTCCAGACGCTGTTTGTTTCCCACGTGAATCTAAAACAGTAAAGACAGTGACATTTTAATCACGTCAGTCACGTGAGTGGAACGCCTCGTTCTGAACCCATTCCCTCGTTGTCTAAATCCAAACGTCCTGTGAAGATATTGTGGAGAGACACTTTGCACCGGAGGTTTACCCGGAGTGTCATTGAAGCAATGGCATTTGATGATTGGGGAGTAAGAATGTGAAAGTTGTTACTGGAATGGTTATCAGTATTTAATGGACAGAAAGTCCTGGGAGACACATTGCTATTTTGGGTCTTTTCATGAGCTCTGTTGACAATATCAGCCTTCTTTAAGTGTAATGTATCATTTCAGGTGAGGGCCACAGAAAGCAGTTGTGTGTAGCAAGCAATATTGTGTAGCACTAGTTTTCCCAAAAACACCTCGGAGAGGACACAGACCGTTTACCTGATTTTGGCCCAACCACGTTCAGCTTCAACAAAACAGCATCAGGATGAGAGAAGATGTAGAAGAACCAACATTGTAGGCTCCAACGATATATAATCTCCTAATTGTGAATAAATCAGCAGTTTAGTTTGCAAAGTCTAATCAAATCAAGATTAGGAACAGCACTTCACATCCTCAAAGGTCTTTCTGATGCCAGTGTGTTTGAATTGATTGATGAAGACAACAAACCGCCAATATTACATCAGAAAAATGAGCGAGAGAAAAGTCATTAGGGAACAAACATGGCAGGCGTGGAGAGGGGGTTAATGGAGAATAAATGCTGAGAACAACTTGGAATATATTAACCAAATCGAATGCAAGAACACTAGAGTGAACATTTTAATGATTTAAAGGGAATCAGTGTCAACTCACAAATGTCATTTTTGTGTTGTCAGCGAGGTCGTCATACAAGGTCGTTAGACAAGAGAGATTTCGTCACTTTGTACGTTCACGCAGTGAGTTTTACTAAGTTGTTGAACGGGATGATTGCATTCAGCTAATGAAAGAACTTTTCATTTAGAAGATTCATAGAAATGTTAGTGAACTGAAGACTGTTTGGTTAGAAGGAATATCAATTAGGCTTTAGGATAGTCATGGATATTACCAACTCGTAGAATGATGAGAAAAAAGCTCCGGTCCCATCTGGTAATATTACATAGCTGAAATGGTTACAAGGGATAGGTATCATAATTCCAATAACTATTAATTCAACCAAACCAATGTAGCCTAACATCAAATAATCAGTACATAATCCTAGGAATGAATAAATAACTTTACCACTGCTGAACTTAGTTCAGCAAATAAATCATAACCCAAAGCTGCTATAAACGCATTTTTAAGCAAAGAAAACTTATGTTTCATAAACATAGATAAACTATTTGCGTAATAAGGCTTCCACATGAGACCAGCCAGCTTCTTTGTTCTGGCTGCCTTTATTGTCTCTGAGGCTCCGCCCACCCAGGAAGCACAGGCAAGGACGGCCAAAAGAGAAGATTTCACTGCTCCATATCCAAAAGCAATGCATTCATAATTGCATACTTTTTTCTTCATACATAGAGTTTATACTGCGGCTGTGCTTACAACGTATTGTTGAACGCAGCAAATGCCACATTTTGTAGAAAACTATAGGCTACTAGTCCCATGTTGGGTAGTAAAGATTTTCATCTTCTAACAAAACTATCTTGTGTGGTTGGATAATAATAATCATACATCAAAAACCAGCAATAACAACATGTTGTACAAGGCAGACCTATAAAGAAGGACAGAGAATAATGACAGATCCTGATCTGGTCTATCTTGCAGGTGATGGTTCATCTCCAATGAGCCTAATAGAGAGTGTGTGCCAACAATCCCGTCAAGTGGCATCTGTATTTACACACCACTGACATTTATTTAGATTGGTGACCCCTCAAATGTAGTCCAGAAGTCTCCTGTTAGATCTAATGTCTGGCTTTTTTAGACGTCTAACGCTTCACTGTGTTTACCGGCCAATCGTTGCCTTCAGCTCGGAGTCGGGCAGGTGTGATCTTCGGTGCTTTTTCACTGAAAACAGCTGCCAGGAGACGAGGCCGGAGACTGAACCGAAACAGAAAAGCTCCGTAGAGATGAAGGGAACTGCAGAGTCAGGTGGTGATTTGCTTCACACTGCTTCCTTTGGCCATTTACTTAATTACACAGACGCTACCTTTATATAAATCAGGCTTCTCGAGTGCTCCATCGCTCTCACAGAGCGTAGAAATATCTCAAGGCCCTCGACAGAGAGGTGTGGCCTTTCACCCCTCAACTTCAATCGAGGGCTGTTGAGCCAATGGAGCGTGAGAGGAACTTCTGAAGTATTTTTCCGGAGAGTGTGCGGCGAGGAATTGACCACAGAACACCTGTCATTGTAAATCATCAGGTGTGTAAATCACATATCCTAGCCGGCGAAGTTTACCTATCCCCCGAGGATGCCACAGTCTGATACGGTTAGTCTATCAGAAGACGACGTGCTCCCGAGGAATTGTTGCGGGGCTCTCCGAGTATGAAAGCCCCCTCTGGTGTGTGATGTCAGAACAATAATGTTAGTGCAGTGAAAACGCTGATTGACTGCAATGATGGCATGGAGTCCAGAAAACCTTCTGCTGCAGTATGCTCATTTTATTTAATTTCAATTTGCACATGCATCTGTGTCCAGCATATTAGATTAGTGGAATGCTGTCCCTTCTGGTCCCCCCGCCCCTCATAGACTGTGGCGCTGCTGCACAGACTGCAACCTTGAAAAAGCTGAGCGCATCACTCACTGCGCTTAGACCTTTACGTTGGCTCCCTTTAAGCCTCCTGAATTTACTTTAAAATTGCACTTCTGGTTTATAAAGTAGCGATTGACCCGCCGCCACGAAAACCTCTCTCGCTCGCTTCTCACTGTTTATCAGCCGCCGTCCTCCCTGCATCATCTCATAGGGGGCATTTTCCTGATTCTAAGAACGGGATCAAAATGTGGCGAAGCTGTTTTCAGCAACTCCGCCCGGCGAAACCGTGGAAGAGCCTGCCAGATGACCCCTAGATGTGCCCCTAATCTTATCAATTTAAAGAGTGGGCTCAAAACATTTCTCTTCTGGCAGGCTTTTTATTAGTTTTTATCCAAAGCCCTTGTGTAGCTGAGTAAGTGTGTGTCAGCGCACGCATCTAGTACTCTGTTGGTGTGTGTGTGTGTGTGTGTGTTTTAGTGGCTGTAAGGGAGGGTTGTTCAGAATAAAGATCCCCAAATTCTGTGTATTGGGTTTGTGTGCATTCTTTCCAGTTGTGTATAGAGAGCAGGGTGGAGTGGAAGACCTGCTGGTCAGGAGGAAGTTTCTGAGTGACCCCTAAGTGCAGAGAGAGTGCAGTCCCTCAAGAGCATCCGGAAAGGGGCGGGTCGTGGTCGTGCTGAATGTCAGGCTTTTGAGAGCACTCCAAAAGTTCTAATACCAGGAGACACTGAAGGGAAGAGCTAATGGCTGTCACCCCGAAATGTCAAGCTATTGCCTTAAGAGTTAAAAAGTCCGTCATATAAGAATCAAATTCCAACCTTTTCCCCAAAATTAGATGTTCGTTCTGGTTTCATGAATTAAAATTCAAACTTCTCAACATACAAGCACAACAGTCAGCGTAAGCCACTTAAAGGCTATTGTTAGCGCGGTATAGCGAGCTGAACAGGAAGGTGTGGAAGTATTTTGAATTCAACACCACAGAGAGAAAGATGGTGGAGAGAGGCTTTTTGCTGACTTTGTCAAATGCAACTGCATTACAGTGCTTTAGCTTGTCACTCAAGTGAGGCGGTGGAGGCACCACGATGAGCACAACCTTAATTCTGGTAGGGAAGGCTGCGTGGGTCGCATGTCAATTCCATCAAACGAAAATCAGGTTACTTTAGAGCGACTTTGTGGTCTCGTGCCATCTGACCACGTGTAAATGTAAATGTAAAGTAGTTACAGCTGCACTAACAAACACACGTTCCCACCATAGAGAAGAATGATGATTCATACAAATGATGAGTCTCTCCACAAATATGTTGCGGTTGATTGTACCTACAAAATGTATGGAAGAAAAGCATCTCATTCCAGATTATTAAATTGTTTTTGTGAATGTTGCAGTAATTCAGCTCCGCAGCCTCTATTTTTTTTTTTTTTATTATTATTATTTTTTTGCTGTTATTGCTTCGGATTTACCTTGTTTGGTGAGTTGTTTCGGATATTTCACTGTATGTGGACGGACTGTGCTGTGGGTTGCAAAGGAATTAAGTTGTTTTTCCTTCCTTTTAGTAACGCAGTCAGGGATGCACGAACGAACACACACACACACACACACACACACACACATGCACACAAAAGGAACATATTTAAAATGTTAAATGACAGGCGTTGCTTTTCCAGGAACATGGAGGCCGTTTCAGTTACTTTTACACTTAAATAGAGCGATTCTGGACTTGTTTTTAAGCTCGTGTTGGAAAGCCGACAGATGACGATGATGGCAGGGCCAAAATGGAGGCTTAATTTTTTTGTGTGTGTGTGTGATACATCTGCAGCATCGTGATTGATTCCCAGGATCAGCATAACCATAATGAGATCCCTTCCATCTCCCGTCCGATTGATTTAAACAACACTGTCAAGCGCTTCCTTCCCGGCCAGTGCTAATTTAAAACAGATGGCATCACCCCTTTTTGGCAGGCACCTTGGAACAAGCCAAGCTATTAAACAAGTGAAAATATGTATACATTATAATGATCTGCCGGGGGTTGTTTTTTGTCCTCACAAGGACCCATTGATTACTTGTCAAACGACATCTGAGGATATACAGTAGATGTCTAGAGGTCGTCTAATCTGAGGGAGCGCGTCAGGTGAATCGCTGATCGTTCCCTGAAACTCAAAGTCCAGAATGATGACGACACTTTGGATGTTATTTCTTTTTCAAATGGCATCAGACAAAAAATAAAAAATAAAAAAAACACCCGGAGGATGATTGCATCATGTTCATGTGTGGACTCATTGGCAGACGAGAACCACAGTCCATGACTGAAAGACTAATGGCAGAGTGAAAAAGATGCCAAGATGCAAATACAAAGCGGTTTTACAGAATTGGAATATATTTTTATTTTTATTTTTTTTAAAGAATAACCGAAGAGTCAGGACGAGTTTGAAAACATCCACTTCTGTGGCGTAATTATCACTAATTAAGTCATGAGGGACAAACTATCACTTTGAACATTATCTCTCCCTCTCTCTCTCTCTTTTTTTAACATAAAAGTCTGTGCGAGCACCATAGCATTAGGAAACACGCAGATAAAGGCACTCGAGCAGTCAGCAAGACGCCTCACGGAGTCTGTATCTCCCTCTGGGTGCCAGCTATCTTGTAGAGCTGCAGCCAAAGCGGAGCGATTGAGCAGAGCAGCTCAATGAATGCAGATATTTTTACTCGGCGAGTGTTGCTTTGAGAAACATCAATACCAATAGGCGTCATCTCTCCAAAGCTGAGGGGATCATTGATCCGAAGGAAAAAAAAAACGTGCTAAATCATTTAAGAGTAAGAACTTCTCCAGCTGTACCAGCCAAAGGGCAAAGAAACTAAGTTTATGTATATTTGCGAGAGGGGGGAGGAGGGGCACGCTCTACCAGCTGCAACACAGAAAGAGAGTAGAAATGCATGCTTGATCATCAGACTGTATCACAGCGTCGTTTTAAAACTTCACGGCCAACTCGCCCTTAAATAACCCCGCCGTAATCATGAATAATGTGCCAAGTTGAGCTACTTTACATAATGTAGCGTGACTGCAGCCAAAATGATTAGTATGAGCTCCACATTATACGACACACATTCTTGTGAAAAGAGGCCACGTAGACGCTGCTTCGGGCTGGATAACGGAACGGGAATGTGATCAATATGACGTACACGCCGAGTCGCTTTTTAAGATCTACGCCGGCTGTTAGCCTGATTACTTCCTGCGACAGGGCAGGTGCACATGTACATCCTACATGCAGGAGTTGCTGTGGTTGCTGAGTGTTCCAGTAAAACGGTTCAGCATGTGGCAGGTATCAGGTGTCCAAATGAGTCAAATTGGCGTTTTCTAACATGCAGCACTTACCGTTATTCGGTACGACGAAGGTATTAAAACTGATCCTTTATTTCAGTGCTGTGATTGGCCAATCCTATCATCATTGGAGTAATTAAGTTCACCCGTCACTCCGGGTGAGGTTAGAGAGGTTATTTGCTTTATTACTGACACTAATAGATTGATTGACTGAGTCTCCTCTCTCTTCGGTCATCGTCTTTGTTTGAATTCTGTTGATCACGTTTCAACCCAAACACATACGACACTGTCTTTTCAAATTCATTGACTTCTATCTTGGTTCCCATGAAATCTGAACACTCGCCGTGATCTCACCGGTTCCTCTGCAGTGCTCCGCGGTGTGTGTCCGGCGAGCCGTGTTGCTATGAGGAGTATTGCTGCCCCCCACAGTCGACACCCCATCAAAACACACTTTTCATGTTCAACATCCACCACAACATTAACAAGCACTTAAATAGACTGAGGTGGAAACAGGGGCAGGAGGTGTATGACGGTGTTTTTTACTCCGGGTCACTCTGCAGATTTGGCACACGAGGATGAGCTCCCTCTGAAAACGGTTGTATAATATCCGCAGGGTTCAACGCCATCAGGGTCGTCTTTGGCAGGAAGCTGGCCGAAAACGTGAAATTTGCAGGGGCGAGTTACATTTTTGGGAAGTGTACGATTCAGCTTTTTTTTTTTTTATGAGCTTCACCCCTAGGACTAAAACTCAGGCTTTGATTTTGACTATTCTTTATTAAAATCCGTCTCTTATGAGTTCCCCCCAACTTTATGGAAGGGTATTACCAAATCGCTGGAGTATCCCTGTAAGAACAGTGAGTTCTTACACTAATTAAAAGGAGTTCAGCAAAATGTTTAGGATTTCCTTCCCCCGGCCGAATGGCCGTGAGTCACAACGGCGCATTAGGAACCTTTCCACACACACACACACACACCCACCAAGCTAACATGTCGTGACGTCAACATCTCAGACCGAACGGAGCTCTTTCAACTCAACCACAGCTCTCGAGGACACCGGTTTATTCTTATCAGAGTGCGCGCTGGAAGGGCTCAACTGTGTCAACAATGATTTGACACTATGCAGTCAGAATCTGCTGCTGTATTCAATCAGGTTTACCCAAGTTAAAGGTCATCGCTCCAGTTGTTTTTACACTGAGAGTAGCTTGCAGAGACACACTGCATTGTACTGCACCGCTTCGTGACTTCAGTTGTACTATCTATTGCATGCGCACAAAGTAATAAGAACTTTTTTTATTGTACTAGAACTGGAAATAAAGAGATTACATTTCTGAATTTCTGAAAAATAACAGTGCACAGCAACGAGAACAGCAAAAATAACCCATTTAATGGTTAATTAACGGGATGATAAGATGATAAGATGTATGAAGTGACACCTCAGCACTACACTCAGCAGTTCTCCTGCATCAGTTTTCATTTCCCCCGGGCGGCTGCTGAAAATAGGTAATCTGCTAAATTAGTTCGGCTAATTAGCCTCATAAAGACCTGTAAACCTAAAAAAAGGAATACAAATATATATCACGGGGTTTCAAGTGCTCCGGTATCTTTCCAAGATGTGCTCATAACAACATTCAATAATTCATGATTGAAAAACCTTAATGTGCAAACTGTAATCATGCAGAGAAGTTTGCATCCTTTAATGTGAACACGACGACGAGATGTCTTCGAATATCAAAACCCCGAGCATCCTTCTCGGTTGCAGCGAGCCGGATTTGTCTCTTCAGCTCAGACAGTTGCTCATTCACAATTCATGCTCGTTGCTCGCACACCCACACACCAAAACCTCTCCCCTACATCCCTGTTTTTGTCCTCTGCTCTCCTAAACTGTCATTTTTTCAGAGTCCCACAACACAAAAATATGTCTTCATCATCCCATTTCACACTCTGAGCTAATGGTTTGTGCTGTTCTGGTGTAGTATGCGAGGCGGCTTGTCACCACCGGGGCAGGCTGTAATTTATTCAGCAGAAGACAATTTGGTCTTTTCTTACAACATTCTTCTACAGTGTAAACCCGGATTTGGTTTTAATGAAACTTTATAGTGGTCATTAATTATTCTTTCGTGTTTTGTAAAAAGATGATCTCATTATTAAATCAAATTAGTTGATTGCAGTAATCAGTTGAAATCTGATCATCAGTGATCATGTTAAGCAGAGATAACTTTGTTTCTTATGTTTCTCTAAGGGAGGGGAGGGGAGGGGCTCATTCCAAATTCTGCCTAGTAACTGGTGTGCGCATGTCCAGTGTTGGGATCTGTCCTTCTCTCTAGTCAAGTTCAGGTTTTAGAGACGTGTATCTAGTTTTAATGCATGTCAGTGTTTGTTGTTCATATAGATAGATAGATAGATAGATAGATAGATAGATAGATAGATAGATAGATAGATAGATAGATAGAGTAGGTGTTGTTAAATGCTGTGTATTCCCAAACAAGTTAAAATTTTTCTCCAAGCCGTTTTAATGCCTGTTTTTACTTATCTTATGGTGGACAAGGTTTATATATGAAGTGTTCCCTTGCAATGTTTTTAAAATAAAAGTCATAGGAACATTTTAATGTATCGTTTCATTTCTTCCCTTCCATACACTTTTGTTGAAACAATGTATTTAATACAATAATCTCAAAATCAAAATGGTATAATTAATTAAATTACAAGAAAAAGACATAACTTATATTACATTGCTTTAAGTAGTGATTAATAATCTATAATGTGTTATATATGTTTACATATGTTTAACTTAAAATAGTTATTTTACACAACAATGAGATCATTTATGTGAACTAATGATTTTGAGTAAAGACGACTAATGTGACGTGTTAATACAACTTAACCTGTTTAGTTTTAGCTTGTGGAAAAACGAAGATGGTTTAAGGCAACAGGTTTCCATGCAATGTTCTAGTAAACTCAACTAATTCAGGATAAGAGTGTACTCGTCTTGTTATCTGACTCCACAGTGGGAATAAGAGGAAGCTAGCACGTCGCTAGCTGTTATACATTATAGGAGGGCGAGAGCAAATGTGAGCAAACCGTAAGAGTCCAGTGCTGTTCCGCCAATCTTGTATAATGGCAGTAGTTATCTAATCAGAGTGCTGCTCTGTAGTGACTTTCTGATTGTCTCCAAATTGCTTTAGTCTCCAGCTGAGTGTTGTGTAAGACACAGTATGGACAATTTGAATGCCATTATTCAGACGTGGGTGTCCGGTGCAGGAGAAGTGATATCTTTATTATCCGATGTCAGCATTCGATTCTGTTCCCACGCATTGGCAGGGGGCAAACTGTAAAGTGAGACAGAAACCTCCGCACTGCGAGAATCAAATTAAAACGCAGCGTGAGTGATAGCCAGCTATCCTAATTAGTCTGTTTCTATTGGACGCGGCGTCTGAAGCGATGCTCGCACTTTTCCCCCCGCCGGTGATGTAGATGCAACATTCCAGGAGGGAAAAACTCAACACGGGGCGAGTCACGCCGGGTCAGCGGTGTTGTTACAGAGGAGCGGAATTGTTTGTTGTCTCTCAGGAAACGGTGAGAAAACAAGGCAAACGGATGCACTTCTGGGAATGCGAGTCATGTATTGATGTCAGTGTTAAGAGGTGTAGAGATAATAATCCACTTTGGGACTTGGGGCGGCAGCTCACCATTTTCTCAGGCATCATTATCATATGATAAGTGCCAGGTGATGGGCAGAGCAGAATCTGAAAAAAACATGGAGTTTAAGATGCCTCGCTTTTGCAACAGTTTACGGAAAAGAAAATCATGACAGTGTATATATATATATATATATATATCACCATGAATGCGGCCCTTTCTGTCAGATGCAGTTTAGATTAGCAGTAGCAGATGTAATTCATAATTTCTGAAACAATAGGTCCTTGATTTCATGCAGAGGTAGAAAAAAAGGAGGAGGAGGCTTACTATTTCCAGTCGGTGAGTTTTGCTAATTAACGTTTGAAAACACTCTCTCCGACTGACTGAACCTTGTAAAAGACTGAGGCTAAAGCTGCATGCCTCAGGCAAAATATCAGCCTCCTCATCAGTTGATGATCCATGCAAAAGACATGGGGCAAAAGGAGCAGCCTGTTATTGGATTGCAGGGCAGAGCTAGTACTAGTGTGACTGTATGATAAGGAAAAACTCCCACTTACTCTACATTGTTAGCGTTATACTGCACAGGAGGTAGTAAAGTAGTTAGCAGGACACACTAGCGGAAACGCTAATGTTTGCAGCTTACTATCTTTAAATTAGTATTGCTCTTGCATGATGTACAGCATTTATTTGGAGAAATCCAATGCATGACAAACCCGCCATGCCTAGTTATGGTTGCTAGGATACAATTGGACCATGGCTGTTTATGGGGCAGGTATAATAAATGGTCTATGAATATGATTTTTAAGTCCAAATTGTATAAGCCTATTTTGTCTGGCAGTGATGGGCTTCCATAGGTTTGAAATAATAACACAGAGGAAAACCTCACCTTTCCAGACACTATCTAACTGCAGACACTTTACCACACACACACACACACACACACACACACACACACACACACACACACACTGCTTCACACTACTCCGTTCCATCATTACATTTTCATTTAATTTATCCAGAAATGTCCCAAAGCTGCGTCGGCCCCTATTGACTGATCCCCAGGCCGCGACCTTTAAGTCAGACCTGCAGCACTAATTAATCTGAGCAGAGTGATACATTCTGAGGTTGAACCAGCGCCGAACGCGGGCAGCCTCGCTCTCAGACGAATACATTCCACACACCGGGAGAAAGCACTGAAATCCAATTCCAACAGCAGACATATGAATGCAATACTCCCTGAGCTAAGAGCTTTAAGGAGAGGTTGAACTGATAATAAAGATTTAAATAAATGTCGAGGAGAACCGGGGCTCTATCTTGGGGATATAATATCTCTGGGAACAGTTGGCAGGGAAATTCATGAGACAAATATTTGCACCAAAAGATAAAAGTAAAGAGCCAGGCATCTGAGTCCCACACCTCGCTGAGCACTGCTGGTTTGGTATTCATTTCCCAGCTGGATGAGAGCAGAATTTAGTGGACATATAGATTATTCATCTGTGACTCCAGCACAACCACTTACAGCCCCTTTTCTCAACAACAGACCAGAATGTAAAACTGACTACAACTTGCTGGCTGATTGATGGCGAGCGTGAGATATTTATGAGGCAAATGCACTGTCCTAAGAAATAACGGCACATCTATTTCAAACGGGAACGTGTATTTTTCCCCTCTAACTGCTATTGATAAACACAGTCAGTCCTGCATTGAGAAGTCAGACGCGCTAGCGGAATAAATTATTCTTGACAGCAGAACTTCATTTTTATTTGTAGAGCGGGATTGGCAGGAAAAATAGCATTCACCCAATTCCATTTTTGATGCGATCTGGGGATTCTTGAGAGTGAGTGATGGACTTAAAACATGGATGAATAACTGATGGCTGGAAAACAGCTGAAAATGAAGAGAAAAGCTGGGAGCCTGTCTTCCCCCTCCCCTTCCTGCTCTCGCCTGTTGTCCTCCCTGTTTCGAATGCAGCAAAGAATTTTCATTGAGTTACCATAGAGATGATTATTGCAGTTGTTGTCTTGGCTCAAAACCTCAGGGGACGGTACCAGCATGGTAGATACAAAGAGCAAAGGGGGGGGGGGGGGGGGGGGGGGGGGGGAAAGAAAAGAGGAATAAACAGACATTTCTTGAGAGTATGTCAAGGTTGTCTTGGGTTAAGAACATCAAGAACAGCCAGTCTACCCTGCACCAGAATTTATAATTAGAGTCTAACTTTTTGGGGGATCGGGAATGTTCCCTTTCCTCCCCTCAAGTATTTATGTATATTTATATCATGAGGAGCTTCATCACATAAAAGCACACGTGAGGTTCATGTCGGGCCTTGGAGGGCTTGTCACCACTTGAGTCCATGTGCCCTTGGGTAAGACACTTAACTCTTTGGCTCCAGCGGATCCACTCAGCGGTCAATAGTCGACGACGGCGGCTGCACTGGGCTGCTCCCAGGCGTGAACGTGTGCAACTGTACCATGAATGTTAAGCAGGGCATAGCTGGGAAAGAGCAAGCATGCTCAGCCGCCTTTCCCCAAGGTAAATAAAGGTTAAAAAAAGGAAGAAAACTAAATCTGCTGTATTTTAGAAGGTATGTCATTTTTCAGCACAGTGAGCTGTGAGTCAAAGGTTAGTTCTTACAAAAACCAGTGTGAGCATCCAGACAAAGCTGGCCTACAGAAAGGCTGAAGCTAAAGGCTAACATTGTCTGGTGTTTGACTCCAGTGTTGGGGCCAGGGACATCACGAGGATTTAAAGACAGGGGGTCTTAGCCCCCAGGAGAAGCATACAAAATCTTTGCGAATGCATCTTTTTAGTCCTGTAACGACACAACAACCAGTGAAGAAGTCCAGCTAGTAACAAGTTGAAAGCAACAGACATTATCTTCTTCCATTCTCTTCTGTTGGACAAGAGTGACTGTGATGTTAACTTTTAGACACAGTAAAGCTGCATGCTTAGAACAGTCCCTGATTATGTAAATGTATCTTAAAGTGATACCGTATCTAATTCCTCTCTCCATTAGATAAACTGCAAGTCTAAAGAATGTCATTTAATCACACCGATTACTGTCCTGTAGATTGGTTCAATTAGAGTGTGCTCAGTAATGTTTCTGTCATAAAGTATACAGTAGAATAAACCAAGACTTTAAAGGTCACAGTGAAATCTGACAACATAAATATGAACTTTACCCAAATAACTGTATTTTATATGTATTTATTCCAGAAAATAGAGGATAGTGTCTGTAAAAAAAGAAAAAAGACTAATAGACTTTACAGAAATGCTTCCAAAGTATATTCTTTCTACAGACTATGATGCTATAATCCTTAAAATGCGTATCCCTTTCATCAGTATTATATTATTCTGAAATAAAGACTAAATAAATACCTAAATAAATAAATAAAAATAATAAGAATTATACATAAAAAAATAGATAAAAAGCCAAATTATTTGGGGGGGGGGGGGTTTGGGAACAATTTAGGGATCGAGCTCCAGCCCCACTAAAATAGGCCTAACAACGTCACTGGTTGGGGCTCAGACATATTATAAAGAAGTGTGGAGGAATTCAAAGATGGCTCTCAGGTGCAAGTATGTTTATACAACTAGAATTAGCAGTCAACATTTGGTTTCTTTCTACCAGAGTTTAATGAGAAGATTGATACGTTACGTCCGTGTGCAAGTATGGAGGGACTCAGCTTAGCTTAGCATCTACTGTCTCTTCTGGTTGCCTGGCAACCTCACTGGCACAAAGAGTTTCCGAGCTTGTTACAGCACGTACGGATTAAACAAATGAATCATGCGTTCATTAGCTCACTTTAGAGCAGCTATGCTACATTCAACTTGTTCCCTTGAATTACAAAAAGAGTTTTATCTGAAGTAAAATTCCTTTTTGCATTATAATACTACAATAAAGTCTGATTGTGTTTCCAGTCTTGATGCTGATTAACTAATTGCCACATTTACTTCATATTTACAATAGAGAGTCGTATCATTCTCCTCATGAAACGCTGTGCAAGAAAGCAAATTCTAAACTATTCCTTTAAAATTAGATTTAGACACAGAGCTCCAAGACCAAGTAAAAAAGAAAAGCAGGTCACTCCTTGAGGCCAGCTGTCACTGTGCTGTGTCCCATCCTCCAAATAAAGTTACAACTAATCAAATCACCACAAACCAATTGCCAGTGTTTTGAGGGTCACTGTGGGTCTCTGGCCAGCTTAGTTATTTCTAAATGGAGGGCAAAAATAAAATTGAAGGACTAGAATAAGGGGCGAACTACTGGGCTTTATTTCATTATTTGAGTTTTTGGAGCAACAAACTGCCATATAGAGTACATTTCAGAGGCCAGACTGCTGCGTCAGTTGTCGGGTATATTTCACCAGGAAGCTCTAATGTTATGAGACTCCCAGTAGGGTTTAAGGCCAATGAATGTGCTCCAATATTTCCTTCTTTTGTCGGCATCAAACCTGTGACCTTTAAAATAACACAAGGTTCTCTTTCAGCCGTTTTTTCCCCACCGTGTTGTTATACGGGAGCCGTTTCCTTCCTCGGATTTTTGTCTACCTCTCAACCTCCCCCATAGAGACTCCCTAACACGCCAACTCTGGGACAGCATTTAATAAAGGCTACAAGATAGAGGAGAGGCTTGAATTGTGTTAAGTCTAACATCACTGGATCTGTTGTGTTCACTCAGGGTATGATGGATAGACGGCAGTGAGGAGGTACTCCACAGCAGTCTGTTATCAGGGGCTGAGTGAGCCGAGATCGCTGGCTTTCTGATGAGACTCTCGGCTGTTAGGACTCCATTATGTGGCAACATGCAACATTTTACAATCTTCCGCTCTCATGAAAAGCACAGGTAAACTTCCGCCCGCGCTGCGAGGAACTCCACGCACACGATCGATGCGTCGATCGCGGCTGGAGGCAGCTCTTTCCAATCACCCTTCTCTTCAGTCATCCTTGTTGGATGATTCAGAGGTTACAGTATCTTTACCATCAGTGTTTATGAAAGCCCAGTGGAGGACAGCAGGAGGGAAAAAAGGGCTGACCTCGTGTGTCAACAAAACCACAACACATTAAAAAGGGCTTTTTACAGGAATTCCACGGATCCTTTCGAGGATTGGGCTATATACTGTACGTCTATCTCTTAAAAAAGGACTGCCAACAGAATGCATTCATATTCTGCAGAATCTGGGGTCCTAAGGCATCGCCCCGAGCTGCAAATCACGAGGTAAAGAGATAAATCCATCCTTCGGCTGAGGACTAACAAACCAGCGCGTAAACTGAAATTTAAATAAACATTAAAAGATCAGAAGGACCTCATATTCATTAAACATCCCTTTGTCACTTCAGCTTAATGCGTGCAAGCTCCTTCAGAATAGCTCTACTACAGCGTGACTAGTCCTGTGCAACCAGACTTTTTTGTGCTTTTGCACAATTGGAAAAGAACCCAAAAAAAAATGAACGAACGTCGGCATTAATAAAGATGATGGGGCGACGTAATGTTGGGGGCAGATTGCTCATGAAATGATATCGAGGCACACATGACGGAATTGTAATGGTCCTGCAAAGGCTTCGTTCTGCTTTTTAGGTTTTTACATTCTTATCAGTCCTGTTCCTATATTTGCGAACACCATTTGCGGCTGACAAGCGAAGGAAAGGCCACCCATGTTCACGTTGCAAAACACACCTCTGCACATCAAAACCCATCTCTCGTCGGGTTTAACCCGCGCTGCTGTCATTCCCAGTGTGACCGTCGCCTGGTCAGACATGATAACCCAGCATGGGATCGCACCATTACAGTCATTATATAGCCACCGACCGAGAAGCATGCAAACCTGCTGCACACTTTCTCTCTGTCTAGAAAACACACACACATATGGCTCTTTCTGATAACCCAACTTAACGCCTTTAAATAATTTGCTAATGCTTTATAGATGAGATTCAAGCCATTAATAAGCCATTAGCAAGTTTAGCTGCATAGCACTTTCAACAACAAGACAAATTGAAAATACTTCACTTCAGACATAAAAGGCATTAAAATAAGACATAAAAGAAAAACAATCAGCTTAAAAAAAGGAAAGTGAAAATACCTCTATTTGGTTTATCATCAGTCTTCTACATATACCTGTATGAGCCATCAGCAGCAGAGGTGATATGCAATTATCAATATAAATAAGTCATTAATTGTTGTTAAAGTGTTATCAATCAAGTCTGCATTTGTATAATGGTAATAAGATGGTAAATAGATTTTGGGCTCGGTGATCGGCAGCCTTTTTTCCAGACATCAAAGCCTCTGAGAAGTTATCCTCCTAAGTGAGACGCACAGTCTGAGTGAGAACAATTTGGATTATTTTGAAAAGTGATTCCAGTATTTTTTTTTTCTCTCTGAGCTAACTTTGTTTGAAATTGGTTGGGCTGAATTTGGAAAGTGTAATGTCATGTACTTTGGTGCACCAATCAGGATTTAGCAACATTTGAATCTGTCGAATAATGTGGTGGAGAATTGAAGAGTTTTAGGGGCTTTAAGGGAAACTTCAACTTCTGATATATGAAAACAATATATCTCATATGTGTAGCCTTTGTATCATTTCTATCATCATAACGCACTCATATATTAACATTTGACTCCCCAGCGGCGCCAAAAACAAGTCAGATGGGCTGTTAACAAACCAGAAGTTTTTCTGGATTAGCAACCACTTTATTTGGAGAAACGACTGAAAGTGAACACACCTGTGCTAAATCGTTTTCATACTTGTTTTATCTACCGTACTTTTTGTATTCACGAACTCCAGAGCAAAGAGGGATTAGGAGTGTGCTTACTTTAAGTTTAACTTACTTACTTTTTTGGAACATTAGCACTTTCTAGATCTCCAAAGTTACATGTCTTAGCACAAAATGATCACAATCATCGCCACGAAGGCATGAAAAGGAAACCCTCGCTGTAATAAACCAACGTTTTCCTCTCAAGGACGCAACTGGAAAAGTGGTAGCAAGAAACATAGCACTTAAGCAAAATATCATTTCTATGAAATATCTTAGAAAACTATGCTGCTCTGTTCGGTTTTTAATAGAACAGATGCCAATAATATGAACGCGTTTGCCAAAACGTCAATTATGTAACAGGAGCAGCTCGCTCTCTGCATGAGGCATTGTCTTGTGTCTTTCTATCATCATAAGCCAGGCAAATAAAACCTTTCCTGTCTGAAGAAGAAACCAATCCACAGCTGCCTCGAAAAAACTTGAAAGAAGAATGGGGCTCCGCTCCAAGATCCCTATACATCCGCTCCTCTGTCCTCATTCCTGCCCTCAATTCCCAAAGCAATCTCAAGTCAGTGGTTCTATTAAAACAATACTGCCTCATGCAAATTGCTACTGTCAAGCCCCTTGGTTTTTATTTCTCGCTCCCGCCGCCTTTCTCCAATGCTTTAATCGAGATTGTGCCAACCAGACATCGCGGCATCAAATCGGATCAATGGTATCAATGGACAATATCTGACAATGATCGCTTTCAGGCCTGAAAAAGAAACAATACGTGACAATGAATGGATGAGCACAGATGCCAAAAAAAACAGGTAATTAGAAACAGGGGGCAACAAATCTAACCTGGCAGCTGTACAGCTTCCCGATCGCACTACTTTTGACTTTAGAGCAACATAATTATCCTAACTGGCAGGTGGCAGCCTGTGCTATTGTTACGTTTCAGTGGCAATGTTAATGACTCGCCGTACACAGCATGTTAGCTCCTACTCATCCCTGAACGCAGTGTGGATGTTTTATGAAAAAAAAGAGGCTCTTATCTCTTAACATAAGATTTATCGTGTCGGTTTCATTACCAACCGTTTAATTAAATGACTTGATTTACACGCTGGGCACTGTAGCACCGTTCAACTTCTCCTCACATACATTAGTCATAAGGTGTTACAGGGTGCGTAGGGACACTTGTGGAGAACCCCGCTGAGTTCATTAGGGCCGTCGTCTGCCTCGTGGAACAGTCCCGTTCCCTCGGCTCAGACCAACCACTCCAAGCCTTTGGTCTGACGGAATAAATTGCCGGTCTCAAGGTCGTCAGATCTTTAAACCAAAAGGATGACATCAAAAGTGAGTGCTGCTTTGTCATAGTAAGGTTGAAAATGGTAACGCAGCTTTCATCCATAACTCAACATTTCAAGGCTTAAATTTGAATGAATGAACTCAATGGGAACAAACATACAAACTTGTACTATATAAGCTAAGATTTGACCTGATGTTTGGCGCACAAGGGAAAGAGAATATGAATTTTGAAGTTATTTTCACCAACGTTAATGTTACCATATTTATTATTTTATACTTGTATTGAGTAGATATATTGTGATATTGTTAAGGCAACAAACTCTGCAATCAACACCGACCATCTCAGATGCTATAAACGCAGCATGTGTGCCAATGTCATAGCACTGTATACATTTTTTTTTTAATTGTTTTTGCTACTGTCAATTAACTTAACAGCCTTCCTGATTCCAGCTGGCACTAAAGATGTTTCCCCAACATCCACCAGCTTTAAGGCTCTATATGTGAGCTCCACCATCTTATGGCATTGCATTGTGGGACGACAGTGTCCTCACTTTCTTTTGAGATTGTTTATTTTGTAACTTTTTTCCCACTGTCCATTAATCTTACACTGTGTGGAATCTTTCCAAACTTGAATAGTGTTTGACTAATAACACTCATCAGAAATGTGACCATTATTTGTTTTAACTAGATGAAGCATCATCTACTGTGGGACACAACAAGTGATCAACAATAACAAGATAATTACAGAGTTAAAATGGGTTTTCTCCAAACTGGGTCTTGAGATGTCTTGTTTAGTGCGACTCGTGATTAGACAAAAAACGGGGAATTAATCAATTTTGTAATTGGCTTCACATGATGGAGCAGAGTTAAAAGTTTCATTTGGGAACCTGCAAATAGCTGCACTAAAGTTGTATAAAGTTAAACAAAAGCAAACAAACAGCTAAACACCAGCAGAAAGCAAACTTTGGCCTGCTTTACATCTTATATACAAGTCAAAGCAAAGCAGAACACAGCTTGGCAACTTCTGAGCCTCTAAACAAATAAGCTTTCTGTTCCACTGTCAGTCATTATGTTAATTCGCTAATGCAGATTAAAAAGTAATTGTTAACAATGTGTACACAAAATAATCTGCCTTGGCTGACTGCTGTGGAACAGATAAGAATAGGCTGTAGAGATGTCCGGCGTAGGGCATTATATGCTTCATTACACACTTTTCTTCCTCGTGTGTTCATTTGAGGAGATCCAGTAGGAGAGGAAGCGACTGTAACCTTATCGTCCTCTTTCATTCCCCTCCGCTCGCTCAGATTTCACCTTGTGTACAGTAATGAGGTGTTAATCTAACCCATGGCTTGTTTGTGGAATTGGAAAGATTTGTCTTCATTAGTGGCCGACCTGGAATTTTGCTCTGAATATTCACACGTGTTGCATGTTAACAACCCGGGGTCTCGTTGGTCAATTTACAAGTTTATTTCTTTTTCTTTTCCTTCTCTTCACATATGGAACTAAAAATACCTGCTATCTGAAAGGTGTAATAGCTGTGAGGCTGGATTCCATACACTAAGTATGTAAAATAATGCAATGTTGTGGATGCTGCAACTTTCAAAAGTAGTGGTGCAGCTAATGATGATTTCTATTATTAACCGACAATATTTTCTTAACTGATTTAAGTACTTTTTAAAAAAAAAAGCCCTTACAGTTTTTGCACTCAAAATCATCTGATCATCATTTTGTCTGAAACAGTTTCACAGAAGACAAAGAACAGCACCGAATCGTCTTTAAATTTGAGAAACTCAGTCTAGGGGAACAAATGACCAATAAGCGCCATTCAGTTACAATCGTTACCGGGGAGTCCGTTATTTATTTACCGGGCCGTTTACTCCTCCATGGCATTTTGTTCTCAGTGTAGCGCATTATGTGGTTTAATAAAGAGTTATTGGGATTGAGGGAATACACTTTTCTAAATGATTAGCCAGCTAGAGGGACCATGAGTTCACAGTTCTCAAACCCTTCCACTTGTTTTGTGGAGCAGTTTATACTCGAAGGCTGTTAAACGAGATGGATGGTGCAACACAGCTAATAATCTTCAACAGCTTCCTCCATTTGACTCTCCTGCTCTTGCAGATCAGCGCTGACAAGACGACTTGCAAAAAGGTCCTGAAAATAGTCTTAATTTCAATGGAATCCCCACAAAACAAATTGTTTCTTTAAATAGTAGATCTGCTCATAGAATATGTATAGCAGGTTGAGAAAAGTTATTCATTTACAATCTTTAAAATTAAGATCTAAAGCACCTTCATCTTAACTCCGTACATACCATATGTAACTGAGAAGCTACCTTTTGTATCCCATCTGTTCCTTTACTTATGTGACGGTATTTCAATAAGGTAGAAAGCTGGAGAGATCATTCGATAATTAGACCCCATATGAAAGGATAGAAACAACACAGCAGGAAAACGATATGAGAAATAGTTCTTATTCGGGTGGACAGCCAGTGAAATGAGTGATGGAATACGTCTTACAAGCAGGAGTATAACAGAACGAAAGAGATCACCGAGATTACCACGGCATCCTTCCTTCTGCCGTCTACAGCGTGCGGAGGAGGAAACACATCTATAAAGCCTTGACATTGTATACAATGAGTTCTTCATAATTCCATTAGGACACATGTTTTATTCTCTTGCGATGTGCAAGGTACAAGTTCATGGCAGAAATTACAATATAAACACTGCGTGTGCGCATTGTAGTGGAGATAATCAGGGTTCATGGATGCTGTCGGGCATATCCACCACTAGAATCAGGCTGCTCATCTCAATTTCAGGGTGGAGGGGGGGGGGGAGGGTAAAAGGTTGGTTGCCTTCTCGCTCAATTTACAACATCTTCCTCTTCTCAAACTCCTACAGGAGACGGACAAGAGAAAGAAACAAGAAGACATCAAGAAAAATGGAGTGAGACAGAAGTGAATGATTTATTCATGCCAAATTCACAGCCTCCGTTTTGATCCTGGGTATCAGAACTGCTGTTAAGGGAGGGGAAACGAAGGCAGTTGGAGCTCTGGAGACCCTATTGTTTATTTTTTGTTTTTTTTCCTGGAGAGTACGTATATCGTAGCGTCGTTGGTGTCCACTTGTCAACGCTAAAAGCAGCTCACTTCCTGTGATTGATAGAGGCTACACATCTGCACAAAGATCTAATTTATGCAAGGTTACAATTGAGTGTTTATCAGCACAGTCCAACCATGTGACTACAAATGAGAAGGCATTATGTTAGCCATTAAAAAGGATGTCGCTATTTACATATTCAATTTGGGGAATATCACACAAACCGCAGGATGATAGAATATGCCGTTCCCCGAGAATTTTTCCATTCCAGAGGGGGAAAGTAACTTAATGCAAATGTCATTTATCAGGTCTGCGGAACACACAAGCCCTCATGCACATGTTGGCCCAGTCCTCTGTGGCGTGTGGATGCGTGAAGGTCTACTGCCACCTTGAGGAGGAAATCTTTTCACGTCCCTGAAATGCTTGAGAGGCAACCTTGGCCTCTCTCACATGGACATTTCTGGTTAGGATGAAATGAATGAGGAGACATTTGGGAGGGGGGTGGGGGAGATCCTTGCTTTGCAGATGATGTTGGGTAAGAGAGAGAGACAGAGAGAGAGACAGAGAGAGATGCACAGGGTTCAGTAATTAGGGACAAAGCCATAGAGGAGATCAGAAAGAAGAAAAAAAGAAGTGATGGGATGGAAAGAGCGACAACAGAAGGAGGAGAGTGTGTGTGACATAAGCAGACAGATGCTTTGTTGGCCCAAGGTAGCAGACAGTAACTCAGGGCTACAAGACAGCCATCATAGCACCAAAGTAAAAGCAGAGTTGTTTGTGAGGGGAGGCAAGGCACCTGACAAGGCAAGAGGAAGTGAGGGGAGTAAAATGAGGAAAGTAGAGGTTGCCACTCAAAAGGGAGGTGGGTGGAAATACATCTGGGTAGAAACTGAGGACAGCGGAGAAAAACGTTAAAGAAAAATCAAGACATTTACAAGCTAGTGGTGACAATGGCTTCAACACACCTGGGGCCAGATGTATGAGGGAGGCGGGCATCATAAATACGGCCTGCGTGCGCCGCCTTCAACGTTTGAATTTATTACACATACAAGAACTGGAGATTAAATGCGTTTTTTGCCTCCGTTGCACACATGGGAATACATGTGCACGCAGGCTCCACTGTGAATATTGAGCAGGACACGATAAAACTATCTGCTTTTGCGATTAGGAGTTCCAGATATTTTGTAAACAAGTAAAAGGTCATAATTATTCTACCTTGAATATGAATTAAGTCCTGCTGAGATAATCTCATATCTTTTTCTTGCTCCAGTAGCACTGAACATTCCTTTGCATATCACTCCTAGCGCTTCACATTTACATTTTTTGATACCATTTGCCATTTTCATTGTTCATATTTTCTTGATAGACATTGTGTGTCCTACATTAACACAAATTCATCTAACAAGAAAAAAACAGTTTAAATTTCTTTCATTCTAGGATTTCTGTGTTTTTGTTTTAGTCCGCTACTTTCTCGCTGTATTGAAGTAGGGCTTAATTGAAAAACATTACAGAAGCTTAAATAGCCGATGGAATGTTACACAATGTCAGCACTGAGCTTATTAAACATACAACATTGCTGTTACATAGTGCGAATATAATTCTTATGAAGATACAGAACTGAAATACAGTATATGTCAAGAAGCATAGAAATGAAAGCATAAACTTTAAGATTCGAAGACTTTGAGATATTTTAAAAACTTTCCAGTTTAGATATGAGACATGAACTGGTTTGTTGACTGCTCTTTCTTGCCCTCCTTTATATTGCAGGAGTTTTCTTTCCGTTAAAAAAACCCTTACTTTGCATTTCAAAGGGCCCAAGGTCCAGGCCGGATATGTTGTAGTTCTAATAAACTCAGTGCTGACGGTATGAGTTCACCTACTTCTTTTGAATGTTTTCATTTATTTATGAAACTGTCTGCAAGGTGTGCATTCGACATTATGGAAGAAAACAAAAAACAAAAAAAGATCAAAGGAAAAAATTATTATTTTGTCAACTGGCTAGAAGGGAAAATCGAATAGTTTCAACACAGCAATACACAGCTTGCCACATCCTGGTTAAATTAATTTACACAGATTTGGTAATGTGCATTGTAAATATTATTATGATGAACAGTGTGCGCGGATGCATTTATGCAACTTTGAGGACAAAATGATCTTGAGCAGTTTGTTAAATTTTATGTTCTACCACTCCGAGCTAAGCGCCCCTTATGTCTGACATTGGTTTATTTAGAACTCCCACAAAAAATGTTTGATAATGTTTGAAGTACTTATTTTTAAATTATTATGGTTTAACACATTAAACAGCCACTTGAAACACAATCGAATGAATGAGAGTTTGGACAAGGAGATCGTTTTGTTCAGCTATGATTTTTCCAAAACCGGTTAAAAAGCAGCCAAAGTAGCTGTATGTATGATTGATAACCCTGGAATGAAAAACTTCTGCAGAGACATGTTTTCAACACTCGAGTCGAGGCTCATGCAGGTGAGCGAGAGAGCTGGGTCGTCACCGTTTCTGCCCACACCCGAAGCATTATGCCTACACTCCCGCCACTTACTTTCCATTACAGCGCTCAATGAGATTAACAGAGATGTATGAATACAATGTGCAGCAAAATGAGCAACCCCGTCGCACGTTTTTCATCATTACACACAATGATTATGAATTAAACTTTGAGGCGGAAAAAAAAAAGTGTGTAAATCTATATCCGCGTGCAGTAGTGCCAGCAGTGGTAATGAAAGTGTAAGATGATGAATGGGTGTAATACATGCTTTCACTTTTTATACATCTTGTTAACAGTGCTTCCCTAGAGATAAATTGAAATAAAGAGGCAGGGGCGCCAAGTCAGCTACTGTCAACACGCGTTTATTAATTTCTGCCGTTCTCTTCAGCCTCTCTTTACAGCATATTAAAAGTTCAATCTCAAACAGTGCCACTCGCAGATTTTTGATTTATTTTACAGTAAAGCCTCTCAAATCGGTAACTGCTCGTTCATGGAAGACGGTGCTACAAGTGACCTTGAGTAGTTTCGTTTATTTGTATATGATTTTTGTTAAGAATACTGTATCAATTTTGGCAATTCAGAGTAAAACAATGGAGCACAGAAATGCATATTTGTTATCAAGTGCTTAACATTTTTCCTGTTTGTTTTCTCCTTGTATGTCAAGCCAACATCATGTTACATTTGAATTTGACAGCAACACTGCAGACAAACTAAAGAGGGAGGCAGAAGATAGAGGTCAAGAAAAGTAAATTCATTAAGAGCTGAGATTAGATTGATGGAAGCAAAAACCATCAACATCTGAGGGATTATTATTTGATAGTGAGTTAAATATTATTTGGAGAGTTACCATGGGAATGAGCATTTAAAGCTTGTGGATGTGATGGTGAGAATGCAAAACATAAAATGTCAGATTTTAATAATGTTGGGTCTTTTGTAAATAAAAGCATCTTTCAGACACAAGTAACATCGCTGTCGTATCACATCTGTTAGTTAGAAATTAATTCCTATTGTTCATAATAGATATAAGCTTAGGTAAAGATTTTAGTTATATAAAGCAACGTTATTAGAGGAGGGAAGATAAGGAAACGTTACCAGGTTACTAATTTGATAAACCCTTGAAAGATCGCACATAGAAATGCTGTCCCGTCCTCTTGCACACAACGAAACAGTACAAAACTCACAGCAAAACATATGTTGAGTATCAAAAGTAAATGTACTTATTAGGCAGAATTGCCCCAGTAATATTATTGAATTATTTATTCTAACATGTAAGCACAATTGTAACACTCTTATCGTAAAAAGTACAATATTAACCTGTAAAATTTTGTGGAGTAGAAGTATAAAATAGCATGAAATAATACCATAAAAAATTAAAGGAACATGCAGTTCACAAATGGTAAGAGTACAGTACTTAAGTAAGTCAATTTACTACTTTATTATAGCAACCATCACAGTTCATGATTACTATTCTTTAAGGCTCTGTATCCAAAAGTATCCTGCTGCAACAAAGGACTCACCTTGAAAATAGTACTACCCAGCTGGGCAGGGGACATGCTGACCACAACTCCAGCTGACTGGAGGGCTGTGATCTTCTCTTTGGCTCCCCCCTTTCCACCAGCGATGATGGCGCCGGCGTGGCCCATCCTGCGGCCAGGAGGAGCGGTTAGCCCCGCGATGAAGGACACCACAGGCTTTGCATTAGCACCCTGGACATAGAAGAGGGAGAGGAGGAGGAGAAAGAAAAAAAAAAACATGAGTGTAAAAAAAAATGTGAAAATGAAAAAAGAAGAAGAAAAAGGCGCTCAAGGGAAAGTGTGAGGATCTGAGTGCAGTTAGCAGAGCAAAGTGGATTAGGCGGAAGGAAGGGAGCACAAGGAGGGAGAGGGTTGTATAAAAATAGGCAGAACTAGCTTTCTGCACCTGCATTATATGCATTAGAAATCAAACACCCCATGCCCTCCCATTACAGATGATAACAGCCTTGTCTAACCAGCCATCTCTGTCTCAGCCTGCATTATTAAAACAAAGGGTCAATCAAGCCATTTAATTGCATGGCTTGCTGTATGACTAGATAGGGGCGAAGGCTCCTGCCATTTCATATCATCTCATTTCTGAGATGGTAATTAGTCATGCAGGCAGTGATTAGCTCAGTGCCCGTCTATGCCGCTTGCTCATTGATTGATGTTACGTTCAACAGTTAAGATCATTTCCAAGGTGAAGAGAGCTAATATTTCATTTTCAGCAATAGCATCATAAGCAAGAGGGACAGAGTGCGTGCGTGCACGTACAGCAGATAATATTTCATACTTAGGAATAACAATATAATTGTAGGGGACGCCGCACAGACACACGCAAACACACAACTCGCGTACACACACACACACACACGGTCTGGCAGAGCGCTTTCACACAGTGAATGTGTTATGTTCAACAGCCAAAGCAATACAGCGAGGTCCTTCAAAAGACACCCACTTCTACCGCAATTTCAGCTCCAAATTCAGAGCCGACACACTGGCAGGAACAAGATGGCAGGAGCGAATATAAACTTGAGATGACTTTTAATAATTAAGACTCGCAGGATGTATATCTGCCCGGGAAATGTCGAGGACCTTGGAAAGGAAATGCGCAGCTAATGAGACGTTAACACTTGCGCATTTAACAGGAACATTTGGAGAGGGGTAAAATCACTTTAAAGTGCTCTAAATGTGTTACAAGCATCTGCTCTGTGCATTGAAATATATAAGCACAAACTAAATTAGCACCAAAATCCACTCCGTATTCAGAAGTCAAATCACGTACTGAATAAACAAGCGTCATATCGAATCAAGTCTTAAATCTACCTCAAACGAAAGAGGTTTAATTACTCTATTAATCCCTGCCTCCCTTGGTACCGAGTACTAACAATGCATACAGGGAGGGGAGTTAAACTATCATTCACTTTACCCGTCTTTTGTCTACCACTGTTAGCAGTTCAGATATACTACCTTAATTAATAGACCGAGTCTATGGGTGCCAACATGACTGGAGGAGGGCTTTGTTGTATGAACACAAAACATACATTACACTCGAGCTTAAAACAGCCAAACGGAGTCAATTATGCCCCGATGAACATGAAAGGTAGGCATGAATAAAACTGCCATGTGTGCCTACATGTGGAGCTCAGCAACGCTAGCCTTCCCCTAGGCTACACGCCGTGTTGGTTCTCAATGTTATTTCCACAGAATTACAAGGGGTTTAGCTAAGCTCAGTGGAGACAGGTCAGGCTAAAAATCAAGAGGTTGAAATGGAGAGAAAAAAAAAATCACAAGACTTCCAGCTTAGGCGCCAAATACTCAGAGCTACTTGATATGCATGAAGCAAATTGCAATATGGTTATTCTGCGTGAAACCTATTTCTGACTTCAGAAAGCTTTGAAACTCTGGCAATGATAGACAGACCTTTGGTACAGGTAACTTTTAACACCATATTATGTTGGCAGGCATTGCAGACACTGATTAAGACTGAACCTTGAAATATACCCTGCATCATAAAATCTGACAGCAAAGCCTTGTGGGAAGTATAACGTTGTTTTCTTGTATTTTACAAAATTAAGTTGACGGTAAAAACAGTCTGCAGTAACTTAACTGTAACACTGATAAGATACTAAAATCAATACTACTTCCTCAAATAGGAGTTCAATATATTTAATGTTGCATGACACAAATCAATCATGACACTGGGAATTCAATTTCGCTGAGCAGAGTGAACTGAGATGTCCAATCTGGCAGAATTTGTCAAGTTAATGTGAAAAGCAGCATTTTAAAAAGCCTATTTTCCCATTTAACTTCTTGCTGTGATTGATGATGTCCTACTGTACATGAACGCACGATCTTCGACCAGAGTTAAGTTTATTTCGCATGAGATACTGCTGTAGTGAAAAAGAGGTCATGCCAGGTTATTCTAAGGACCAATCAGGATTTAGTTAAATTTGATGACGTAGCCTGATAATCATCAGCTCGACAGTACCCGCCAAATGAGCGCATTGCAGAGCGGCGGCCATGAGTTGACCAACAACTAACGCACAGGTAGACATTATTCCTCTATAGCTTTACACTGCAAATAGTTGTTTGCCGCTATATTAATGCTCTCCTTCAGTAAATAATAGGGAACAAAGGTGTGTAATAAGGTTATATTTAAGATTGAAAGTTTCCAGGGGCTTAAATTACCCAAAGACATAGTTCTGCAAAACTGTATTTATCAATAAGTAAGATAAGGTGATAATATTGACCCCAAAAAAATCGACTTCAGCCCAGAAGTTTTATTTCCCCATTCGCCCTCTAAAAGCAGAAGAAAGTGTCCCATCATGCATAAGTATGCAACACTTTGACAGATTTATATTGCCTGTTCAAGGTTACAAATATATATATAAAAAAAACATATATACAACAGATCAATGAGCTAAAGATCTTATAAAGCAACTGCTGAATTGGGAAAATCTCCCTGATGATCAGAGAGCAGCACGTCTATCAATAATTTGGCTGAACTCGCCTGCTTCTTTCCAGCTCCACATGTGAAATCACATGTGGGCTGCCCTGGGTTAGCGTGTTGGTCATGTGTATTGAAATGTCTAAAAAGGTGCATTTAAAACAAACAATGTCTGCAGACTACTTTCTGCTCTTCTCGACTATATAGGTGTAAGTACACTGTTATATGTATGTTTGACTTTTAGCAGAAGATCTGTATCTTACGCCCACACTCTGCTGGGCTGTTCCATGCACACGTTTCATTTAAACTGTCCTTCGCAGTCAACAATCTGGGTGAGGGGGTGAGGTGGTGGTGGTGGGTTTTTTGTACTTTATTTGTAGAGTGAGAGAAGTTATTTTCCTGAGACGCCAGCAGGAGATTTGCATGCATTAGAGCACCCGAGGGCAAATCAAATCCATTTCTCAGCTCAAGAGCGCCATAAGAACGCACACATGCACAGAAACAAACACATACACTGACAGAATTAACAGATTAAAAGTAATCTGCTGGGAGCAGAATGCCATGTACAGGCCTGGGGAAGTTAAAAATGTGGATTCCAAGTACGCAACCACTTGGTTTCATAAGCCAATAAACACCCTACTGCTCTTTATCACATGTGGGCATCACAAAAAGGTTCACTGCTCGTCAACACTGCGGATTTCTAGAACGTGCCCTGTGAATCATACCTTCATCCCATCTGTCACTCTCTTTCTGTATCACACGGACAGGAAAGTGAGAGTGACAGTCTGAGACTGTGATCAAAAAGACACTTTGTTCTAGACCTACAACAACCGTTTCCACTGTTCACTACAGCTTATAGATTTAGTCTAGAAGATCTAGTTCACTTTTTTTTTTTTGTATATAAACAGATACATCTGTGAAGAGTGCCGTTACTAGGAGTGTAAGGTAAAATAATGGGTGTCCAGTGTGTTATTTCCTTACTGAGTTGTGCTGTTTAAGATACTCCGCTGCATTCTCTTCAGCATTGCCTCCGATTTCTCCAATAAGGATGATGCCCTCCGTCTTGGGATCCTGCAGGAATACCTCCAGACAATCGATGAAGTTTGTACCGTTGAAGGGATCCCCGCCAATACCTTGCAGGACACAAAGCAAGCACTTTGAATTCCCAAGACTGAAAGGATGACTCCTTTGAACGTTTGACGATCACGTTGCATTTAAGTGGCAGAGTGGAACAAGAAGCAGGTGGAACCTAATTTTCTGTCAATGTGGTTTCATAATCAGCATTCAGCACAGTTCTTTACTTGGATTGTCCAAATCTGAACTGTTTCATGTTAGCACATTACATGATACTTGGAAGGTCCAGCATTATTTGACATAATCAGCGACATATTACACATTTCTTTGCTAAAGTAGTCTCTGTACACTGTAACTACAAGCGACCCCTTTGTTAATGTAAAATCCATATATTGATTATACACATGATATAGAAAGTGCAGATTAGCAACTCTTCTGAAATAATGTCACACTGAACTGAGGTAAGAGGAGCATCATTCTTTCAATCTTATTTCAAAGTGACTTTAAACATTTGTTTAATCTTATAACTGTCCCACTCCACCTTTATCTCTGCTTGAGAGTTTAATGACTCCTTTCTGTTCCAACCAATATGACTTACGACGCTTTTCCAAATCACAATGTTCCAATAATCATTTTCCAAAATAATTTCCACTAAAAATCCCACCAGGATCTATAAAAGCATGGGCAAACCTCCCCGAGATAAATCTTCACACAAAAACGTCCCCTAGATTTATATTCTTACCATTAAAAAAGCTGGCAACACGAAGAAAAAAAAATTACATGAATACTAATCAAAGAGAAGCACATTACCTGCAACAAAGATGACACTGATATTAAATATTGTATTAACTGTAATTTGCCGTAGCCCCTAGGTCATACAAGGACTTAAGAAGTCACTAGCAGAACCACCAATAAACCTCCTTAATGAACTCTACACTATTTAATACTGTTGCAGCACTGGCTTTATGAAGTCTGGCTAGAGGACACTCCATAATTAAAAAATGTCTAAATAATAATGAAGCCAAGTTGTTTTTCCAGTTAATTTCGGCATCCAATGAGCCCTTTAATATAGATTTTGTGGTAGAAATTGGCCAAAGGAATTTGTTTTCGTAAAATAGTTCATCTTTATACATGATGTGTTGCCAAGAAGTAATAGAACTGGGCATAATGGTGTCATAGCAGTAAGCCTAGATAGTTTGATGGAATTAAAACAGTCCCAGTATATATTACAGGGGCCCAACTGATCATGTCACTGAGAATGACAAAGGAGCGACGCAAGATTGACGAGTGAATAAATTCAGTTAAGAGGGTTTCATTTTTGACAGCAAGAATCATTCATTTTATTATCCCAGCTTCCGGTCATGCTGTAGAACCGCATGTGCTGTTAATCCGCAGCAGAAATCAGTAAATTGCAGAAATGAGGTTGTGGAAAATTGCAGAGAAGAAAAGTAAGGTAATAACAGGATGACCAGGTAATGGGAAGTTTCACAGATCTACTCTGGAATTGCAGTAATTACCGTTTTACCTGCAAGTCATACAGAACCATGTATGGATCTACCAGGTTTTAAACATTTAGCTGCTCCAGGAAATTAAAGTTCAATCTCATCAAAAAGGATCATGAATTGAAAGAGAAGAGTCAGCTAAATGTATTTATGAAACCAGCGCTCTCGGAATCGTTTGGCTTCGAAAGGATATTCATGGAATACTTTACAGCAAGGTCCTTCAGCTTTAAACCTTTTTGTTTCATGTGATAATGTAATATAGAACCACGGGAGATGAAACGCACTTCCTTCAAGGTGTCAGGACAAAGACATTTGAGAGTTGACATCTGAGCCACTCGATCCGTGTGTTCAATCTCAATGGAGCCCTTCAAAGATCTGACAGGAATATTTTAACCAATAATCAATATATACTTTTTCACTGCAAAGTGCGCTATTCACAAAAATACACCAGCATCTCATGAGTTCTGGTGGAAAGTGAATTTGGTACATCACCCATGCGATTAACAGATGTATAGAAACATCAGAAAAAGAAAAATCTCCTCCATTGTTTTCTGTTCAATTTCCTCAGCGTCTTCTTCCAACAACTTATAAAGCAATGCACTGTATCAGGATCAATTTGTTACTTCAGTGGCGGCTAATTGCTTGTTTTAATATCATCTGAATATAAAACTAACAGCTGTGTTACTGTGTGCTAAATTTAAATTCAATATGTCTCATTAATAACCTACCAATACAGAGTGACTGGCCCAGGCCGACTTGAGTGGTTTGGTGCACAGCTTCGTATGTCAGGGTGCCCGATCTAGACACAATGCCTGAAAGAAAGATAAAACAAGTTAATTTTATTTGTAAAATCATGACTAAAACACCGCACCGATCTAGGGTGATTAAATAACTTTTCATACAGATGTCATTTTCTGTCCAACATTGACTAAATCGTTTCCTCATGACAGCAAAAACAAAATAATGTGCCGCTCTGCAACAGCTGTTCTGTCTATTCTTTGGGAATGATGCTTGAGTTAGTCACAAGATTTACTATAAAAACAGACTTGTTTATTGATCAACAGCAGCACACGCTGCTTATCAAACTGTCAACAACAGAAGTTGGATCTATGATTTAACTCCAGCGTTAAATTTGGGAGGAATGAATTCCACTACACTTCAATCATTTACAGATTGGAGTTGAAGAACTCTCAGCAATTTCTGATTATAGACACAAACATGTAAGCTTGAGCAAATACTCCAAACAGATCCAAGCAGAGAATTTAAAATTTAAAGGAAAAAATAGGATATCTCACCAATTCTTCCCTTCTTGTGAATGTGGCCTGGCATGATCCCAATCTTGCACTCTCCAGGCTGCAGGAAAGATACATTTTCAGTTTTTAATTAAAATCAAGAACATTTATTATGACGTGTATATGATTGAGTTTTTCTTTTTATTCTACTACTTGCTCAAAATCACTGCTAATTTTGCATTACTAATCAATGTCCTTAAACATGTCTTAACTGTAGAAAAACCTTTATTATATTCCAAAATTATTGAACTTTTCTCGATGCCACAAGATCACTTTAAATAAACCCAATCAAACTCAATAGTTATTCACTGCACACATTTGTCAAAATGCAGTGTTTGCTATACTTTTAAATCCAGAAGATCTGTGCGATTCACATCAAGTAAAAACAAACGTACTTGTTTATTACCAAAAACACAGAAATAGACAAAAACAACAACACAGTATAAGTACATTGTGCTCCTTTAAAGGATTTTTTTATTGCCTTGCATTCACAAAAGATACATTCATGCATACAATCTGAATTATTGCTGAGAGGAAGATTGCACTTTCATCTCTCTCAGCCACAACCAAAAATAAATGGAATTACCAGCCTGTGGTTTTATTCCTCCAACAAGTCAAGCTGCAGTTTACATCCATATCCGTCCAAAATGTCACCACTTCATCATTTTATCCTATTAGACTTTTGCGTGAAATTGTCATAAAAAGCATATTAATGCTTTATGGCTGAGAACAGGTTTGTGGGGTCACAGTAACCTTGACTGTTGACCACCAAATTCAAATCAGTTGTTCCTCGAGTCTAAGAGGATATTTGTGCCAGATATAATTAAATTTCCTCAAGGTGTTCCTGAAATATCATGCTCACGAGAATGGGACAGCTGGACGGACGGACAACCTGAAATCAGAATGCCTCTGGCCGCGGTTGTCTTAACGTGTGTGTGTGTGTGTGTGTGTGTGTGTGTGAGCTTACATTGATGACTCCCGGGCAGTTGGGGCCTATGAGGCGGGTGGCGCCCTGGCGCAGGAGCTTATGTTTGACTCTCACCATGTCCTGCTGGGGGATGCCCTCAGTGATGCACACCACCAAGGGGATCTCGGCATCAATGGCCTCAATGATGGCTGCTGCCGCGAACGGCGGAGGTACATAAATCACAGTGGCATCTGCCCCTGTGCCCTCCTTTGCCTGAGGCAAGGAATAAAAGGTATTAGTGGTGCATTAAAAAAAAAAGAAAATTATAAAGTTATGAAATAGTGCCACCTAATGTTTCTTAAAAGAAATCTTTAAAAAAGCTTCACAGTCCCTCACAGGACATTAACAGCAAATCCATATCACTATATATATATATATATATATATATATATATATATATATATATATATATTTAAGCGGAAATATTATTTCCACTTAAATATATTAACAATTCTACAAAAGTACAACCACAGATGGATAAGAAGTCAATACATACCTCCTTGACTGAATTGAAAACTGGCTTGCCAAGGTGTGTCTTACCACCCTTGCCAGGGGAGACACCTCCAACTAACTGGGAGCCATAGTCAAGAGACTGCTGACTGTGAAACGTTCCCTACAAGGAAAGAGGAGTCAGTGTATACGGGTGTGTAATGAAGTGGGGTACAGCCACTTTCTGTGGCGTCATCCTTGAGAAATCATTAGAGACAGCGAGGACGGAGGAAATATGCTGCCATCCAGGATTAATCACCTGTGCTTCTGAGTAAAGGGAGGGATACAGAAGTGAGGCTGGGTTCTTCAAGGGGATTCAACTACTGGTAAATATCGATGAGGAGAAATCAAAATGCTCTGGACAAATAAAAAATGATTTGAGCTTAGTCTATTCTCCTGCAGAATATTTGAAAACAAATCAGAAGCAGTCTTGGATATTCTCCAAAAAAAAAATTAGCTCTAAAAATATATTTCACACACTGTCACTTCCATGGAGGCTATTGGGAACCTGTCATGGCGGCGCTGCCACAGCTGAAAGATTCTTGACATTTAAGAAGTTGATTCATTGGCTTCAAACCAAACAGAAAAAACATATAGTTTACAACTTTGTCCTAACTTCAGAAGATTATCATAACATTCTTTTTTTAAAAGAGTGTATGCATTTTTTGCCATCATTTATAACTTGGTGTGGCTGTCAGTACCAATAGATCAACTACTACACCTCAAACCCAAAGATACCAACATGTCATGTAATTTTTATATAGGGAAACATGTATGTACATAGATATATATAAATAAAAAAAGAGTAGCCATAAAAAACAGACTGTAGATTGAGCTTCAGGTCTCATTATTAATCTTGGAAATAGCAACTTTGAAAAGAAGTCTTGTCAAAATGCAGTTAAGTGTTTGATTATTTTACCCAATGTAAACTTCATACAGCTACAATGATGAACTGTAACAAGCAGGTACATAATTTCTATGGAAAAGACTGGAAGTTAATGTTAAAGCATCTTTATGTTTTGAAAAGCGCTATAAAAACAAAAAGTATTATTATAATAAATATGTGTATGGTACGTAAAGAAAGGGAAACTGATGCTGGTATTCTCAGTCAACGGCTATTACTTGCTGTTCATAGTGTTCCGTGTACAAATATCACATGAGGCCTCATTTGAAATGGAAAATAAACAAGACAAAGCAGCAATAACACTAAAGGGAGCACACAGTGTATTTATAAAAGGCAAAATATTATGAGTGATTCTCAGTTGAAAATGAATTTCCTGTTGGACAAATCCTATAAGTTTGAAGTCAGTTAATTACTGAAGATGTTGAAACAATATAGATAAAGTTGCCAAGGGTCTTAACCACAATTTCAAATTAATGGCCTTCATGTAAAATGATAACTAGCCTATTAAGAGGAATTAGAAGCTATGAATCAGCATCTTTACCCCAAATCATAATATACTTGTTCACCTTCTGCTAACTTTGCTGTTTTTTCCCATCATTATTATCGGAAATGTTGAGACAATAAATTTGTAAAATTGCCTGCTTATCAAGCCTGAAAGACGCAACAATGTGCACTCAATAGCACTCGCTTCATTTCTCATCCCTTTCTAATTACCCGGAGTGTTCACTGGAACTATATTTAACAACCTTTTATAATGTTCAGGAGAAAATGGAGGATGAAAAATGGTATGTGTGTAAGGACAGTGGGGGGATATAAATCTATAAAGTCCACGTTTCTGGCTTGTTGAACACATTTGGCAAGATTCCTTTTTCTCCTTGACTAAACACGGTTTTAAGTGAATCAACTGAGATTTTTCATGCTTTCACATGATTTTTTTTTGTTTTTATTACAGGCTTTTAAGGGAAAGAAACAACTCTCGCAACATGCACACTATGAACAGCAGGGTTAACACTAGAAACAAATTAACGGTTCAGGACAGCATTTACACATATCATTAATCTTATTATGAATAATAATTGATCTCTCAGATCCAATATTGGCTTTACTCCCAATACACTTCACCTGAAACTCTTTAATTATACTCGATATTCATTTAATAGATATTTAACTGGATCTAGTACTGAAAATTCTGTGTTTCTCTATTGTAGACTATCTACTAATGCTTCTTCTGTCTTTTTTTTTTTTTTGCTCTTCCTGAGGTAACAGAAGAGTTTCCCCTTATCTAAATTGATTGTCTAAGGATAGAGGCTGGTGCAAATAGTACAGTTTTTAAAATATCAAAAGACAAAACTGAGATTTAAGGTAATATAAAGAAAGAAAACTTGGTTTGAATTGACATAATTTCTATCATTTAATAAAAGGTAGTTGTGAATAAACTTTTACAATCTCTCATCTCTGGTGATCTTAGTCATATAGAAATTATTCGATGTAGAAATAATGAGGAATTGAGCGTGTTGAGGAAAAACTGAGATTTCTCAACAATATTACAGTAACCCAATCTGATGTGCAAGCAATTCTAATACAATTTGGTGATGTAACAAGTGGGCAGTACAAACCTGCTTCCCCGTGAAACCTTGGCAGATGACCTTGGTGTTCTTGGTGATGTAGAGGTTCTGCCTGGAGCCTGTATAACAGTGTCTGACTCCACTCTGCTGCACTACATGGAGAAAGAGAAAGGGTTCATAAGACAAAAAAAAAAAAAAACCCAAATTAATTTCTACGATACAAAGTACGTGAGTAAATACCCAATTTGTGAATCTTAGCTTGATGAGTACAAAACATCACCTCGGCAATTAGTCCGCCTTTTTCAGCCTTGCTGTGTGTACTCATGCAACAGCGTGGTTTGTATACAGCCTAACGTTAGCATTTTATTTCACGCTTCAACAATCATAAAAGTGATGCTCATTTGTAAAGATCATCAAAATATATCATACTCTTGTGTTTATTGATCGTATTTTCTGCAATAATCCAAAAAAAAACATTTGAAAATCTCATTGGCTTTCTATCAAGAAAACCAGTGCAATGCTTACTTTTTGAAGATGGCCTACAAAAATGCTGTTTATCTGCAAAACACTATAACTATACTTGAATGCATTTGAAAGGTAGATTAAAAAAAACTTTCATTTAAAAAAACGTTTGGAGGTGTAAAAAAAAAAAACAACCCCTTAAAACAAAATGACAATAACAAAAAAATCTGTCTATCCACTTTTCTTCACACCATATTTTGGCACCAATCTCTTTGCTTTGTGATAATCTTTTATTGTTGCTGTCCTACAATTTCAGATTTTCTTGATTGTACATGGTAAATGGATTGCCTTTCGACCTTACCGGACAAAAGCACTTTACAATTTGCCTCTTATTCATACAAACATTCTGCCATGCAAGGTGCTGCCCAACGAAAACCAGTGGCTTTTCAAGGACACCAGTATCTAGTCCCATGGCACTTATCAAGTGGTTCGAGCAGCTGCAGACAGCTTTTTTCAAATCAGACTTATGCACACAATAGTATGTAGCAGTTCAGGTCAAAGTGCAAGTGTGGAGGCCCTGTCAAGTTGTATTGTACTGCGAGACAGTTGATAAGACAAATACCACAGTTGTTGTATAAACAACCTCAGCCTACAGTTAAAACTATCATCATGCTGCACAATCTCACTATGAGCTACTGTCGACATAATACTGGTTTGAGAGGTCTTTTAACTGGGTCTTCAATATGGTTTCGTAGTCTAACGTCACATCAATTTTGTGAAATTCTATTCTATGTCTGACTAAATAAACAAACGTCAAAGGTTAAAATTGGTATCTTGTGATTTTTCAGGAAGAAGTGATTCAAACTTTTCAGTCCCTGAGTTG
Source organism: Eutrigla gurnardus (assembly GCF_963514095.1). Classification (NCBI taxonomy): domain Eukaryota; kingdom Metazoa; phylum Chordata; class Actinopteri; order Perciformes; family Triglidae; genus Eutrigla; species Eutrigla gurnardus. The sequence goes on along the minus strand of NC_139917.1, from coordinate 23,340,255 downwards.
CATGAAAATTGTTGAAATCAGCTTAATATTCAGCCATGACATTGAAAATCCTTTAGAAAGCACTAAGATTCATTTTTTCTACTCCAACACAACAAATACTGACAACACTGGTGTCCCTTGGCACTCCTCTCTCCATCTCACTCCCGTTTCCACGACTGTCTTCCAGCAACAAGTCGCATGATACAATAACAAACAGGAATTGAAAGTTAAAGAAAAACATTTCATTTCTCTGTATGGAATGATCCTTTCCATAATGATTCCAGACACTTATTATAATCTGAGCCTGCCAGTAGCAAAAAAACAAGCACTTTTAGTGAACATAAATTGAAGGTGAAGAGTTTCCTCAAGTCAATGAAATACAGCCAGTTTAACAGCTGCCATATACATCGCTGTCTGTCAACACTGGAATTATTTCGAAAATTGTTGACAGTCACTTGAACACAAAAAACATAGGAAAACCAAAGTTAGCTTTTAAGTCACTACTGCCGAATGATGTAACACAATGATGATTGAGGCTATAGCCCATCGATAAAAGCCCTTGCATTTGCAGTAGTACGGACTGGGTGTCTGTAGTGACACTGCAGCAATCTCTCTATGTATGATCCAAAAACACACATTTACACCGCTTATGAAATGTCACCCAGGGAGCTGGGAACTTGCCTTTTACCACTACTTTGACATTTTTTGTTGACCACTTGATCAACTAATAAGGCAAAAAGAAGAATTAAAGCTGATGACTACTATTGATCTTATATGTTCTTGAAGCATAAGACTCTACTTTATTCTTCTTCTTTTTTTCATTTTAGTTTGACAAAGTAAGACATTTTTGTTATTATGGGCAATCAAAACAGAAGCTTCTAACCAAGTTGCAATAAACTAACATTACTAACCCTGACTGACACTGAACCTTGGTCTACTGTCAGAGACAACTTATCAAAGCCCATTGTACAAAGTCCAGTTGTCTACTTTAGCTCAATGTGATTGTGAAAGTTATTAAACTCTGGCTGTATCTTAATGATCCAGCAAACTGTAGTTTTGCCAATGCATACCCTAAAGCAAACTTAGGTTTCAAATACCTAATAAATAAATACTGCAGTACTACAGGCGGGTTGAACAGGTAATTTAGCCTTTTTAAATCATTGTTGGAGGTCAAAACACATGAACCAACGTTACTTTGACAAAACAACATGAGCATGGTGAATGGACAGGCTACATTTAGTACGGAGGACATGCAAGGTCAAAAACCCGTAGTTGCTCCGGCCTGGGAGCAGGCAGCTGGGGTCACGAAGTAAGACTTCAGTTGGACGTTAGCGAAAAGCTAGTTAGTTAGCTGACCGCTAACTGGCAGCTAGTTATAACAACATTGGACGGTTGGCAGGCTAATGTGGCTAACTAGCCTGGAAGCTAACTGACAGCCAACCAACCGAGGAGGGCTTTGCTAGCCAGTGACAATATTGTGCGAGTCTGCGAAGCTCGGCTAATGTAACGTTACAACACTGAGCCAGTGAGTATACTTGTGTTACAGATAATAAACTGTCAAACATTTCACGTGATTAAAACCAGAATTGATCAAACTACTTACAAAGCAGCCTGGCAAACAACCTGCTGTGAGACATCTTCGGACATTCACCAATGACACCAGAAGCCGAGGACCCGACACACGGATTTTAGCTGACTAAAAATACCCTGCATTTTAAAATGAGCTTGAAAACATTTTCTCGTTTCATAATAAAGTCCTAAGTTGCCGTATTGTGCATAGTTGTCCACCAATGGGTTTAGATATGGGCTTCGCATGAATAGTACACAAGTACATGACATTTTCTAGGCGAAAAAGTAGCCTGCTATGATTCACAATGCATTCTGGGTTATGTAGTTGTATACAGAGTGCGTGAACGAAATCTTGCCAGCACTAGAGGGCGCAGGAACCATAAAGATAATTTCGGTAGACTAAATGGACTCGGATTGCCCTAAACTTAAAAAATAGAAATAATAATTTGAAAGTTTATTCTTGACCTTGAAAATTAAATAAATAAGTTAATAAAAATGTGCAGAGATCACTTACTTGACAATAGTTATCACAAACTATCAGTTTGTGGTAATTCTTTTTTTTAAATACATCTTTTTAATTATTAGGCTCATGGTGGTTTTGCTCAAAATCCATCTCAGTGAACAGAAGCTCTTGTTCAAAGTGGCTGTGACAGTAATTATCTGTATAGGAAAAAGATGAGCTGCTAACTTTAACACTGATCAAAATATTGAAGAAAGGTCACTGTATGGTGGAGAGCCTGCAGGTCCTTTCAGCAGTTAATGGGTAAAGGTCTACATGATTTGGAGCATTTATTTTGCTTCTGAATGACTGTCAACATGGCAATAGTGCTTTAAATAACAAATAGTAGAACCCTATATATTGCACCTATATAGTACCACGATTTGATGGTTGAATACACTTATTGTAAGTCTCTTTGGATAATTCTTAGCTAAATAAATGGTATGTAAAAGATGTAGCCTAATTATGTAGTATAGATAAAAAAAAATGTGTCTTATAATTTATTTTGTCAATCAACTTTGTAAGAACATGAAGTCCATGTGCACATACTTTATTCTATTACAATTATTATTATTATTATTATTATTATTATTATTATTATTATTATTATTATTATTATTATTATTATTATTATTATTATTATTATTTGTCGCAAATTACTTGATTTATTTATTTAACCCAAATTAGCTGCTTGGAAGCTGACATTTACAAGGCGTACCTGAAGAAGAGAGAACCCTCCTCCCCCCATCACGCCGAATTCAAGCTGTCCAATCAGGAGCCACCAACTCCTCCAACGTCGATTGGTCACAAACTCCAGCGTCACGGGTCGTTGTGACGCATATTCACGAACATTTCAACGCATTTCTTCGGGTTGTTTCCCCGTTCAACGACGAGAGTTTACGTAGCGTTGACAAGCTGCGCACCGAAACGTACGCAATGACATAAATGAGCCCCAGGAACTACCCGAGTCAAACACAAAACCTGCAGCATTGAGCAATTCAAGATGGTTTTAGAATCTATTTCAAGGATAATAAAAGTCCAGCTGCCAGCCTACCTCAAGAGGCTTCCGCTTCCGGAGACGATCGGCGGATTTGCAAGGTTAACAGGTAACTAACTAACTGGCAGCTGTGTTGAACTTCTGACTGTCAAGTGAAGATGACTTCTAGACCCACTTCTCAGGCACACAGCTCTTTATTTTAGCTAGCCTGCAAGCGGACACTCAGCCACAGGCGTACGTGGAGGTTTGCTACCAAAACAGTGTTTGTTGTTGTGTTTAGGAACACCGTCGACTCAGTAATGACCTTAATAAAGTTTTACTCTCCACAGTTAAGTTAGCTTTTGTGCTTGAAAGTTTCACATACTTAACCTGTCCTCTGTTGTGCTGTGTTTGCCATCAAGTGACGCACAGGTAAGACAGGTAGTCCTAGAGGGTACACACACCTCATCAAGTCTGTGGACCCATCCTATGTCCCCATACCCTCATGGCCCCCTTTTTCAAAACATGGCTTGTCACCTTGGCCGTGGATTATTTTCTGGTGCATTACAAATCAAATGATTAATACAATAAATTATGTAAATAATCTTAAATTGCTCTTTAAAAATTGAAGCATGGCAAACTTTGATGTTCTGTTTTCAGCAGCTATGGTGAGCTCCAGCTGGATTATTGTTTTTGTCATTTTTAATTCATTAAAACACATTTTATGGCATCAGTCTCTATGGATGCACTGCTCCAAAGTGGTGGATTGGTATCTGCGGAGATACTGACCTTAATGAAGTGGCTTGGGTTTCAGCCATAACATAAACAATCCAGTGTCTTAAACGGTGTAATTCTAAAAGTCAGTGTTACATTAACATACAACCGATGTCCACGTAGTGCGGTACACAGGTTAACGATATGGATCCATGCTTGGTATTGGCAGATACTGACATGAGGTATCATAATCAGTATACAGAGAGAGAGCAGTGGTAAAGACCAAAGCAAAGGTCCATCGTGAGGCAAACTTGACCTTTCAGCCAACACAGGTCTTTGAAAAGTATCACATTTAGCCTAAAAATAGCCCCAAAAAGTGAAAAGGGCTGAGCTAGCCCTGCATTACTGAAATGATCCTGTGATAATTGACAAGCGACAGCCATTTCAGTTGTACCTCTCTGAGAAGGCTGTAAAAGCAAAAACATGCACGACACACAACGGATGGAATATTTCCGTGATTGTGGTACTTTGTTATGATTCATAATGCTTGTGAAAGTCTTTCTATGATTGGCGTTTATGAAGTCTGTTTCTGAAGTTGTGTTTTCTGTCATAAATTAGCAGTTTAGTCAACCACAGCAGATTAGAAGATTTATTAAGGGGCCCCTATGTGAAATATAATTCCTTAAAGAGATTAAGGATAAGTATTGTCCCATTAGACATCAAAATCCTTTTACTGAAAGTATTTTAATTGCCATAAGAGTATTATGATATCTTCCAGGAGGTGGTTTATAGCCCCTTGCACGATTACATAATGGTGGTTAATCCTCACTGTACGATGGGTTTTCCCAGAGCACCTTTATGAACACTTGTTTTCCTAATTGGATGTCGGTTTGCCATTGAAGTAGAGCTGAAACTAACTCATTTTTTTTTATTAATGATTCAGTATGTTATCTTCTGGGTTAATTAATAATTGAGTCTTTAAAATATTTGAAAATAAAGAAAAATGCCCACTATAATTTCCCATAAAAATGGTTATGTATGCAGATAGTTTAGTTCAGCCAACAGTCCAAAACCTAAAACTATTTAATTTACTTTCATGTATGACAACAAGGAAGCAGCAAGTTCTCAACTTAGAGACGCTGGGACCAGTAAATATTTAGTATTTTTGCTTAAAAAATTACTCAAACTCAGTCATTTTCTGCCAATTAACAAATGTATTAATAATTTCAGCCCTAAATTAACATGTCAGGCGTTTAGAATGTATAAGCCCCGGCCCCTATACTAGTATACAAGGTATGCCGGTGTTACTGTTTGCTAATGTGTAATATGTATGTGTCTGTAGTGTCAGAGTGGCTCCGTTTGCTGCCTCTCCTGGGTATCCTGGCCTTGCTGGGCTATCTGACCATTCGCCCCTTCCTGCCTAAGAAGAAGAAGCAGAGAGACAGCCTGATCAACCTGAAGATCCAGAAAGAGAACCCGAAAGTGGTCAACGAGATAGACATCGAGGACCTGAACAGCGCAAACGTGTGTTACTGTCGCTGCTGGCGCTCCAAAACTGTAAGTTGTACTTCTTCTTTATGCGTATGAGATAACATCTTTTACAGCGGGGTGGAGATGAGTGTTTCGGTGTATTGATCAGCTTACATTGAGTTCTTCCTTGTTCTAGTTTCCTGTTTGTGACAAGTCACACTTAAAGCACAACGAGCTCACTGGAGACAACGTGGGACCCCTCATACTCAAAAAGAAGATTCTATAATCGACCGCTGATGGGAATGTTCCTCTGACCTCCCCAGTCTGTAGTTTTCATAGTTCACAATTTGTTGTGTGTTTCTGTTCTCTTTTTATTTTAACAGAAGTCTTGGACTCGCCTTGGTGTCATGTTTATGTTGCTCAGAAATATGGACGGCCAGAGTCTTCATTTGAAGTCCTCAAACACCTAGAAATCTAAAATTCCAGTCTGATTGTGTGAAAACTGTAGGTTTTAGGTTCGTACATGGCATCATGCATTTAGAAAGCCATTTCCGTTTCTTCTTTTATGGTCCATTGTTTACTTTTATTGGTAACAGAGCAGCCTTTTATGTGACTATAAATGCATTTTTTTTAGTCATGCCTCACTCTTTTTGGAACCAATCGCAAATCATCGGGACCACTTTGAGAGGAAAACTTGAAACATAAATGTGGTCACTTTATGACTTTCAATATTCTGAACCCATCAGGATAAAAAAAGTTTCCCGGTTAAATGAAACACTTAATACTACTCTGACCCGTAATCAACAACTTGTTCTGTACGTCTTAATTTTGCCCGATTTTTTTTGGTATTTTGCCTGTGTGCCAAATTTCAACTTACCGTTGACTCTTTCACGATGTGTGATATTCTCATAAGTTATTGTGTATATGGGAGGCTACCTATTATTCTTCAAATGGATTTTTGTTCAAAGCCTTTGTAAACATTTGTTTTACATTTGTGTTCAACTCTGTTACCTACAAACATTTCAAACCTCTAGGGCTTTAAGTAATATCCAGTTCTACAGCTTTGACCTCACTATGTGTTGAGGTTTCAGTAAGTAACATCTGCGGCATGAGAATTTTGCTCTGTACTGTTTTTTTCCCCCCTCGAGATTCTGTATTGTCAATGACTGTATATAGTTGACCTCCTGCTGGAATATTCCTTGTTGATTCAACGTTTTCTACATAAATGGATTGTGTCGTCAGATCGGAACTTCATGAATGATTGCGTTTATAATCCCTTTGTGAGAGGATGGTTTTAATGATTCACTCTCTGATTCATTTGTAATCTGTAAAAAAGAATAGTCAGGATGTTAAACTCAGTTTTTGCAAACAGAACTGCAGCTTAGTTTCCGTTTTTTCACTAATAGGACACTTCATGTCACCTTGAGCGGAAATCATTTGAAATTAACATGGTAACTCAGTACATCTGTCATTGTCTGCTACTCATTCATATTTCTAGGAGTGCATTGGTTGTTGAGAGGTTTCAAACTTCATGTTGGTGCTCGAGGAAACACACCACATTTCATAACAATCCAAGTTGTTTAGATATTTCAGTCTGGACCACCAGACGGACCCAGCACTGCCATCCCTAGAGCCAAGCTGATATTATGGAAAAGCAAACCGATAACAAGCTGAAACAAACAAAAAAAGAAGCAAAAATACATTCAAAATGCAAGACAAGTTCTTGTTATGTTTCATCATTTATTGTTTAACGAATATTTGGTAAAAAACTAATTAAAACTCAATTCTGTAAATGTATCATGAATATCTGCTAATAATACACAATGAGGCAATGTAAATACATTCAAATCAAAAACATTAAGTTACACTGCATACTTCATAATAATAATAATAATAATAAAAAATCAAATGTGAAAAATCAACATTCCCTTACAATCAAAGGTTGGGTTTACATAAATATTTGGAATATGGAAGTGATCACTGCTGGTCATTCAAGACATTGAAAGTTGACATTAGAGTTGTTCCGATACTGCCGAAAATCGCCAAGTAGGAGTCCAGGCACCGATCCGATACCACGTAATTTATTAGAAATAGGAATTTATTTACTGGTTAGACTGGCTAGTTAAATTTAAAAATAAATGACTTCCATGACATTTGCTGTATTCATTCATGTTTTACAAAGGGTTTAACCTGAGCCAGGCCTTACCACAATAATAATCATATCACAGTCATGCAGGCGTAGTATGATCTTTCTCTTTTTTTCTTTTTTCTCCGATATTGGTATCGGCCGATACCCATAGCACAAGTATCGGAATCGGTATCGGAACATCTCTAGTTGACATAGCGACCGAATGCACCATAACGATGTGAGTCTGAGCAGCACTGTGCCTAAACCAGAGGAAAGTGTTGTGAATTGTTGATCTCCTGAGTATTTGTTAACTGCCCACACCTTTCTCATCACCAAGACACAGCTAACACACATTTTATTAAAACATACGCATAAATACACAATCACAAATCTAACAACTTAAGTGTGCCAACTGTGGTCTAATTTAAAAGAAAATATTGCTATCCGTGCATTAAATTATACAGCCCTCAAAAGGAAACCGCTTCTAACTAAATGCAGCATCACCACCTGTTCAAGTCCAAATACAGTGAATAAGTTACCTGATATGTATTGATAAAAATAGGCAATGAGTGAATATGAGAGGCAGGAAAAAAATCCACCTTTACAAAAATGTAAACCATATTCATGCCTCACGCTTAATATAGCTGATTAAAAGTTAATTTGGGACCAGAAACAGAGCGGCCTCTTGTATTCAGTCATACAGCATGATGATGTGGGTCATTTGTTTGGAGCCTGAGGCCGGGAAACCACCAGAGGCTACAAATACAGAGTGATTCATGTGCTCCTGCAGCACGGCAGACCTCAGGAGCTGACCGGCAGACGGCGAGACCAAAGAGAGCCACTCGGTGGCTAAAGGAAAATATTCAAGATGTGAAAGCACCTGGGCAGTCTCTTTTAATGTCCTTGCTGACTGGTTGAAGACAGGTGATGTCAGAGTGTGCTCTCATAGGTGACAGGAGTCTCATCTTCATCCTCAACCCCTCCTACATTGCCTAGGGAGACAAAGAGGAGACAGAGGGAGGAAGAAAGTCATGAGAAAAGCTGCAGTAAAAGACTGATTACATACAAGTCAGATTCTGGAGAAAACGAGACAAAAGTCTGCAACCATGACTTGCAATTTTGCATTGTACTCAGTCAGTAATAGAAACAATGCAAGTGTTGTGTGGATGTAAGAGACGTAATGGTGTAGATGACAAGGTAAAAGGAAATAACTACAAATATGCAAATCCTACCTCTACCACAAAAGGTGAAGGAGGAAAAGCTTTGCCGGAAGGTATACTCACAACACGACTACGAAGCAAGGTTTGGACTGAGGGGTGGGGGGGGGGGGGGGGGATGTTGAGCTGAGCTGACTTGTTGAATATACCTACCCAAGAAAAAGGCTGATAAATTGGGTTTGACTCGCTCACCACAGGAAGAGTTCTTTGGCTTCTGTAACAGGTGTGGTCCAGCGAGCCCAATTAAAAGAGCTCCTACAGGGGCTGTGAGCAGGATGGCCACCACAGCCACTGACAGCACATCCATGCCGTACTTCTCCAGCTCCGCGTCGCCCTTCGTCCTGGCCATGTCTAATGCTGTGGAGCCTATAGCTGCCTGATGAGGGAAAGGACACTGGTGTTTCCTCTATACTCACAAATTACATTTACTGAAGAAAAAAAAACTCAACCGAGGAGAAAGTAAAACACTCAGAATAATGTGTGTACCGCTGACACATATTTCAGCTTCGACATACCTGCACTGTGGCTTTGGGCATCCACGCTAGGGCTATGAAGATTTTCTCCCTCATGGTAAAGCCCGCACAAAACACACAGACAAACGTGAACAGGATTCGGACCAGCAGGGCAATCATCAGAGTGGCTACTCCCAAACCTAAACAGACACGAGTCATACAGAGGTGTTTCACAATTATGCTGTTAAAAAAACAATCATTATATCATGTTCTTAAAAGTAGAAATTTGAAGCGTACAGCGACGGTAACTAAAACCTTTTTTAGTAACATACATTCATCATATTTCTTCTGCCAGAACATTAAGAGCTTTCTTGTAATTTCTCCTAAGAAATTTGAGATCTGTTTCCCAGGTATCTCTCATTTGAAAACGTCTACTGAAGTAAAGAAAGAGTGCAAACGCTGACTCAGGTTTTAGTATTTACTGCACACACAGACGGATACAAATCTCCCTGGACTTGGCTATGGAAATATACTGTATTTACATCCACATTTGAATCTCTCACAGTGATAACAGCCACCTAACTTTGTTATTTTGTTTGTGTGTGTGGTCGTCTCACCGACTGTTTGTCCATCCAACTTGGAGATTTGAATTTCTGCTCCTATAAGTCCGAAGAGTAGCGGCTGAAACACATCCCACGCCCAGCCCACCACTTCCTCAACACGTGCCTTAAGACAAACACAACACACAGAAATGTTGAGGAAGTTTATCTTTGACAGGCAGCAGCATAAACAACGAAGAACTTACTGTAGAACCCAGTGGGTCGGTAAATAGTATGCTTGAATAATTCATTGTGAAATATACAGTACCGCTCCTTCCAAAAGTCAGCTCCCGAGGTGGACAAATGCGAATAGAGAACTGAAATATACTGTGTACGAGCAACAGATATGGTATGCATATGTCCTTACTTTTTCTGATCCCCAGCCGAGGCCAGCTAGAAAAGCCAACACCAGGGTGCAAAGGCCTCCAGAGCCAGGAAGTCCAGCCACACCGCTGCCAAACACGGCAAAGACAGACAGGCCCAGCACCAAGAAGGATCGCTTCATTACCAAGTGTCTCTGGGGGGAAGGAGTCAATGCTTAAATAACGAATATTAGAATATACTTTAATCTATAAACACAAATGTAGCATATAACACTTGTAATGTAGGCAGCTTTTAGGTAGTTCATGATATTTGAAGATCTCAAAATGTAGTTTTAACTTGTTTTTAACCTACACTGATTCATAAAGAAGCATTTCTTGACAATTCACGAGTCTGACAGGCTGTCAAATCACATTGATATATATTGGGTTGATATAGTACAGTCATATCTGTTGTATATGGAAATTTCTGATTCACAAGAACGTATCTTCCATTCCTGTATATTTCCCCATCTTAAATGAATCCAAAGTGATCTCTTCAAAAGTCCTTCACACACTTCAGACCAATTTTTCTCCCAAGCCTTTGTTGGCTCTTCCCAAGTTGTTTCACACACCGGCTGTCGTGTCAAGTGTGGTAAGGACAACTAAGCCATAGAAAAAGAAGCTAATATCAATGTAATGCTAACAAGCATGTTTACCTGGTCAACACTAGGAAAGTATTGGATGAGAAAGCCAAGAAGAATCCCGACAATCATCCCACCAGCTACCTCCATTGCACCTCTCAGGAGGTTGTACCAAGTAGAGCCTAAAACGATTAGCAGGAAAAACATAGAATCAATAGAATAAACTGAGCTCACTGTCTTTAATGTGTGTAGACAATGACAATGTATGACGGCAGCTGCGTAATCATTTATGGTATGATTTAGCGTTTAAAATGCAGTTTAGTATATAGCTCCATAGTCACGCTACATTGTGGTATACTGGAGTAATGAAACACAAAATGCACTGTGACTTATCACAAAGAAAACATTTTAACGAGAGGAAACAGCACACTCACACCCTCTGCTGAGCTCCTGACAAACTACAGAGAAGTTACTTATTTCAAATGCGTCTCAGTGTTGATCTAAACTGTAGCACACTGAACTTGCTGCCACTCCCCTGGAGATAAGGTGGTGTTGCAATTCAATAAAAAAAAGCATTGAAGTCAGCATTTATTAATTGTCTTTTCATCGCCACACGCAAAACACATAAATCCCCAGGTTACCTGTGGCAAAGGCCATGCCCAAGCACGTGGTGAACCCTGTGATGGCAAGAATGTCGTCAAAGCTGCCTGCAGCCATCAGCAGGGTGGGGATGCCCTGCTCCACGCCGTAACCGTCCTTCTGCAGCAGAAGCATGGAGGGGACCACCACTGCTGGAGACACGGCGCCCAGCACAAAGCTACAATGTGGAGGAGATGAAAACATAAAGAATTGCCTTAGAAAAAGGGAAGCCTTTAAATACATTTGGTGATATGCAAAGGGGAGGCATTCCTGCAGCAGGATACGTCAGATTTTTTTAAATTCTGAAATGTCTAATAATTAAAATTCTGTTACCAATCTGAAAAAAAGTTTCTGAGAACCTTTGTCACACACCTCCCTTTCTCCCTACACATCGTATTATAGAAAATAATATATATTCATATTCATCAAGGGAACCGTGACAGTCAGTGTGTCCTCCACATACTGTAAAGGTAATGCACAGCTTCCTGTTAGGAAATAGGAAATGTAAGTAGGAACTGGAACGTGGAGATGGAGTGGGAGAGAGAGTGGTGTTGTATTTACCCAAGGATGAAGCCCCACACCCAGGGCAATCCCATGAGGAAGTGAGAGATCAGAGCTGTGGTACAAGTCTCAATGATGCAAGGCCCAGCTGCCACACGTAGACACACAGACTTCAGTTTCCTCAGAGCCTGACAACACAGACATCACACATTTGTTACAGGTATGAATTAAGTTTCACACAGAAATAAAGAGGGGGTTAACACGTGGAGATGCTTAGTGCTACGGACTGATTTGTTGATTAATTAACTGGAAATTGTTTTGATCACACAGCTGCATTGCCTAGTTGATGACGTGTTTGCGTTTCCCCCATATCATATCACTGGAAATGGAATATTTGGGATTGTTAACATTCCTGTGTGCAGATAATAAGATTCAATAGTGGAGTATGCGGCGTACCGTGGGATCCAGTCCCAGACCAGCTCTGGCCAGAATGACAGCCAGAGCGATGTTCCTCAGTGACGCGGACCACCTGAAGTTAATGTTCACCCCGTCTTTTACAACCGGGATGTTTCTCAGCATGAAACCCATCAGCAGCATACCTGCAACACAGCAGGGGGTGGAAAGGTGATCCTTCAGGACTATTCTCTCACACGGATACAGAACACGAAGAAAGACAACCCGTTGCTTTTTGAACTCAGAGTGCTCATGTTGGACACCTGAGACACAAGGCTGTGTCCCAAACCACTCACTACTCACTATATAGCGAGACCGCCATGTTGTAGTGCTGTCTGAATGTATTGAGAATAATCATACTCTATATAGTTGAACAAAAGCATCCCAGATTCTTGGAATGTAGTGTAGATGGTCACTAATCAAGCATTATTTACCATCATGCATTGTGCTGAAGGAAAAATGGCAGATGGACAAGAGTAGAGAAAGAGAGAGCACGATTGGACAAACCCATGAACGTAATATATTTAATGTGAGTAGAGCACTGCATCATAACACAGAAGGTCACAAAGTACTTTCAAATTATTTATAAATTTGGGAAAATATGGTTATTGCTGCGACATTAAATTCCAATTCTAGACTAGTGAAGAACAACAACAAGGGGAATAATACAAAAGGAACACATGTTATAAAGTGTTAATGAGTGGGGACAGACCACAATGTGATTGTTACCTTGTAAGGGTAATAATCATACTCTATATAGTTGAACAAAAGCATCCCAGATTCTTGGAATGTAGTGTAGATGGTCACTAATCAAGCATTATTTACCATCATGCATTGTGCTGAAGGAAAAATGGCAGATGGACAAGAGTAGAGAAAGAGAGAGCACGATTGGACAAACCCATGAACGTAATATATTTAATGTGAGTAGAGCACTGCATCATAACACAGAAGGTCACAAAGTACTTTCAAATTATTTATAAATTTGGGAAAATATGGTTATTGCTGCGACATTAAATTCCAATTCTAGACTAGTGAAGAACAACAACAAGGGGAATAATACAAAAGGAACACATGTTATAAAGTGTTAATGAGTGGGGACAGACCACAATGTGATTGTTACCTTGTAAGGGTAAGACTAATGTATATTTGAAAGGAAAAGGTGAGCAACATGGTTGTTCAGTTAATCTGGAACTCAAACTTGACCCTTTCGTCTTTCATTTAAATCAATGACAGAGGTGAAATGACTCAGTCATTAGACTCTAAAGTAAATAGGTTCATGGTAAAAAATACCGTGTCATACTCGTGACATTAAGCTGTAGGACAGGCAGAACAACTGAAATATCACCCGATAATCTTTCATCTTTCTCACGGTATTTATGTTACAAGATGAAGGTGAACGGTCAGCACGTGCTCCTACTGTGAGACTGCACATCCAAGCAGAACAGTAAAATCCCAAAGTGCAGAACAGCATTATGAGAACATAAGGAGCACACTTATGGAACTCACTACCACTGGAAATTACATTTCACGCAGAACTGAAGATGTTTAGTGTGAAAGTTGAACTCTTTTCTTAAGCAGCAGCAGAGATGTGAACAGTAATGCTCAGTAAATTTCATCAAGTTTTTTAATCTGTCAAACCATATTTATTGTATCATTTCATTGTCTTCAATTATTTGTGGCAATGTTGTATGTATTGACCCTGTTAAATAAACAATAAAATAAAAAATAAATTAAGCTCATAGCCAGATTTGAGTCTAAAGTGGTTATTAAAAAAAAAAAAAAAACTTCCTCTAATACTGGTATTAATACAATTAATTGTACTGTACATAGAGAATACTCAGTGTAGGACTCACCCATCGGTAATTTTCTGTACATGTAATGTGCTTTACATAAGGAGCAACAATCACATGGAGACAGTTGAAGTAGCCTGGTAGCTAATGCTAGCTATGCCTGCTCATAACTAAAGGTTCCAACATTGAGCCTTTATCTGCACCAGTTCATAAAGCAGAACCACTAAATTCTTAACCTTACCCAGGAGAGGTGGGAACGGGGGAAGTTTGGGCAAGCGGATGAGAGCCACCAGTTTGCCACCGATCAGCGCACAGATGAAGAGGGTTGTGATGCCAAACAGGTTACCTCCTGGAAGACACTCATCCTCGGTGACAGACCACACCACTCCAAAGAGAACAGCTGCCAGAAGGACTGGAGAAGACGGACATTCGATGTTAGTCATGGTGTATGTCACTGTAATGTTTGTGGCAAAAAGATTATAACACATATCTTTGTCAAACCTCTCGTACTAAGAGTGACTGCCTATGTCTGTGAGTGTGTTTTGTAATGTAATGTATTCATTTTAATTAATCTACAACATTTCTTTACAAATAGTTTTAAGTATGTTATCTGCAGTTTTGTGTGAAAGAAGGGACTGACGAAACCCCACTTGCTTACCTTTCGTAATAAGGGAGGCCAGAAGGCCTCTTGGGGGACATGGGCAAAATCTGCGGAGCAAGGGGCAGCAGACCACTGGCGGGTCTGTGTTGGTACCAGCGTCCACCACAGGGTTTCGAGGAAGAAAATAGGTGGTCTCCTCGGTGACATTTGGACTGGAGCAGCGCCGTACCACCACCTGGATCTGGTTCACATTCAGGTGCTGGAGAGGGGAGATCATAATGTGTCACAGTCCCTCAGTGAGTGCTGCTGATATTTACTTATCAGCCAGTTTGGTGTGATTGCGGTGTGTTTTGGTTTTGTTGTCTGTCTGTATCTGTACCTCCCCCTCTCCACATTCCATCGCTGCATCTGCAATCATCACACCAGTCACCAACTCCACACTACAAAGACTCTGCAACAACAGCCCATCCATGCCAGATTGTTGTTCCACATGGTTTGTTTGTGTGCCACGCTCCAGCTATAGTATCTACCTGCCTCCTTACAAGCATTCTCCTGCTCCCAGGATCCTGTCTGCCTGCCTTATCAACCCTACAACCCCAGCAGCCAGATCACCCGGTTTTTCCTCTGCTAATCAACTCCTGGATCAAATATTCATTCTTATCCAGGCCTTACAGAAGTACTTCTTACAAAAAGCATCAAATCAAAGGCTTCGCAGTGACATGAATGTCAGGTAGATGTCCTTGTAGCCTCTTTAATTGCCAAACCCTTATTAAGTATCGTGCCCTATCAGTATTGTTGACACAGAGGTACGTCATACCAGCAGATTACAGGCTACTGTTTCTTGGCAAATAATACGAGTGAAGATATGAACGTCCTGATAACTGTGACTCACAGAAGAGCCTCTTTTTTTTCATACTGTCATGGTACATTTACTCAAGAGTTTTGACTTTTAGAACTGCTGAAACAAATTAACAAAGTACCTCAGACGCACCCCTCATTTTACAGTAAAACAGTATATTAAGATATAGAAGTGAATCAACACAGCAGACTAATGTGAGAGACAATGAAACAGAGCAACCACATATTTTATATGTAGCTTTAAAGTTCTTATTTAGTGAATATAGGGGGGAAACACATGGCTATCTTGTCTTCCTATGAAGAATAAAGCATAATAACACATTTTCCAGTTTTGTCATGGCAGTAATGCATGAATATAACAAGGTTACACCAGAGAACAGATATTAGTAAAATACTATACCTCCGCATGGTTTGCTGCAGGCAAAGCAATTGTGTCCAGCAGTGGGCCGGGTGCCTGACTGTGTGCTGGACTGGGTGCCGAACTGGGTGCTGGACTGGGTGCTCGGATGGGCTCCGGGGTGGCAGGTTTGGGCTGATTGTCCTCCATGACAACTGGCTACAGTACTTCTGATCCACTGGCTTCTCTCTCTCTCTCTCTCACAGCACATCAAGCCACTGGGTGGGGTTGGCCATTGATGGGCAGTTCCCTCACTTCTGCTTTTTGTATGTCCAGCTCTGCCTGCATGCGCCTATTCACGCCACACGGATTTATCAGTGGAGAAACAAACGAGTGTTTACTTAATACATGATGAATTACAAGCAGTGTTGGCACAGGTGTAGAAATTGGCATGGCATGAAATGATACATGTAATCTCGCACACAGCCCTGTTTTTGCCAAGCATACGGGCTTTTACATCGGAAGTTTAAAAAAAAAGAGTTGTATTAAAGGGAGATGCTAATGAGGGGAAATAAATAAATGAATTCATTACAATGGACAGGTGCTTTAAACTCGTTAAAGCTATGTTATACACAAACATCTACACGTGAAAACTACACTGACGCTACTACAATGTTTTGCCACTTGCGTATGGCAACAGCCGTTGGCTAATCCACTAACGAACAGACCACACTAATCAATGCTTACAGCTCAACCATATGGCACATCTAGCTAGCGGATGCTAAGCTAGGTTGAGTTAACTCGGTTAGCGATCTGCCGTTAGCTAGCCGGCAAACCGAAACACGGAACCACAGCTGAAGTAATTAGCTATTCACGTTAGTGAGGACGGCAAATCCACGCCTCGTGTTAAAACCAAGACCAAGAGGCCCATTGTAGGACAGGGACATGCTTTCTCAGTAGCAGCAGCAGCGCTACTACCGATTCCATCACATTAAAGCGTGATTTTGCCGCTAGCTAGTTCACAAAATCCCCCCCCCTGTAATGTAACGCAAACGCTGTCAGCAAGTTGAACGGTCCGCCGACAACGTTAACTGATCATTCGACGCCCTACTCTGACACGTTATGGGTTTAATAATCAATCTACGAGAGGGGAAGCCCTGTCCGACATTGGAATCATTGCTAGTAGCTGGGCGTGTGTGTGCTTCCGACCCACAGCTGTCAGTGAACTCTCCACAGGAGCTGCACAGTAGCTAGAAAAACCAGAGCGCGCTCGTGACCTCTCTGACAGAACACCCAAATATAAAACGTCATTTAAGAGTAGAAAGAACGTCTCACCTCATATCGGAAACTTCGTCATCGCGTGTGTGCAGCGTTTCTGGCAGTCGTGAGGCAGATAAAGCAGCTGGGAGTTGGGAGTGAGGCGGATTAGTGATGTCCAAGTAAGTATGTCCCGCGCGCAGGAGTGCTTGTTGTTGGGGGGGGGGTCAAGTCACTCAAGCCACTACTGATCTAATTTAATAAACGCTTATTGTATTGTTTATCACATTGCCAGGTTGTTTTGTAAACATGATGTAACATGATGCATTATTTATTACGATTTCATTACATATTATTTTTTTGAAAATGGGGGTACATCTCCCCCAGAAGCAGTAAACATCATGTGCAAAAAAAGAGAGAAAAAAAAAACAATATTCAAGTCAAATTTTGCGCACTTTATTTGTACTTCATATACTGGACTGCTTCCTCAGAGTCTCCATCCTCCGTCGATGATATGCTCTGTCCCGGTCACGTAGGCAGACTGTGAAGGAGACAAAAAAAGACTTACGATCACTTCATTTCACTAACACCTTTGTGCATTTAGAACTATGTAATATTAAACGTTTAATTTGGGTTAAGCATAGACACACAGGGGTGTAGCCAGGATTTACTAGAAATACTGAGGCAAAACGACATTTCATCAGACACAAATAAGTCAAATAATTCTGGTGTTTGTTTTTTATTGGTCTACGCTAACTTTCACTAGGTTGCAAAACACCTAAAAATTTGAGAATAAATGCAACGTACGGTATACCTCCGGCCCTGCAAACTCTGCCTGGCTGTTGATGTGCTCTACCGTATACATGTACGACTTGGGCCCATTATCGGCAAGCACTCACCTCATCTGAGGCCAGGTATACGCACAGGTACGCCACCTCTTCAGCTGTGCACATTCTGCCCGTTTTCTGTCTTGCCATGAACTCCTTAAAAGCCTGAGGAGTTACAATTATAACATCCATTATCTCCAATACCCAGGATTATTTTATTGTGGAAACCAACATAAGGTACACCTGCTACATGACTTGAGACAATAACAGAGTAAAGCAGAGCCTACCATACCTGTTCTGGGTCAGGTTGGGCCTGGATCCGACCCCTCAGTGATGGAGTATCAACAGTACCTGAGAAAATATGAGCTCTGAATTTCTTTTTTTTTTTTAAACTCCATTAACACAATATTGAATACAGAAATATAAGATACCATTTGACAAAGTATATGATTTTATGAAACCAAATGAGTTTGATTGGGTTCAGTTCATGTCTGCTGCACAAATAAATGAAGGCCGACCTTGCACAGCATGTATTTAGACTGGTTTTAAAAAGGAACAAACTCAAGAATTGTATATCGCTGAAATACACAATGTCCTCAAACATGAAAAACCTTTAGATGTGAGTAAAAAATGTGATTGGTTTTCAAGAAGATCACAGTACAAAGTCAATCTATTACAATGCTAGCCCTGAGTTATTCATGAGGGTGAATCAAAAGGACACATGCCGTTTGTAGGGCGCTCTATACTTACCGGGGCAAATACAATTACAGCGAATGCCTTGCTCAATGAAATCAGCCGCTATAGATTTGGTGAGCCCAATCACTGCAGCCTTGGAGGTAGCATAGACACAGCGGTTCACGACACCTGCGTCGCGCAAACACATATGTCACTCACACATAGACGACACACAGAGAGCAATTATCTGAGCTAAGAGGATTACAATGCACACGGTCATACTTCAACGTCTTAATGTCGCTTTAATTGGGCACGGTATTTGTTCTACGATCATCCGTAGTGAAAACACCTACGGAGGTGCGTTTACCTTTTATGCTCGACGCGACGGATGCCATGTTGATAATGTTTCCTGACTTCTTGGCCAACATCTAGAAGGACAAAATAAATAAGGAAGCTGGCAGGTGAACGGGAATATAATATTGACGCAACAGTGTTAGGTGTTCATTTTTGTGTAGCAGGTAAATGAGGATCGGGGCTTTGATCCAAAGATTAAATTCCCCTTTGACAGTTTTGTTAAGTTTGCGGCTAAAGCTGGATTAGTGATTGGGCAGTCACCGCCCATCATGTCACAGGTTCAGAGTATTACAGCTAATCCGGGCAGACAAAAGGATGAGAACAAATGAAAAGCATATGCCACTCCACATACAGCAGCGCCTATTTCAACAGGATGAACGGCGTTTAGCGCTTGGTTAGGTGGGCAAAGGTCACCTTAGGTAGGAACGCCTTGATCATGAGGTACATGCTCCGCACGTTTACGTCCATTGTGAAGTCCCAGTCGGCCTCTTTGCATTCCAAGATGGAGCCGTGGTGCACAAACCTGTAGACATGTGTAAACTCCGATGTCACGGCATGACAAAGGATAGTGTACGATATAATCTATACATATGGCTTCAACTGAGCGGTAAAATACCTCAGAGGTGTCATTATTAAACTGAAAATACATGCTGGTTGAAACGCTGCGTTATCCCCCCTCAACGTTTGACTAAGCCTTTAAAAAGGTGTCATTTTAGAGACTTCTGTTAAGGAGATTGATAAAAGGTCAAGTAGAGGTTAAACCTCAAGGTATAGGGATTTTAGCAGTGCAGTTAAGCAGTAGATGGATAAACATGCTTAATGTGGAGACAACGGGACAAGTAGAAGGCTGGTAATATTCCATAGATATGTTTTTATCAACAAATATTAAGAGTGCAGAATATAAATGTGTCATTCTTAAAAGTAAATTAGGTAAACATATGAGCTCTCATGTAATGCATTGCATTTGCACAAAACTGTCTGGAAATTTTTTCTCTCTCTCTTTCTCCGTAGGTCATTGCCGTGATTTACCATAATAACCATCAGGCTCATTCCTACGCATTAACATTCATGAGGTGCTTTACGTCGACCACATATGGTTGAATGGGGAGGACGGGATATATGAGGCACACGAGCGCACATTTCCAAGCTGATTTGGGATTTATAAAAATAAATTGTGCACCGGCAGGCGTACGTTTTTTTCCGTACACGCATTCCCTCATTTATTACGTAAACATGTGGATCCTACGCACGGTTTTATAAATGAGACCTTAAGCTGTCGCAAATAGTGCATTTGTTGGGGACTATTTGGTGCTAACAAATATTTACGGCACCACGAAGGTGCAGGTGGAATCATTACTAATTTTCATGGGTAATGAAGGAACATGTCACCCAGTGCAACAGGGTGGCTCTTTGATTCATTCGATATTCTGAAAAAATACAATATCATCTGACTTAATGCTTTAAGTGGAGAAGATCAACATGACTACTCTGCTCATTCAGGACAACATACAGGACAGAGGGAAAACGTACCCAGCAACGTTGAACAGCACATCCACGTGCTCATGTTCTTTGGCTAGAGCTTCAACTTGGTCCTTCTTAGTAACATCCACAACCTTGGTCCTGATCCCTGTTGGTGAAGAGAAACGCAGAGCTATGGTTCCCATTTCTTTTCATGACTCATACCATTTTACTGCAGGAGATACTGGTTAAAAATGAATCAGTCAGTCCCCTAAATAAATACTGGAGCCTCTTTTCTGATAACACTCTGCCTCCATCTTTTCCTGCTGGCCAGTCAACAGCTCTACAGAAGGCAATTAGAGCTGAAGTGCTCTGTTTGTGAGCTACCTGAAAGGAGGTGTTGAGAGAGCGAAGGGTATTGATCACCTCCTATTGAGAGGCAGTTTTCTACAATACGCCGGAACATATTTTTTTCACAGAATGTTTCACAGAATGAAAACAATCGTTGGCTCAGCCCTAAACATTTTGAACAACAAGACTTAAATGTTTTAAAATGCATCTTGTTAAAAGACACCAAGTTACAGAGGTTAGTGCATGATCAAGATCGACATGGCTGCATCACATTGGATAACCAGCAGATGGCAGCCTCCCACCAACGCAAATTAAATCTTACCTGGAGTGCCATCAAGCTCTTTCAGCTTCTCTCCATTGATGTCTGTTGCTGTGACTTGAGCTCCCTCCTTTGCAAACGCCTACACAGTTAAAAAAAAAAAAAAAAAACTTTTGTAAGTAGAAATAAGTTACGCAGCTTCAGCACAGGTCATGGTATAAAACTTGCAACCCAGTATTCCATTGTAGAAAACGTTATACTGTTTTTGCACGATTGTGTGATTTAAACGCATGTTTTAATTCTAAAATAGCTGTTAAATACTGAGAGAGAGAGAGAGAGAGAGAGAGAGAGAGAGAGAGAGAGAGAGAGAGAGAGAGACACACACACACACACACACACACACACACACACACACACACACACACACACACACAGGTTAGAATTCAGGTCACAGTGCAGACACCAAGATGTCATAACAACAGATTTGTAGACATGGAAACATAGAATTCCCTTTAAATCCATTCCAACTCTGTTCAGCATGCAAGCTGATGGAGCAACCGCATCATTAACCACGGAGCAGACCTCATTAGCAAAGTACGCCTTTTAAAGTCTAAATGAGAAAAAAGGTCAATAGACCCCTCACATCATCTGCAAATTCTGAATCCTATGTGGTTTGAAACTAATGATGTGAGACGTAAATAAAAAATAGACCTCTCTGCATTTTAATTCCACCACACAACACAAAACACAAATCCCTGTAATACAATGCTCAGTTTTAAAGGCATTACTTGAAGGGAATGGATGCGATAATGACAATCAAGGATGAGTGTGTGTGTGTGTGTGGGGACAAGTCTTGCTCTCCAACGGTAATCTGGAAAGAAAAATGTTTGTGTCAGTGAGAAGTTCATTACTATTGCTGCAGCACGTCCTATCCCCTGCGCGGCAGCCGACAACACGATCACTTTCCCGTCCAGGCGACCCATAATGCACGTTTCACGGCTGCTGCTGCCATCAAAACAAACAAGAACAAGTCAGTGCGTAATGACAACAGGTTCATTTGGAGACAGTGTTTATTATCATGCAAATCTCCTCATGAGCGTTCATGAGATGTTTACGAATGTGTATCTGAACGGTTGTTTCAGCGGTGAGTTTACAGTTATTGTTGATGTTAGACAATTCATTTGTTGATCCAATTTCAGCAAATTTTTGGTTAAAAAAAACAAATCAAGTCTGAATGAATAGGGCAGCAGTCCATAATAAATGTGCAATTCCAGAAAAGTTTCAGATTTGTCAGCAGTTTACTCTCAGATTTGACACCCATGCAGTTATACGTTTGTTTTTCTCTGCGTCATCCATAAATGTCGCATTACCACCATCTACTGGAGAGCGCTGGGTATTACCCGCGCAGAGTCACAAATATATTTATCCATTTTAAAATCCCAATTTGGAAATTTGCAAATTATTGACTGTGAACGGTATTAAGGCCTGCAAATGGGAATGTTTTTAGTAAATATATGACACTTTTTTTTTTACAATTGTTTGTCTTTGTTCACACATAATAAGCGTTTATTAGACAGATACGGATTTAAAGATACAAAACACGCTGCATATTATTTGTGCATCGTATTTAACGCGTCACGTGACATTTTAGGAGTTGATATAAGAGTTGTAAATTAGAGGCACAGATTTACTGATACAAATAACTCCACGTTAGTGAATGGCCTTTTGCGAGCCACGTGACTTGTTGTGAATACTTTTGTGGATGTTTCAACACCTTTCTCAGCGGATTCGTGGTTGTATAAAAGTCTAAAACTCGCAGACACTTTCCACACTGTTTTGGCATTGATACAACGTTAACCGTAAAGTGTAGAATACGTGCGCAGTGCCTTTTAAGGGGCGGTTTAATCGCTGTAATATTTTTTATTTGGCACATTAAAGTAGTACGCAGTGCTGCAGTGAGCTCCTGCTGCTGACGTTTCGTCTGCACGACACGAGGAGCTACTCTGAACTCGTCTTTGATTCAGATCGTTGCATAACACGTTAAAAGTGCCTCACCAACTCTACACGTAGTACTTTGCTCTAATGCAGAACATGGCAGATTCTATTCATAGGCTGCAAAGTCAACAAGAAGCCGAGAAAAAAAACCACGGAAACTCACCCTGCGTTCAGGTCAAGTGCGCTCGGTTCTACACACACGAAAAGAGCAGGCGGAGCACCACGTGACCTTCTGCCTGTACCGCTATTGGTTGTAGACAAGGGAATGGGCACGATAGAGATTTTTTATTATTTATTGTATTATATTATTAAAATATTATTATATACATTATTTAAATGTTTTTACAAACTTAATTTATTCGATACAAAATACAAAATAAAATGATTAAAAATAACAACAAAAGGAAAAGGACGATAGCGATTTGTAACTGAATGAAAGTGAGAGCATGACATTGCAGTATATTCTTTGTCTGGCATGCACACGTTTGGTTAAATAAACCACAAGATACACAGTTTTACGCTATATTTTAATTGTATTGAATGCTGTTTTAGAGGTCCCTGTTTGTTCCAGCAGCTATTTGTTATCACTAATGGTGAAACAGCTATAAAAAAAAATTTGCACACAACATACCTCTTCTTCTGTGGCTGTGAACTATCTTGATAATAAAATCAAGCCTTGGACTTGGCCTTTGAGATCTGCACAAAGTTCTTCATGGGCTCAATTTTTATTATCACTGAGGTGAGGTTTAATGGTTTGTAGAAAACGATATCATTGAGCTTAACGATTGGCTGCTAGTGTTAACTGAAAAAAAAGGTTCCAGCTTAGGGTGCCGCTCTGCCTTGTGTTCATCAGATCCTCCGCACTCCAAATATGGTCACTTACGTTAAATTCCAAGATGGTTCTGGGCTGAAAGCCGAACCCAAGGTTTCAAAACCATAGTTCACAAATTGTAGTCCACAAACCAATGGGTGTCATCACCATGACTACGTCCACTTCTTACATACAGTTTCTAACTAACAGCTACCATTTCGATGACACGTGGGCAAACTCCATCTGCCGATGAGTATCATGTGATATGACTGAATGCTCCAGAACAGCGACTCAGTGGACCATGGGATGACACCGTCTTGCCAATTACTGTTTGAAACTCAATTGTCTGTCTCTATTTGTCATTATAAACTCAAGTAAGCCACATTATTGATAAGTCTAACTCACATTTTCATTGCTTTTGGTAATTCAGCACGTCTTATGCCATTTTTAGACGCAAGTGTCAATTATTATTCACTGCTATAACATGCTAGTATTTGCTTTGAGTTTCATCTGCTCTAAACTGAATACGAAAACAGTCTGTCATTGCTTTCTGCAGCATTTCATTTCTGGGTGTAAATATGATATAAAATAAATGTGCAAAAGCGTCTTTTCATTTTCAGTGTAATTTTCACCCTGCATAGGAATAGCTCAATTGTCTTGAGCACATTTGAAGTAGAATTCACAATAACCAGAATAGGATTAAAGATTATACAGAGAAAAATCTTATCACATGAATAAAACCACTTCAAATGGTGCAGGTGAATGGAAAATGAATGTGTGCCTTTCTGGCCACAATGACCAGAAACACGTCAAAAGCTAGTGGATACGACCATTCCCTGATTTGTCAGTTTCTGGTCACCATGATGACAAACAAACAGCAAATAGTGACTGAAATAAATGACCTGCCGATAGACTGCTAAAATATGCATGAACAATTCTCCACTTGCCATAGGCGTGATCGGCCTAACAGCTGTTGATGAATGAGCCCAAGGGGGAGAGACGAGGACGCCATCATTTTCTTCATCAACACACAAAGACAGAGGAAGTGCCAATTGTGGTCGTCTCTGCAACTCTCCGCTTGTTGATGTGAAACATTACAGTTTCTGTTACTTAGTTTATCTAAATACAATACACACTATGCCTGCGTGTTGTTTGTGTCGTATATCATGGGTTTACAAGGCATGTATGAATAATTTGATTCGAACACCCCGTAAATGTTTCTATTCATTTGTTGAAACCAATTTAATCATTTAAAAACAAATAAATGAAGCCATGTACAAAAATATAAATAAAAATAAAGCATTTTTGCCTCCCTTTTCTCTTTCTGGTTGATTTGTAACAGGGAGGGCCAGCTTTTTCGTTTTCTAATTCTTTCCATCGTTTGCGATGCATAGTTTTGGAATCTTCAAAGCCCACTGAAAGTCTCATACATTTCTCAAAAAGAAATTATACAGACTGGCCTCAAATTGCCTCTGCCATGACGATGGCACTGAGCCGACTCAGAGGTGGAGATGGGCACTGCGTTAGCCTTCATCTAGAGTGCAGATTTAATGGGGTGATACATTTCAAAGCGGGTGTGCTGCCTGACACTTAATCTCCTGACTGACAATGAAATCACGATAGTGTTAGTTTAGAGTCAGTATGATGGATAGCGTGAGAAATTTCAGCAAGTGGACCTTACAGTGGTGGAAGGAATACTTCGAGGATCTCCTCAACCCCACTGACACGTCTCCCATTGGGGAAGCAGAGGCTGGAGACTCAGAGGTTCATCCACCCATTACACGGGCTGAAGTCACCGAGGTAGTTAAGAAGCTCCCCGGTGGCAAGGCACCGGGGGTGGATGAGATCCACCCTGAGTACCTCAAGTCTCTGGATGTTGTGGGGCTGTCTTGGTTGACACGTCTCTGCAACATCGCGTGGCAGTTGGGGACAGTGCCTCTGGACTGGCAGACCGGGGTGGTGGTCCCTCTATTCAAAAAGGGGGACCGGAGGGTGTGTTCCAACTATCGGGGGATCACACTTCTCAGCCTCCCCGGGAAAGTCTATTCCAGGGTGCTGGAGAGGAGAATTAGGCCGATAGTCGAACCTCGGATTCAGGAGGAACAATGCGGTTTTCGTCCTGGCCGTGGAACACTGGACCAGCTCTATACCCTCCGCAGGGTGCTCGAGGGTTCATGGGAGTTTGCCCAACCAGTCCACATGTGTTTTGTGGACTTGGAGAAGGCATTCGACCGTGTCCCTCGTGGCATTCTGTGGGGGGTACTTCGGGAGTACGGGGTCGGGGGCCCTCTGCTAAGGGCTGTTCGGTCCCTGTATGACCGGAGCAGGAGCTTGGTTCGCATTGCCGGCAGTAAGTCAGACCTGTTCCAGGTGCATGTTGGACTCCGGCAGGGCTGCCCTTTGTCACCGGTCCTGTTCATTATTTTTATGGACAGGATTTCTAGGCGCAGCCGTGGGCCGGAGGGGATCTGGTTCGGGAGCCACTGGATTTCATCCCTGCTTTTTGCGGACGATGTGGTCTTGTTGGCTCCTTCGAGCCAGGACCTCCAGCATGTCCTGGGGCGGTTTGCAGCCGAGTGTGAAGCAGCCGGGATGAGGATTAGCACCTCCAAATCTGAGGCCATGGTTCTCGACCGGAAAAAGGTGGCTTGCTCCCTCCAGGTCGGGGGGGAGTTCCTGCCTCAAGTGGAGGAGTTTAAGTATCTTGGGGTCTTGTTCACGAGTGAGGGAAGGATGGAACGCGAGATTGACAGGCGGATCGGTGCAGCGGCTGCAGTAATGCGGTCGCTGTATCGGTCCGTCGTGGTAAAGAGAGAGCTAAGCCGAAAGGCGAAGCTCTCGGTTTACCGGTCAATCTACGTTCCTACCCTCACCTATGGTCATGAACTTTGGGTCATGACCGAAAGAATAAGATCCCGGATACAAGCGGCCGAAATGAGCTTCCTCCGCAGGGTGGCGGGGCGCTCCCTTAGAGATAGGGTGAGGAGCTCCGTCACACGGGGGGAGCTCGGAGTAGAGCCGCTGCTCCTCCACATCGAGAGGAGCCAGTTGAGGTGGCTCGGGCATCTGCATCGGATGCCCCCTGGACGCCTCCCTCGGGAGGTGTTCCAGGCATGCCCCACCGGGAGGAGACCCCGAGGAAGACCCAGGACACGCTGGAGTGACTATGTCACCCGGCTGGCCTGGGAACGCCTTGGGGTCCTCCCGGAGGAGCTGGGGGAAGTGTCCGGGGAGAGGGAAGTCTGGGCGTCCCTGCTCAGGCAGCTGCCCCCGCGACCCGGTACCGGATAAGCGGAAGAAAATGGATGGATGGATGGGACCTTACAGTTCGATCCAAGCTCGATCCATACAAAGTCAGGGTGTCTTTGCCTCTGTTGTGTTGATTTTGACCATTTTTGTGTCCCTAACGGGATGCAAAATGAAATCACGGCAGTTCCCTCCGAGAATCAATCCCTTTGTACAGATTCTACGTCAACAGTTACTTGCAGCGCACCTTAAATGACTTATTGATTGAGTTGTTCCCCCCACAAGGCTTGTAAAGATTATTACAGAGAAAGATGAGGCAATTATTTCTTTTGACACGCAGCAAAGCTAATCGGAGAAGTTTGGTGATATACCTTCTTGAAAAAGAATGATCAACATCAGTATTCAAACAGGAAAACATAGACAGCGATACTAAATTAGGCTTTGTCTAAGACAGACAGACAATTGTAGGGGTTTTTTTTAGGAATCTCTGGTGCATGGTGTCATTTATGTGCCCTGAGGGGAATGAAAAGGTCACTGGGGCTTCTGAAAAGGTTTCAGAGAGGGAGAGGAACTGCCGTCAGGGCATGTCTGGGATGAATTGGGGAGGAGGACTCGAATGCAGACGATTGAGGGAGACAAGGACAGTTCAATGATTTATTGACCAGTTGAAGGCTGAATACTGGTCCTGAATGTTTCTGCTACTCCGCCAACATGATGCTTCATGTCGTGTCGATCCAGTGTACACCATAGAATCACCCCCAAAAATGTACCGTGTCAAAAAGGTCTAGGAGGTCATTTCTCCTTCAGTCTGTTTCACTTACATAAACGTGGTATTTTCCATTTCAGATGAGTTCATCTGTTAAAAGGTTTTTTGAGAGAGAACAGCTTATGTAAGAGGCAACATGGTTGATGGCTCAACGTCTCGTCGGGGGACCGAGCAGCAGCCTCGGACGCCGACCTCCATAGATTTGCTGGAAAATCCCATCAGCTATTTCCAATCTGCCAGAGTTGGATTCTATCATTGTAGGAATATGACAACACTGAGAGGGATTGTTTCTATTTCGTCCGTTACAGTAAAACTGCCACCGAAATGTCACATAGCTACTGTTTACACTTTGCTTATTTCAGGCAGCATCCGGCCATTTGGCACCTGAGAAATGTGGATTTCGATTTCAGCTTTAATGATGCCAAAGCATGAAAAGCTACTCCTATCTGTGTTTTTTCGTTTCTTTGCTATTTTCTCACACCTCCAATCAGGGCTGGTCCTCTTCTCTCTGTTTCTCCTCTCCTTTCCTCCACTGTCTGATTCGCCTCTTTCTTTATTTCCTCTTCAAAGTCAAAGTCAGCTTTATTGTCAATTCTGCAATATGTGCCAGACATACAGAGGAATCGAAAATACGTTTCTCTCTGACCCACAGCGCAAAAGTACAAAATATATATATATAAATAAAATAAATTCTAAATAGTGTAAAGAAATAGAAAACAGGAGATGAAAATGTGCAATGCAATGGACTGTCCTCTCTCTGTCTCTTCCCTCTCTTTGACCTCCTGTCTCTCCTCTCTCACCCTGCCTGTCTCACCACTGACTGTAAAATACGTGTGAAAATTAATTGTATTGGAGAATTATGCCCTGGCTACACCTGATGGGCATCCTGTCACTTTATTATAATCTACTCCTCGCTAAAAGACCTACAAAAGCATGTCTGAATGTGTAATCAAATACGATCGTGGTGACGTTATCATCACCGACAGAATGCGTCATCTTATGACGAACCAAAACAACATTAACAAAAGGTGATTCATCTTTGGATTTAATTTGTAATCGAGGCATTGTGCTTGAATAGGAGGTGAGACACTGCAGGACGCTTCACAAAACACCTCATATCCATTTAAGAGTCCGTCCTACAAACCGCACCAACGTGTATCGAGCCGCTGATCAGTAGAGACAACGTGCCACTGCCTGGTAGCTGCCACAGGCAGTGATTGGTCACAGACACGTACCATAATGCAGCGCAAAAATGTATTTAGGAAGACGTTAATGTGGATAAACTAATTTACAGGAACGTAAACGTTATTTCCAAAATTCCAGAGGTGCATAAACGGCGTTTCCATGCGTTTAACCTCCACCACAGCCCTGCTGCCAACTGATGAGCTACCTTCAAACCCAATAATCACAACTGCTGAGAGAGGAGGATTAGGGGCAGCGGCAGACCAGAGGTCAGTGAAGCAGTCCTGTGACTATAACTAATGATTATCACCTTCCAATTTAAGTGCTTTATGCAAGTGTAAAGAAGTTTATTCATTGTATAATCAATAATCAGCTGAAAATAAGAATTGTTGTGCTTTTGTTGCCTTAGAATGAGCCTTTTTAATCTACATATGTCAATATGGGTCTTTTCATTCTACAGTAGCCCGGAATGGACAAACCAAACACTGGCTCTAGATGCACGCAGTTCTTGTACATGCTTTGCACAAGGTAGACGTTTCAGTTGGTTGCAACCTCACTGCTAGTTGCCACCAAACTCACACACTGTGCCTTTAAAGCAAAGGTTTCACAGTAAAAAAGTAAAGATACACCCCCCCCCCCCAAGATCTCTAATTAACATGTTTTATCTCTTTTGTTAAATCCGTACACAGATACAAATATAAAAATTACCGTTTGTAGTTTATTTTTAACACTTTTTTCAATACTTTTGAAGTTAGTATAAAATCTAATAAATTTGAATAATTGATTGATTGATTCAAATTCTTTCAAACATAACCTAAGCAGTCTATCCAGATATGTTGTGAACATACTCAAACCCTTCCTATTTAGTTCTGTGATGGACAGGGCGAGACGAATGTGTTGCCAGTTGCCAATTGACCCTGCCTTGTTAGTTTGACACGGAGTGACTCGGGAGGCTGCGTAGCTTTATTGAGTGACTCCTGGCAAGCAGTTATAGCCTGCAAACCACTCTAGCGCTTACTTTTCATGCTAATTACCATGCTTCTACTTCTTGCGTCTGCTTTCTCCTCTCAGCGCTTGAATAACTTTACATTTTCGGTTTGACTGTGTTGTCTGATGGCAGCCTTAATTGACATTACAAGGCAGCCGTGTTGCCGTGCTGCTTAGGAACTCCCCCGATGCTGCATGTGGTGCTTACTGAGAAATTTTAATTAAAATATATAAAAAAAGAACAAGTATTACTTTAGGTGTGAATATATGTATCTGGTAAATAACTGTATATGTAAGTGGAAATATATATTCTCATTTTGATGGTATTTGAAACACTGTTAGTTACAGTTCCACCTTACAACAGCATGTTGTTCTTTTTAAGACTTTACAGTCGAGGCAACTCAGGCTGCCATGGCATGCATCTAAGGGGGTTTGACGCTGTCCTTTAACAATAAGTAACTAACTAAATATTTGTGATTTAAGCACTCAGGCTCGTCACATCTAAATTCTTGAAGGACGTGTACATCCTCACAAATAAATACACCAAATGGAAAACTTGGAGAGATTTCTTCCACATCGAGCAGACAAACTGACTTTCACATAACTTACTTTCTGTGTCTGGGGATCTCTGTGAAAGAAATGAGAAATCGTGCTCTATGCAGACATCTATTTATCAGACTGATTGTAATCACTACCTGTTGGGTGTCAAGGTGCTGTCATGCTGTAGCTCCAAATGTGAAAAATTAGAAAATAATCCTATGCTTTTGTCGTCATGTTTTTTAAAAACGAACACGAAGCTTTATGTTTCAGAAGCACATTGCCCACAGACCTTGCCATGCAACAACGAGTCATAATCTGACAAATAACTAGAAAAAAACAATTCTCATTCCAAATCAACCATTTCCAAAAGGGAGACAATAAATACTTCTTCCACCACTGCCCCAGACCACTGATGGTAAAAGGACTAAATGGTGTAGACAATTTCAGACAGCAGACAGCAAAAAATGGGAAAAAATCACATTGAGAGAGCATTGTATGAATGTGATTGGCTTAAAATGCAGCCTTGGTAAAGAATAATGTACCAAAAGCCACATTGAGTGAATCTTCTCTTACTTAGTCATTGTGCTCTCTGTTAAGGGTGACTGCCACTGTACAGAATAACAGAGTACATTTTTCCTGGGTTGAGAGTGCACTCTCTGTCTGGCGGGCTCGAACATTCATTCACGCAAGCAAATGATTCATCCTGCGTGTTAAGGTTGCAGTAAAAAGCAGCAGAAAAACATCCTGGAATAAAAAGGTACAGTAGGTAGTGAATTGCTGCCAAAGAATAATGGGTAACATAATAAGTAACATGGCTTTGTTTGATATGTAAAATAAGATGAATAACTTTGTAAATTTCGATTGTTTTTGGCCTTATATTGGTCTTTTGTGGCAGAAGGTCTTGGAAGTACAGTAGGCAATCCTGACATTTAAGAAATATCTCACGGCAGCTAGTTGCTACAGAACACATTAGCAGCTGCATTCGTGTGTATTCTGGGTAACGCTGTCGACCTCCTCTTTAGGCGAATCTGCATGTTATTATTATGTGGTTCAGCAGGTGGATTGTTTTCTGGAAATGAGCACTACTCAATCCAGTCCTCCTTAGAATTTAACCGTAAATGTTCCAATTCTGTAGCCAGTTTTAGTTGCTAAGTTTCTCACTATAATCTGTTTGCGGAAGTGATTCTTGCAACATTTTTTGTTCTCAGGAATTCAATTTCATAGTCTGGTTGTTATATCAGGACTATGAACCAATCAACTTGCTTGGTTTGTGCTACCATGTGGTGGGGATGACAGATGCTTTGTTACTGTACTGTAAAAGTAGATTATTCTTTTAGTATCTGTCCTTTACCTGAGGTAAAAAAAAAAATCTTAGTCTAACTTTGGACTTTTTTTGACACACATGTCAGAAACATCACAAAATTGCCCTGACATGCACGTTCTTGGATTTGGTTTAGTTAATTTCCTGTTTTATTTTGAAATTCCATGCCTGTCTGTGTCAATGTTCCTGCCACGTTTGTTTCTCGTTGGATCTTTCTGCCTGTGTTCTTCATGCCATATGTGGTTTGTCTTCAGTTTAGATGTTTGGTATTTTTCCTTTGTACTTTTTATTGCCTTAACCTGCTTCCTTGTGTTTGTTGCTGTCAGTTTTGGTTTTGGAACCAGCTTTTGTCATCAAAGCTCGCCTTATGTTCAATTCAACCTGCCAGCCTGGCTTTTTGTATTGGAGTCCTCTTTGAACTCTGAAACCCGTGACATGAAAAACATCTTCAACTCAGAGTCATCCTTTATTACATCCGACTAGATTCATGTCATTCCCTTCTCCTTCGTGGACCCACTCAGAGGTGAAAAACAACACTATATTGAGAATTCAGCCGCAGGAGTTCTTTGCCACACGCTGTCTTTGAAGAATTTCCCTTCAGAAAGTTTATTTGATTTAAAGCATTTCTCCTTGTGCGTAAATCTCTGTGTGGCTTGGTGCCTCCCTATCCATCTGGAATGTTCTCCCTCATGACGACTTCACGCTATTAGCGACACAGACACATTTTCAATAGAAACTGGTGACATAAAGCTAACTAAAGCCTGATGCTGCTTTAGGGTTTTGACACCCTACAAATCAAATCATCTGAATTAATGATGGATTGAATGATATAGCAAATCAAATGTTCTTGTCATCAGTAATTTGTAATAATTGCACACCCCCCGGGTCAGTTTTTGATTCAGGGTGTCCTTAATGTATCACGGCTCATGGGCTGCTTTCAAAGATAACAAGCTGAAATCTCTTACTGAGGTGAGATTTTCTTCTTTCCTCTTTGTGATATTTGGCAAGACTGATCGGACCAGAGAATAAACTCACCTTTGAACTTTAATTAAATATTGTATTCTAGCAATATGTGCTCAGCTGTGTCGTTTGTCCACTATGCCAAAAGAAACACCAGTTTTATGTATTGTGAACCTCATGTCTGAGTGAGAAATAAAAGCTGCAGCGGCAACCGAGTTCTGTCTCGTCTAACGAACACAAAAAACTTGTGTTTTAGTTCAGCCACAAAAAATTAATCATTCTCCATTCAAGCCATTTCCAAGTTCCACAAAATTCCATTCTTGAAGCCTCCTCCTGCAGACGATATTGATAATGTTATTCATGGAGCCCATTTATCACTGATGTTTTATATTCAGTTCTTTGCTATAATGTGCATTTCTTATGAATATCCATTTATGAAAAAGATTTGCAATTTCCTCATGACATATCCCTGTCACTACCAGCAGACTCCTCAGTGGCACTAAATTCCCCCATCAAATGTATTACTAATGCTTTAGAAAAATCTGCATAATTTCCAGGCTAAGTAGCTGAACGTGTCACGTTGTATTCTATTAACAATATTACACATTTTCTATTTTTAGTCATCGACAGCAGCTTAATATTGAAAAAGCCCCAAAACAAAAAAACAATACTTTTTTTTTTTAACCATCGCTTTGGCGCCCCCCCCCCCCCCCCCTGGTGTGGTTCCCCTATGCGCCGCATATAATGCATACCCACTTTCTGGGGCACTGACCATAACCCATTGGTTCTTAGAACATAATGAAGTAAAGTAGTAAGTAAATACATAATGTACTATTAAAGAACATTTTCTTCCATGTGTCCATCATATACAGGTACGCATTGATTATGTGAATAGTTTAATATGAATACCTTGTTCTCCCTATAGATAACATGGTTTTAAAAATGTACAGTAAGTTCAAGCTACATTTATTGATTTATTATGGAACTGTGGTGAATAAAAGGTGACAGAACAAAACCCCCGAAGCACCACAAAGCTGGAAACATTAATGTCACACCCATCCGACCAGGGCCGTGGGAAGTGAGTTTTGGTTGGGGGTGCTGTTGTGGGGGGTAGTTTGCCAGAAATCCATAAAAATAGGCTTTATTTGAAATGGTACAAATTTGATTGTATTTTATTGAAACGCCTCTGTAACAGGACAGCATACTAGCATTGCATGGCACACAGCACAGGCATACATCAGTGTAAAAAAAAGGTGACAAAATGATTGATACTAACGCAAACAAAGTAACCGTTTGCTAAGGTAACAAATGTTGCTGTACAGCCTTGCACCGAAATTGACGGTGAAAACAAACAGGTTTGTTCATTTGTTTTGTTTTTGTTTGGATCTCCTAGGTTTAATGTAACATTATAATAGTGCATAATAGACAGGGGGACGGAGAGTTTTTATTCATTTTTTTAATATTTATTTTTCTATCGCGAGTGGTATGACACATAAATACGTGCACCCCCAGCACCCCCACTTCCCACGGCTATGCATCCGACCCGCCGTGGTAACTATATAGACATGGCCTTGGTTTCCATGTCAGTAGTGGCAATTATTCCCGCAGAAACCTCTGAATGAGGTGTGTAGACCGTGGACGGAGGTAGAACACTTCAAACGACCCATGCCAGCAACATCGACGTCTTAACAACGTGTGATATATGTCAAAGGCCCCTCGACACTTATCGCACTGCGGCGTTTCCTGGCTTTGTTCTGGAGTACTTGCACATTGATTGCCTCTGAAAGCACGGCAGCTGGATCGACTGTGGTTTTGATTCCTCAAACTATGAAGAGAGGGACCTGAAGAACGTGTCAGAGCCGCTTGCAGTCAGGCCTCCTATAGAGGTGTGTATTGAGGTCAAGTGATGGATGTGGTCAACATTTCTCTTATGGTGCTCTTATGGGGTCCATTCTGAGTGGCGTGGTAAAGAAGAACGGGCACACTCTTCTCTCAGTCTTCACAGGTTCATCCCTCTGAAGGAGCAAAGGGCCATGCTAGTGTTCTTGTAGAACAATCACTCATCACTTCAAAATACATTTATCTGGCTGCTGGCACCTTTACGGCCAAAAAAACTTTAAAGGCAGAAACAGCAGATGTTTAAATTCAACGTTTCAAGGGTGTGTAAGCTTCAGAAATTCCTTTAAGAGATTATTACTCTGAATGCATGTGTAACTAACTAAAGAGAAAGAGGATGTCTGTTCAACCATTTCTTCGGCGATAAAAGACGAGATTGTGGCACCGCCTTCAAACCTGCTGAGCTGTTGTTATTACATGCAGAATGACTTCCAAACTGATGTGGCATTCATACGGCAATTAGAGTGAGCGGGCTGACATGATTAATCCTTTGCAAAGTGCAGCTCAACCTGACTTTAAATCCCAGCACATACAGTATGTATGAAAGAACAAATGAGACAGTCAGAGACCCGCTGACAGGTTGATGGATGCATTTCATTACATAAGTGGGTCAGTGCTTTCTATGGAAGACTTAGGGATGAAACAGTCTCCGAATGATATGATCTTAAAGTGGCAGTCCGTAACATTTTCATCTTTTAATTGTCTTTCAAGTTACTATCTATCAAAGAGTGAGTTAAAACAATGGTGATTGATCATGTGACCCACTAATGAAAGTGATTGTACTTACTGTTTTGTCCAGAAATAGGATCTCTGTGTCTGTGGCGACATACCTGCCCAAAAGTCAAAATGACTGGGGCTTTTTACGTCAGTCAGCAGCGGTTGTCTGCCCAGTCACTGAAGTACGCTGCGTTTAATTGTGATCGGAAATCGGTAACTTCCAACTGCTAGTCAGGCTCCCTCTGGTCTAAAGTGTTTGACCGGTGCAGCCAGGTACATTTCATTACTGCTGACTCACAATGGAGTTTCAACAGCCAGACAAAGAAGACCATTCAACTACCAGTCTGAAGAAAAAGAAACGTCATCAAGAAGCAAAGTGACCGTGAACGAGGGAAAACAACGGACCTCCTTTCAGTGTGGAGCATTTGAAGGCATCACGCAGATGAGAGACAGTCGACACTGTTAGGTGAGGGAGATGAGGTCCCAGAGGCTCGCCTGCAGTTCCATCTACCGCCAGAGAGGCCGCTAGAAGCAACATATCTCAAATCTTACGGACTGACAATAGTCACACGCACACACATAGACACACACACACACAAGGCATTTCTTGTGTCATTTCACACAGCAACAAGTTCAAACACTCACAGGTGCTCCAGCAGTCAGGTGACATTGAATAAAGACAGAAAGTCTAGAAGGGGCCGGGGTGGATGGATGTGTCATCAAACACCAAAAATGTTTGATGACAAAAAATCAACGGTTTAGTTATTTACACTATTTACACTACTTAGGTATGTAGCTTAATTTATCAAACATATGTTCTTTCTTTGGAGAGTGGAAAAATCATTCCAAGGACCATAATCCATGTAGCGAATATACACGTTTCATCCAAAATGTAATGAAGCAGTGCAGGAGTTGACGATATTCACTCCCACACATTGAGCAAGCACTCTCATCCACATTCTGTGCAGCAGTCTGAACAAAAACAGGACAAAACAAGCAGCCTCAGTTTGTGGATAACCAGCTCGTGGATCAGTATTCTGACTCCTAGTCCACTCACTTCACTTTTAGGTTTCAGAAAATGGAATGGCATTAAATCAAGCAGCACCTCCATTCCTTCTATTATTTATTTGAAACCCTACATGTGGCTCACTAGCGAGCTCTCCCACATTGTCTACCACCTCTCTGACCTGAGCACAGTCTGTTTCTGTCTGGCTAATATTGAAGAGCTCTCTTCTGCCCGGGCGGACGGGACTGATGAGGTCAACGAGGTCACCAGCAGTTCGCCTCCACCTGGCGACTCTCAAACTGACGATTGGTTGGAGCAAAATAATGGCAAAGCAATTGAGTCCTTAAAATTCATGAATGAGATTAGACTCTAACTGCAGACATAACACCGGGGAAGGAAAGAGCTGCTCTTACAGTCAGTCAAAATATTCCACTTTTTTGATGAAACTGCTGACCTCGAATCCTTTCAAAAGATTTTATACACCCCCAAACGCTCTTCTCTATTCTGAATATGGAACTCACTCAGCTCCACACTACTATGGATTTAATATAATTACATATCTTCATATCTCTATGATTGAAGTGATTGACTTCATATCATTCCCCTTCTTGTGTGTGACCTCATTTAAACCGTATACAGTGTGTAATCACAAAAGACTGAAGACATCAGCCAATATTTATTCAGATTTATTCTACTTTATCTGTCCTCACTGTGGCCCCTGTCAATAACCCTGTAATTAATAAGTTTCCTTGATGCTCATGTAATTTCTTTTGAAGAAATATACTTTCATAAATAAACACCATATTGGGGAAATTACTCAAAATTAAAGCACAAACTTAAATGACATCTCTGCATCTACGTCATTAAAGTCTAACAAGACTTTGGCTGAACAAGTCCTCCAAGTTAAACAACATAATTTGTCCGTGACCTCTGGAACGACTCATAGAAGTGTTTACTGATCTCATCTCTATTGGCAGGACAACATGTGTCTGTCCTTTCCAAACAAATCACAAATTGCTCTGGAAATACTTCTCGGGAGGACTCTCTCCTTTGGCTCCTTCTTTTGTGACACATTTCAGAAGATTATTCTAGCAATCAGTCCCTCCATATCAGTAAAATCAAAAAACCCTGCATCACTCCAGCATCCACATAAAACTAATCTAGTTTTTGATCCCATTAACTATTAAATCTGTGCTACATCTTAAATCTGCTGCAATTGCAAGGCATCAGCTCCACTGCAGAGTAAATTGTTTTCTACCAGATTGCTTCCAGAAGAACTGCTGTTATTTGTCCTTCAGCCGTAATTTGGATACTAAATTAAAAGCAACTTCCAACCAATCAGATTACAGAAAAATCACAATAAAAAGCTATTTAATGAGAGCTCAACTTCTACATGTCTTAGCTTTTAAAAGTTGCTCTCCAGGCAGTCCAGTCTTTTTTTGAACAAAGACCAAAAAGTAACACATGTTTTAGTTGGCAAACAAAAGGAAAATATCATTGATTTAAACAAGCCGTTTGCAGCACCAGACAACTATTAAATGTGTTGTTTGTGTCTCTGATGTGAGCTATCCTTCAGTTGCACAGCAGTGTGTGCTGTGTTAGATAAGCACTTTCCCCTGTTGGATTTTTGTAAAGGAACACACACAGTTGGATCTCCTACAGGGAAGCTCTTTAAACCTGCAGCCCTGAGCTTCGAGGTAATGGACATCACCGTAGGATGCCACGCAAATGCTTTGAGTTCCTGTTTGACAGCTCATCCAAAATTGATCCAAAGTCTAAAGGTAATTACATTTAAGCAGCAGATTGTATCATCAGTTTTCTCAACAGTCAAAATATAATCATATATCGACTCTAATGCACAGTGGTGTAGCAGGTAGCACTGTCGCCTCACAGCGATTCCAGGCTTCGATTCCCGGCTTTGATTCCCATTTTGGTTCGGGCTCCTTCCGTGTGGAGTTTGTATGTTCTCCCCGTGTAAGCGTGGGTTCTCTCCGGGTTCTCCGGGTTCCTCCCACAGTCCAAAGACATGCAGGATGGGGGTAGTTTCATTGATGACTCTAAACTGCCCGTTGGAATGTGTGTGAGAATGGTTATTTGTCTCTACATGTCAGCCCTGCGATAGACTGGCGTCCCATCCAGGGTGTACCCTGCCTTCACCCAATGACAGCTGGGATCGGCTCCAATGGTAGACAATGGATGGATGGATGGACTCAATGCTGTGTTGTTTCTCTTTGGACCTTTGACTGAATTTCCAAGAGACTGGAAAAAAAATATTCAAATTATTTGCTTTTATGGAAATCCCAACTTTTCCATTTCAGACATTTTTTTCCTCCTCTTTTTTCATAAACATGCATGTAAAGTGGTGCGATAAGTCAACTCTTTATGGAGAAAATGAATAACTAATGACTAATGGACTACGGAAGAACCAGAATCAAGGCTCGTTCCATTTTCTAATTCTGGTGTTAATTACGTCCGCTCTGCTCTACACAGGCCACATCCCTAATCGTCGTTGCTAATTTCATCCACGGAGTTGTCATGAAGGAAAGTTGGAATATAAAGAGGAGACAGCTGGACTCATTACTACCGCAGTTGCTGCGCCTTACAATCTGATGGCATTCGGTTCAGACTTGTGTCCAATCTAATTAGACCCTCGTTGGGATTTTTTCGGAAAAAGTGAGTCGGGTGCTTATTCAGACATGTGAACAATATGTTAAATCGTCATCGCATTTATGTAACGAGGTGCCTGAGATGTCTGAAAAGGGGCAAAGGTCAACCTGGCTGTTTTTCAACGGAGTCTGAAAGAATATGTCAGAATGAAGGGAGGGAATATGACAAGCAGTTATGCTGAAACCCATGCAGAGAACATAATGTGCACTTTGAAGGGATGATGGATCAGGTCGAGGTGTGTTACCTTTTCAACCTTCCTGGTTCAACTTCAACTTTAATTGCAGCTGAGATAGCGCTGCCTGCATTTAATCAAACTTGCTCCAACCGGTTTGCACAAGGATGTGTTTATATAACAGTACGTTATTTTGAATGTCACATATGATGAAGCTTATAAAGTTTTTCGCCGCTTTATTTACATTCATTAACTGTGGAAGATTGTGCAACACTGTGCTAATGTGGTTTAATAATAAAACTCCATGAATATTTGATGCTGCAGAATGTCAGGAAATAAAGGAACTTCTCCGAGAAAATCTGAGCAAAGAAGGCACTGAAACGTCTTCCGTTACGAGGAGGTGTGGATGACCCCGTTGCTAGGACGCATTCTTTTGAAGAGGTCCGATTGGTTGATCCCCAAAGAAGAAAAAAATACACTCAGTGAAAATGGGCAGTGACATCCACAGGCCTAATCATAGAATGTGGTCTCTATTCAGTCATGGGTGTAATTATGAATTTTATTATGTAATGAAGCTCTCTGTTGATTAAATTGTAAGCCATAGGCCTACTTTCAAAGCAAAGACATTCTGAATGAGTTGACTCATTCACACAAATGTAGACTGAATGTAGTGTGTTAATGAGTCTAATGTAAGTCAGTCTAAATGTAGACTGAATGTAAATGTGCCTTGAGTAGTGGAAAAGACTGGAGAAGCGCTCTCGAAACGCAGGTCTATTTACCATGTGATCAATCTCTAACAAACCCTGCATGATCTAATCTCCAGCGTTTCATTAATTCACGTTCAGTCGTTCCGCAGTTAGAGAATTTTTTCTCCCCACTCTTTGCCTATTCTCCTCTAATTAAGAAAAACGTAATCCTCATTAAAGTCTCCCTCCCTCATCCAGTCAACCAAATTAACAATTTTTTCATCTTTTTGTGAATAACTTTTCTTTTTTTTTTGCCTTGTCTAAGCTGCAAGAGGAAATTCTAATAAAACGTCTTTATGATTATGGCCCCCGGTGTGGCGTCGACATGTTGTGCTGTGAATGAATCGACGAGAACTTGCATTTCCTTCGAAATAATCAGGGTGTAAACAACGTTGGAGGAAAGTCTGCGTG
This sequence comes from Eutrigla gurnardus, assembly GCF_963514095.1. Lineage (NCBI taxonomy): Eukaryota > Metazoa > Chordata > Actinopteri > Perciformes > Triglidae > Eutrigla > Eutrigla gurnardus. Next base: position 23,299,926 of record NC_139917.1, on the reverse strand, counting down.
GTGAGATGAAGACATAGCTCTTATGTTCTTTACACCAGATTGTCTCTGCACCGTATCATCATGAAAGAGAACGCAATACAACGGATATCATCACAATCTGCTCAACTGCTCTGTGACGGCAAAGCATGATTTAAAATATACATTAATCAGTGTTTACAAGTGATTGCTACGTGTTGTGTTGCTTTACGTTTTGTTTTGAAAGAGTGCAATTTAAAACACGTGATGTTTGATGATTGATTCGAAGCAATTGTCATTAGCAAGTGAGAGATTAAACCACGTTTTCCTTCTTCAATCGGAGGCTGAGCAGGTGTGGGTCTTCCCGCAAGGCATACTGGGTCGGTGCGCCCGCATATTGGTCTGAATCTGTGAGATAACCACGCCCCATTAAATAAATGTGGCACGATGAAAAAAAAATAAAAAAAAAATAATAATCTATAGTAATACTTGCATTTATTTACACATTTAATTGCCTAATTTACTTATTTCATAGGCATATTTATTTATTTGTTTATTTATTAATATATTTAATATGGGCTGAAATGGCATTCCATAGCCAACTGCTCCTACTGTAGCTTCAGCCATGCCACTTTGAACGGAGTCATGTGGTGGTTTGGCGCCAGAATAACCAGCATACCGGCGATCAGCTGACCACCTTCCTCTTAATAGATCATGCATTTAAATAATATCCAATATTGTATCCAAATTAAATGAGTAAAAGTAATGATTTAAAAAAAAAAAATTTACTCAAGTAAGACTGAAAAGTATTCTGAAAAGTACAATTAACTCAAAAAAGTTATTGTGCATTTAACGGAGTAAATGTTGCTTACCACCTGCAAGGCAACACGAAACAAACAAGCATTATTTTTCTATACGTTGGAGAAAGTCAAACCACCCGTCGTCAATGCAGAGCCACCAAACACAGTAGATCTATCAGCCTGTTTGTCTCCCTCGTCTGCTGCTGCAGGTGCTGTGGAGCCCGTCTTTATGGCTCAGACTGCTGCGGGCTCAAGGATGAACAGATCAGCTGGTGTGTCCTAGTCTCTCTTTCATGTTCACCTCCTGGAGTTCGAGCGTAATGCTAGTAAGCCCGACCATCTTTGCCTCCTTTCCCTATTTTCTACTCAGCATTTCATGTGTAAATCCTTGATTCGGTCACATGTTCACTTTAAAAGAGAAACTTTTCATGCTGTTATCCAGCAGCTGGTCCCCAAAGCGATCGTCGTGATCTCACGGACATCTTCTTTTTCTCCAAGGATGAAATGTTTGCCTGTGGCAATTAAACCAATGTTTATGTCCAGTATTTCCACAGAGGCTATGTGTGATACAATATTACAAAACTGAAATCTCTACATTGGGTTGAGAATAAATCATATCAACCACACAAATATTTATCAATTAGGAAAACAACATGGCTAATTATTCGTTGAACTCGATGCTAAAATGACAGATGACCTTGTTATTTATAATTTATTTGAAAAAGAATTGTGTCCTGAATACTTCATGGAATATGTAAAAGGTTGCCTTCACGTCGATGAAATGTTGAATTGTTTATTTTACTTTAATATAATTATGACCCATGTAGCCTTCATTAGTGGTAATGATCAGTTTATATAACATTATTTCAATACAGACACTGAATGCTCACTTGGATGGAAGACAACATTTAAATAACCCTCTGCCTCAGAATGTTGACCCTGAAGCTAATCACTGAAATAGACATGAGCAGGTGCATTGAGCGCTTAATGAACACAAATGTTACGTCATAGAGGCTGACTGCTTTGAAAATAACATATTCAGAGAAAAAATAAATATTAACCATCACTGTTCCCCCGCATGCTAACATGATATTCAACTTTCATACTGCGAAAACTACAAAAATGTACATAAACACTCTTTTTGCTATGGTTCATCTTTTTGGATGGGCCTTACAAGACAAACTATATTTGGGTTCAGCTTTTCTTATAGTTTAATCTCTGGTAGACCGATGACTCTCACTGTGAATCTCTCTCATCTTTCAATTGATGTTTTATTAATATTGGTTAAACACGTCTGTGTCAAGGCCTTGCTCATACGTACACTAGAATAGACTGGAGATTAGATTATCGACTCAGTGTTCAGGGTACTGTTGTAATTTCCCTTTCACAGTGGATAATTAACATTGGCACTGACAGTGGAAAATCCACCGAGGATTAGGTAGAGGATTAATTTGAACTGAGAGGCAGCAACAAATCCTCACAGTTTCACAGTTCTATTTGTTGGTTGACGGTATCACAGATGACAATTGTTATATAACCTGTTACTTTACTTTCAAGCTAATTATCACAACATGGATGAAGAAAGTAACCAAAAGGGCCTAACATCCGGAGATGCTGTATGTTGCACTATTCTCACTAAGGGTCCGTATACATGTCAGTATATAAACATGTCTTCATTCCAAGAAAGGAGTTGTTGCAACAACATAGCTGTATTTTTCTGTATGTAAGTCACCACACCTGTAATTCATTTCTTGGTAAGTGTAGAATCTCCATGTCCTTGATAACAATAAATAAATATATATAACACTCTATCTATCTATCTATCTATCTATCTATCTATCTATCTATCTATCTATCTATCTATCTATCTATCTATCTATCTATCTATCTATCTATTTATCTATCTATCTATCTATCTATCTATCTATCTATCTAAAAGCATGGTATCAAACAGGATGTAACTATTTGACTTCCTGTAAACCCTTTGAAGGCTGCTGGAAAGTGTCTTTTGTCTCCACCTGATCTCTTTCCAGTTCATCTCAAGGAGCCCATTCCTTTCAGTGCTCCTTAAGTGCTTCTTTCCAAACACTTTTTTTGCAGATGGACACACTTTAACTTCAGCTCTTCATACCTCGTTTTTTTTTTGTTGTTGTTGCCATATGCACTTCAAATGGTCTTCCTTGCAACAGACGTGGTCGTAGCAGAAAAGCCGGTATAACTAATGACATTAATGATGGCTCTGTTCATATAAGGTGCATTACTAGCCTGGGAACAGATTTTGCCAAATTTGAATGGATTGGAGCCATTATTACTGCTATTTATTACGCTCCTGTTTGACAAACCGTGGCCTGCTGTGCTGCTGAAAAGGTCTATCATGTCCAGACAATCACACAACACAAACACCCTTCACTGCATCCTTCACTTTTCCACATAGTTCACTTTAACTTGGAAAATCCACAAATTGTAAACACTTCAAGCCCAACCACAGAAGAACACACACAGATTTATGACGTAACCTGGTAGATAGACAATGCTGTCTCAATTCGCCATTTTCACAGCAGACTTTTTCACTTCGCTCTACTCTATTCAAGTGTCCCAGTGAGCGGTTACAGTGAGTCAGCAATCACACTACCAAGACCCCAAAACAGAAGCCCCTAACTGGAATTTAGCCAGAGTTGATTTTACTGTTTAAGCTCCTGCTTTTTTCCTCCTTGGAAAACATGTCAACATGTCTTCCATGAAACCCTAAGTAGGACCCAAATGGACGAACTCCCAGGTGTCTCCCATTAGGGTAATTAAGAAGGCCTTGATGAGCCTCTACATTCAGCTGATGATGACTGACTGTGCATACTAATCCTCATCATACTATTAATCATGCCAAGAAAATGTATTATGTTCCATAGTATGTGAAATGCAGGAAGCCAAAAATACCAGGATGTCCTACTGCATCCAGTCATATTGGGCAGTATGCAAGCCATGCTTTTCTGACGATGCTGACCCACAATCCTTTGCACAGCAGATACAGTATATGAGCAAGAAGATTACAGTTCCAGGTCCAGTGTTATGAGGGAGTAGCATATCCTAATTGAATGCAAACTGCATGCAACAGTATTTTGTAAGGGTATGTTTGCAATTTGGAAACAGTGTTTTGCTCTGCATCTCCCTTTGTAAGCTCCACCAAGCACGTTCACACATGCATATGATGTTCATAACTGAACTGAAGGCTACTGTGAATTAAATCATCATGCAAAACATAATTTGCAGTGCATATTAATCCAGAGCGAACCCGGGCAGTAAATTAAAAGAAAAAAAATAATCATTATTTATGTGAAGAAAGACATGTGCAAACTTCCCAACTAATCACCTGTCGCTGATGTCAGCGCCGTTAACCAATTCGATTTCATATTTCAGACCCCCCAGTTTATCAAAGTGGTTTTACGTCAGGAAGGAAAAATGTCAATCATTAAACATTTACTACACACTGTCAACCAGTCCTGCACACACTCACAGCTATCCAATTAACTTGTCACTGAAATGACAGAGTGACAAGTTGAACTTTACGATGAAGCTCAGTGAAAACACCTCAAACACTTCTAAGTCGCGAAAAATGCATGTTGGGACGAGAACCACAAAGTTTAAAGTCATTCCTGATACGTTAATTGTTACAATCGGCCGAGGAGAACAGAAGTTAAACGTTTCTTCATTGCTGCCATTAGAGAGACTTCCAAAGAAACTCCGTTCATGGTGTTCTGTTTACATAAAAATGAGTGGCAACGACATTTAAAGAAGAAGCGGGAAATCATTTTAACTACCAGGAATAAAAGTGTTTATTTTGGTAACAACAGTGTCAAGGAAATTGACAGCTTTATGCTACTTTCCCTCTCCACTGCTGTGGTGGGCGAGAGACTGACCTGCCAAGTGGTCTGACAAAGACCAGCACTCCTGAGACATACGCAGTACACACGGATTGCTGCGTAACAATTGCCTTATTTAGTGGTGCAGCTTCATGCTCATTGAGTAATATTCTTCTTTAGAAACAGGACATGGTGCCACAAAAAACATGCATGAAGTTTTCAAGTAGATTCAGTATTTACTGGGCCTCAACCGATCTGAACACCCGCCCAATGAACTTAGTCCTCCACTAGAACGTTCTGGTGATGCATTATATTAAATTCAATATGTAAAACTGCGTTGACAGATGTATCGCCTCAGACCAGACTGCACTATAAAGCATCGTCGGATAGCAGAGACATGCTGCTGCATACCTATTGCCTTATTTAGTAGCAGTCGCAGGGTGGAATAATAGTTTAATACCACCGCGATGAATAATTGAGCAACCTTAGGTTTCACGTGTTGTGAAATTAACAACTTTACAAGCTCCATATCAGTTTAACACGTTGGATCTGAAAGGACGAAGGTGGAACCTCCCCTCTTTTTCTGGTACTTAAAAAAAGTAAATGTGATATGATTTTTAAAGCATTTTAAAATGGCATTAGTTTTATATTTCAGACTAGCAAGACTAGCGATATTTCGAGGACATCTTCCTGCTGCTCTTCCATGTCAAGTCATCCTTAAAAAAGCGTACGTTTCTTACATTCCGTAGGATACGACTGTATAAACAATTAAGCTACAATCTTCAAGAAAAAGAGATTTTCTCTCATAAAAAAATAAGCTGTCAACTGTGTGTTTCATCATCATCAACTTAAATGTTTGAGGTTTTATAAATGAGCTTTTTTTCTAACCTTAACCCCTTGATTGATGAGTTTGGGGCCGTTGCAATCACAAAGGCTGTCGTTTGACGGCTGTTGCCTGGCAACATGCACATCTGTCAGCCGAAGCAGCCGTTTACGATTCCGAGGACATGGAGTACACCTCAGGAAGCACATCTGGAAGCTGAGTGCTCAATACTCAAGGCGAAGCTCAGATTCGGCATGCTGTAATGATGTCTGCAGAAGAAGTGAGATGAAACATTAAATCCATGCAGCGTGGCAGAAGAAGAAAGGCCAATGAGACTGTGGCCGTTCTGCCAGCTCAGATAAGCCAAGCTGTTGTTTGGTTCCTCTCAGAACAGCAACGGCAGGATGATGGCTGTAAAATGTGATATCCTTCTTATAGCCTTTAGCCCACACATTAAACTAAAGTACTCACACGTGTGATTTTTGCAAAAGAGACATTTACAGTAGGAATGGTTTATTAACCCATTTTGTATAGCAAGACATCGACAACAACACATACTAACACCTAAATAAAGGTCAATTTAATGTTACAATCCGCAACATTTGTGTCGATCTCACATTTTCGGTGACTCCTTTGGTGATGAGTTGTCATCACGTTTCAATGATCTGATGGCTGCTTTTAAAGCAAAAAAAGGAGATTTAAGATTAAACATATCAAACACAATTCGGTGCGTTTTTAGTTTGAAAGGCATTTGTGGCAATTCATTAAAGATCTCATAATTACAAATGAAAATTCTTGATGTTCAGGTAATTATGAGATGTTGAATTGAATGGAGAAATCTGAAAAAAAATTGAGATTGTTAGAAGTTGCGGATTATTACAATAGCTTGCACTGTTTCTGACAACAAACATAAAACACTACAGATTGCTATTTTTTCCCTTCGTTAAAATTGCAACAAGTCACAGCTACATTTCATCAAAAGCGTGTCATGTCACTTGTAAACACTGATGATTCTGTCAAGAAGACCGTTGCAATGAAGCTACATCAAGGAAATACATCAGTCTGATCAATACAGAGCCATGAAAAGCCTTAAGAAATATGATATAGAATTGTAAAGTCACTTAGTATCATCAATAACAAGAGTTATTCATCATCTCAAATTGGCAAAATGAATTGTCATTTGCTGGCAATAATAATATAGTTTAAAGGATAACCGTTTATTTCAACCCGGGCCTTGTTTTTGAATAAGAGTGGTGAAAGTACTTACGGCAACATAAAAAGGACAAAATGTATTGAAGTAATGACATCACAACTGATTGCATGTTTTTTTTACCAACAAAGAAATGAGGCTCAGGTCGAAATGAACAAATTCTCCTTTAAAAACACAACAGATAATATAGTCACCACTTGACAAGAGATAGAGGCACACATTGTACTGTACATTCATACAAAACACACATTTATACAGTATCATATTAGACAACAGCTTAAAAATACATGACACTGAAATGCACAATTTGTTTTTCTTCACATTCTTAAGTAAATACTTTCATGAAGTCTTCTAACATTCAAAACTGTTGGTAAGAACAATTAAGGACATTTATAACATGTTTCAATGTGGTTGCATTTTATCTGCCATCAAAAAACAAAGAGTAACTAGCAGGATACTCCATACATGTTTTTTCTTTTTATATTTTGCTTTAAAATGTCAAACAAAACTATTATTATGCTTCGTTCCCAGCAGTGAGACTTGTCCATGTACTGCTGAGAGTCAGAGGTTTATATAAGTCCTGTCACAGTGCGGTGCAACTCATCTTATTGTAAACCAAACATGGCACAGGCGAGTGGAGCTGCTTCCAACACACGATGCGCATTCAAGCAGGGGTTTGAATAAAGATTGCACACAGGATAACAGCATGCTTTGTGATCACGCTCTGTACGAAGGCATTTAAAAGAGCATTATAGATTCGTTACCACTTCACTGTGCAGCTCCCTTCATTTTTTTCCCTTTGCTTAGTTGTGTGAAGTGAAAGTAGACGCCCTAGTTGGTCGCTTTCACTTTCAACCTGCTCATTCTCCAGCAGCCTGTTTAGCTCGCTGCAAACACTGGATTAGGGCCTCTGGCTTGTTGCCAGGTTCAGAAAGCACGTTCCTCACAACTGAAAGCCAAACTCAATTTCAATACTTTCAGAGTGAAATTCAAAGCCATATATAGAGACAATTAAAGTTCAATCTACAGCTCTTCCATCTGCGACTTTTCATGCACAGCTTCGGTGGGGAAAACGGATGCAGAGTCCTTCCTCTGTTCACAGTTAATACTTACAGATGGAAATGAAACATATGACATACTTACATTATTTCAATCACCACGGCATATTTTCAGGCGATCTCACGCCCGAATCTCCAGGCAGAAATGATTAATTTCATTATCACCTTAATGAAACTGCACTGGCTTTGTTGAAATGGTCATCCTAATCAGAGCGGGATGTACTACCTACTTGTAGCATTTCATTAATGGGAGCCTCACTGGATGAGGAGAAAACTTGAATGTACCACTCAACGAGTGCCTTGGACTTAGCAGCAAAGTTTGCAAATTAAGCATTCTTCACCTTTTAAGTTGAAGGTGTCTCCTGAGCATGACATGTGAAGCACCGCAGCTCCAGTCGCTCTCAGTCACATGGTTTTCTGGTCTATACAGCAGGATAACTGGTGCTCCACAGTCATGCTGTTGGCTGAGAACAAACCCAGAACGTCAGGAGTTTGTTCATGCAGGAGGTGACGGAGGCTGTACAAATCCTTCCCAGAGCGTCTTGCCAAAGCAGATGCCTGTTTCACCGAAGCTGCAAGATGATTTCCTCTCCTGTTGATTTCGAGATGCCTCGCTAATTAAAAGCAAACACAGTTCTTGCGACCCATACACGAGGAAGGAAGAGCCCTGTAGGGCTAACAAATTCATCTAGAATTGGCAAGCAACGCTCCTTGGTGAATTGTAATGCTGCCACTTGTGAAACAGGCTCCGGCTCCTCCACAGATAACATAGCAAGCAATACAACAACCGGTTTGGGCAACCAGCGGGGGAAAAAACAACATTTGTCCCATGTTGTGTTTTCTTCAACCAGAGCTATTCTGCTGGGAAACATATTAAACTGTCATGCCATCTGTGTATTATGTAGGGAAGAATGAGCAGACATGTAATAAAGATAGTTCTTGATCATGCTCCATATCGGCTGATTTTAAATTTGAAAGAATCAAGAGCAAAAAACTTCAATTCACTTGTAGGATTTCACTCCTCTTGACCGAGCTGTGTGACTTTTACATGAGAACTGCTAGTAACTTTAATTTAAATTCCTTGAGCTTCTGTTTCGGAAGCCCACTCAGTGATCCAGCCATGCTTTTGAGTATCTCATAAAAAAAAAAAAGATATATATATATTGAGGTAAAATATTAAATAATCTCTATATCCATGTGGTCACTCTTTGCGTGTTAAAGTAACCACTTTGATACAATGCTTCTACGTCTAAATTAAGCAAACATCTGTGCACCGCTTGCACGTACAGTGCGTTATGGATGTGTGTACATTTCTTACATGCATAATGTCTGTGAGACCGCCCTTCAAGAGAACTCCTCAGGTTCAGCGCTTGGAACCCCTCCATTTTGCGTTTTCACAACGCCACCGTTGCACTCAGTGATCTCCGTGTGGCGAGACGTGATGTAGCTTCTCTTCCTAGAGGACAGGGAGTGCTTCCTTCCAGAGCCGCTGCCGCCCCCGCCGCTGCCGCCATCGCCCTCGACGGGGTCGTAAACCACCACCACGGTGGTGTCCATTCTCGACAGCGTGTACATGCTGCTCTGGCGTGTGGGATGCAGGCGCGTAGAGCGGAGTTCCAACTCGTCGTAGCTGGATACTTGGATGAAGGGGCACCAACGGAACGCTCGCTTGAAGCCGGCTCGGAACCTGGGAAGGGAGGGGAAACACAGGAGAGGTGGTTGTTTGGAAAATGAAGAGAGGATGACAGAGAAAATAAATGCAAGTACATGTTGTGAGCTGTTATTTAGTTTTCTTCCTTTCTTCCCTCGTTAATAAGCCTAGAAGAAGCATATGTTGTATGCACTAGCATACAAATGGATCAGCTGAAAAGTGTCCCTGAAGCTTTTAAAAGAGACATCAGAGACATGTGATGCTGTTTTTTGGTGTGTGATTGTTCATTGTAATCAGATATATGTGCATAAAAACAGCAACTGAAGGTTTAAGCAGGTTAGCATGTGAATATTTACAGCACCTAGCCAACAGTAGGCATGTTGTTCTGTATTTCCTGATGGTCAGGAACGAGGCAAAATAATAATATGTCAGGAAGTCCTTTTTGTATCCAAGTGTGCAACAGAAGCACGTCTAAATGTTTGTGCAGTGATGAAAAAGAGGTCAATTGGTGTGGAAGTGGAGTATTTACGGGGAGAGAAGGCTATTCAAGTGTAAACCAATTGCAGCCTACTTGAGATCCTGGCCGTGGACCATTTTCTGAGTGCACAAAACAGCTACAGATGCTTGAGAGAAGCATTTTTTTTTTTTTTTTTTTATGAAAAATCTCCATTTTTATTAAATAGACAGGGATTTCAGAGATTCACTACAAAAAATGATAACATTTATGTATACACTTTTGTTTGCAGTTTTAACAGTCATATCTACAATTTATTGAAAAAAGCCTTTCATCATTTGAGAGACATTTTAATTAAATAGACCAAAAGATCATGGACAACGCATATAAAGTACTTAGAGCGACGGATGGAGAGAATGTGATGAAACAAGACATCACATAAAGATTAGTTGCAATCTTGATAAAATGGATTCAATTAAAAAATAATTAGTTTTACATTGCCATGTCGTACAATTATGAATCCATGCCTAACTTTGATCTTCTAGTAGAACATAGAGTGGAACTAGATAACACTCAGTGATGTGATGTAACCATTACATTTCCAATTACAATTTTACTGTCTCATTTAGTAGCTAAAGTATGTTCAGTTGTAACATTTAATTTTTTTTCAGAGGATGTCGTACACGCTACAGATTGTAAAGAAATGAATTGATAGTCAACACCTTGCTGTTTTTACTCACCGGCTGTTGAGGCAGCAGTAGATGATGGGGTTGTACATGGTGGAGCTCATCGCCAGCCACAGCACCGACAGGTAAACCTGCTGGATGTACTTCCACTTGTTCAGATGCTTGTTGAGACCCGTCACAATGAAGTAGACGTGATAGGGCAGCCAGCAGAGGGCAAAGGTCACCACTACGATGATCATCATCTTCACCACCTGCAAGGCGGAGACAGTGAACGATGACGAGAAACATTGGCGAGCTGTCATTGTTAGGAGTCCTGGAAGCACTGAGAGAGCAGGACAGCAGTGTGTAAGACAGAGGAAATTACACAGGAAAGACAAGAGCGCTGCCAGCCAGTCACTCTCTCTGAAACTCAAGAATATTTGGAGGAAATAATGTAGAGCATGCTATTTCAGTCCATTTCTGGATTACAAACCTTTAATCGTAAAACATATAATGTACTTTTAAGACATGTTTTGATCGCTTCTCCATCTTTCTTTCCTCTGGAAAGCATTCTGAACTGCTGTTTATTGTCTCTGGATGATGATTGGGTATATAATCCATAATACTGAGACAAAGCAGACGTCGCTGCGTCCCTCCCGAAATCCAAACAGAAGTGCTGGCACTGTCGTTGTTTTGAGTGCACGCTTTATAGAAATTTATGACACAACACAAGCCATGCTGTAAACTACACTAGGTGGCTGCTAAACAGTGTTGAAGCAGTCAGTCAGTATTTTTGTTCGATGACAGTGTTGACGTTATATTAAGGCTTGGATGTGAAGACTAACTGAAAAGATCAAAGTAGCTGTTATGGCGTTTTATTTCCCATGGCATGTGACATGCTCTGTTCCCCAGAAAAAAAATTAAAAAAAAATTTGCATTTGCCGGGGACTATTCTCAGCTGCATATTAACACACAACTGTGAATGTATGTAAACACATATATGTGTTTTATGAGGCTGGCTTCTGGAAAATCTAAAGTATGTGCCTGCTTTAACACCTCTATCTACTGGAGACTTGGAGACACTGGATTTTTTTGAATTCTTCTAAAAAGAAAAACATTAATTGACCTAAAATATTAAGAATTTATAAACAGGCAACTAAAATTGAGAAAAAGATAACCTCAGGGTAAATCAACCCGTGTCCTTTTGCAAATGCCAGAGCAGAGCAGATTTTGAGAATGAGAGAAAGACATGGTCTCTTCCTCATACAGCTACATAAACAGTGACATACACACTTAAAGTATATCCTGTGTAGCACCGAAGATTTAGGTGAGCTCATGCAGTCGTGTATATAAACGTCATTGGACACCCTTTAGGGCTGTGAGCTACAAAAACACTGAGATGTCGAAAGGTTTTTGTCCCCCTGCCACACATTTTTCATCATGGTTGATATGAGAATGTCACAACACATACTTCATCCCACGTCTTGTGTTCATATTTTATAATATTGTTGATGGCAAGAGTATGGTTACACAGTTCAACTGAACTTAACATTCTCATTCTGCAAACTGTTGCAGGAAGAAAGCAGAAAACCGGTGCATGAATAGAGAACAACAAAGGAGTTGTTAAGGGTGTTTTTGTATGTATTTTATGCAGTATGTTACACTGTTACAGTGTAATAAACCAAACAGATTAAGAGCTATGTAATTGTATTTGTGTAACAAACAAACCATCTGGCAGGTCAGGTAAATGTGTATTGGCAGTATGTCTTCAAATTGATCAGATATTCAACTTAAAATGGATTCTATATATCATAGAAAGCCAGTGGAACGAGGCAAAAATGGAAGTAATGCGTCCCCCTCTCCCCCCAATTGCATCACATAAAATACTGATTCCCGTGTCTTCCACATAGTGCATCCCTACTTATTAATAATTTACTCTGAATGCTGTTTTATGACTGTTTGATACGCTTGCCTGAACCTGCAATTTTTGTAAGTAGCTCGCTTCAACCCACCGACCCCTGGATCAACCCCATGCTTTTTTTTCAATGTAATCTCCTGAGCACTGCTGGGTTTTCAGGTTATCATATAGCAGGATTTCCGAATATGATTTTATCTTGGCAGACGTTCCTTTCTAGTTTTGCTGGAAGACAAGATAGCAAAAATCCTAAACTCCATTATTTCCTAGATTACATGCCAGTGAAAGATTTATTTTTACTGAAAAGTAAGTTATGGGACATTTTTCCATTCCATTTTTCCAACAGTTTGCCCTCTCGCCAATTAGTAAGGCAAGATAAAAGGCAACGCAAGCTTAATATATAAAGCAGATGGTGTGACTCACAATCCAAATTAAAATGGAGAAGATAAAAATAAATTAATGTCATCATGCAGACCAAACTGTAATAACGAGGAAAAAAAAGCCGGAACAGAAGAAGATGCATAATTTGATCAGGTTTTATGAAAATAAATGGCACCCAGTTAATACATAGTATATACGCTATATGAGCAAGTACAGTTTGGAGTGAATGTATGTGCATTCAGAGACCCTTTGATGGTTTTCATACCTGGATAAATCTTAAAAATCCAACATAAATGTGCTCAGAGAGAGCAGAGAGAATAAGAGTGAAGAGCCAATATGTTAGATTTACATACAGTAGAGCAGACCTCAAAGGTAGGATTTCTTATCACTTTACCCACTTTGATGTTTCATGATTGCTGTACTACAAAGACCAGAGGGCCAAAAAACACGTCACATATAAGAATAATAATGGTAATTGTATAGCCAAGAGCGGCAGGATTTTACAGTAGTGCTGTTGTGCTGAGATACTGGCTGTTAACAGAACATTAATTATTTTCAGAGTGAGGGAGATGTCAGTACACACCGACTCTTCATCTACTACTGAGAAGAGTTGTAATCAACAAATATGATTGAAAAAAGGAGAGGGGACTGTAAATGTAAAACTAGCGGCTTTGTGTGAATTTGCTAATGTACACCAGTGGAGTTTATGAAACATTAGGGCTGCAGAAATGAGTATTTACTTTAGTTAATTAGTAATAATTTCAAGAAGCTGAAGTAAATAGTTCATACCAACTCTATCAAAACCTCCACTACCTCAGCATTTCACATATAAATTCAAATATGCAGTGGGCAACAATTGGGAGTAGCTGAGGAAATTGTATTAGTTTAATGCTGATTGCTTTGGGGGAGAAAGTAATGGAACTCACATATTCATGAGCTTTGCTTGCCCCAGCACTAGATTGATGTTTCTTCATTAATCCATTAAATGACTACCCATTAGTTAGGTTGAAGGCAGGATGAGTCCCACAATTTTGAAATGTGATGTGTTAAGAACAAAGCTCAGCAACAGGGTTATTGAATGATAAAAAAAACGGATTCAGCAAAAACACGAAGATGAAAGAAAGAGAACAAATCAAATGAGAATCAATTGCAATTTAAATGCAAAGGAATCTGTAAAATGCTAATATACTGTATTTGGGGCAGCTGTGGCTGAGGTCGAGGGATTCAATTCCAGTATGCATGTGCCCTTGGGCAAGATACTGAACCCCAAATTGCCCCTGAAGGCTGTGCCACTGTGTATGTGTGAATGAGTTATATTAGATTAGCTCCTGATGGACAGGCGGCTCCTCTGCCATCACCGTATGAATGTGTGAATGTAGAAATACAGCGTAAAGTGCCATTTCATTTCTTATAATTTAAACATTTTGAGTGAAACACACTGTAACGCTGCCCTACTTACTCTTCAAGACCTGTAGGTACCTTTTTTTTCTTTCTTTTTTTATGAGGAAATGTCATCTTTTGGAGCTCGTCATTAAAGGCCATGCATGCAAGAAAGGATAGAAAGGTACAGGGGAGTGACTGGCTTACACTAAGTGTTTCATCAGGAGGCTTTGTCAGGGTGTGAAAGAAAGAAATTCAATTTTTCTCTTAGACCATCATTGGTGTCAAGAAAGAGTGTAAGAGGTTGTGAGACTGCAGCCACAGCACTTACAGTATAAGATGAAATGAATAAAATGCCCTTTTAACCCATTCTATCAAATCCCCAGTCATGTCACCTATTTAGCAATATTTTACATATTTTATTTCTGTATATGAAGTGTGTTTTACGCCAGGACCAAACGATATCAGGACATCCATTCATCAATCAATGTGACTTGTGGTCACAAGGGAGCGTCCAGCCGTACTACATAAACAACAGCCTGTGTTATTGTGCTGCGGCGTGGCTTGCACAATGACGCCCGAAGATATTGCTTTTGTGATTATCATTATGGATCAAGCCTGTGCACCTGACTGTGAATACCTACACTTATCTCTGTCAGGATACAAATATAGATTGATTGATCCCTGTCCATTCAGGATTAGAACTGCCCTATTATCTCTGCAAGGCAGCAAGACACCCACAGCTCAACACTGCTGTGCTTCAAATCAGGAGAACTATGATCTTGTAGAGGTAATCCATCCCAAGCCCAACGCACAGAGTACTTGTCTGGAGGCAGAGGGGGGAGATGGACAGCGGTGCTTACAACAAAACTCAACCTGTATCTCAATAAAGGTGTGCGAGTAATGATAGCTTTTTATTGCTTCCAATCACCTGTGATGGCTGCGGGCCCGGGGATTTATCATTAAGGTGGAACACTAGACAATGTTGAGAAATAATAACACTCTTCAAGTGTTATTTCTGAAGGAAATTGCCATGTTCTCCTTCTTTACTTCACTGATTTCATTGCAGTGACCTTTGTCACCATCAGACCATCAACAAAACAATAAATCACCCTTGATCCCTTGAGTGGTTTGCAGCTTCTTTCCAAGATGTAACTGACAAAGTTCAGTACACACCGCTGAAGAAAGTTCTGGTCACGGATGGAGCGTTAATGTCTCCTCAAAGGGTCAGTTCACCGACACAAGCTGCAGCACCGCTGTGTGTAATAACAGCCTCACAGAGCTTTCGGCGAAGGCCACCATAATTGTTTTTATTTTTAGCAGAAGTCTGAAGTACAGCAAAAAAAATAAAAATTAAAAGTTGAGCCAGCAAGAGATGCTTAACAGTTCTGCCACGGGCTATGTTCTCTCTTTTCAGTAACCTTTTCTGACCAAAGTCTGCCAGCACAGAACTCTCAACCTGCATGACAATCATGAGAAAAGACACGGTACTATATGGGCTAAACCAAGGATGGAGGGGTGACAGGGAAAAATAAAAAAATCTCTATTTATAATTGGTATTATTGGTTGGTACTAGCTGTTGGAAGCATGCGTCGTATCTTGTTTCGTCTTCGTCTGACAGGTCGTTACAGCACGGCTCAAACAACAAGGCTTCTACATGCTAGGAAGAAAAACATATTGGATTTTGGCATATATTATTAAAACGGTGCACAATATGTCCGGGGATGTGATCTAAAAGGGTTATAAAAAAAAATAGGCATTTTCTTTTCTTTCAACTTGATTTAAGGTTGTTTGAAATATCACAGTGAACGGATAGATAAACCAGAATACTCTGCTGTGCACAAACAACATACACACAGCCAGACACTAATATTCCTTTTCTCTTCACAGTTTGGACTCCCTTTGGAACTCATTATCTGGCTGGGAAACTCGGAAACACCGATCATTGTGGTGAATCCAATACAATCCTTCAAGGAAAAGGTGAAAGCATGTAAAGGCAAAGACAGAACTTGAGATGCTGCATTTGCAGGAACAATTCTGTTTGTTGCTCGGGAGCTTGGGCAGAGGCAGGGACGTCATAGAAAGGGGTGACCAAATAAATACTACCAATATTCATTATAACAAAGCAACTTTAATGAACTCCCCCAGTCTGTGCCAAGTGTTATATCATTTCTTTGCCGATGATGCTGCAGTTATTTGCCTCTATCACCCTTTAGTTGTCCGCTGCAAAATGTGTTTTCCTAAATGTGTCATTCTTCACCGAGACAGCAAACAGTCTTATTGTAAAAGGATGTATAGAATAAGCCGTTGAGGTATAAAGGCCTTGACGCTAAGCAGAGTGCAGAGAGAATCTCGCAACGCCTCGAGATACTATTGGTTTTTGGAGCCTGTGCCTGTCTGTGTACATGGACAAAGAGTTGATTGAGGACAAGTGACAACCACAAAGGTTGTGTTCTGTGGGATCAAGCTTTTCTTTCCTGAAATGGTAACAGTGTGCAGCAGGTGTCTTCCTGCATAGAGAAGGCCAAATCATTAGTCTTGATCAATGCAATATTATATAGTTATATAATCGTCCTCAAAACTGACAGAGAAAAGCACAACTACATGTTATTAATTGTTGACCTTTATTGGCATATTTCTTTTCAATCTCACCAGAGGGTACTGAGTGTAATATTTTTAATTCATTTCTGTAAAAAGCCCAGAGCTTTAGTTTCTAAATAGTCCTGCTGCATGTCTAACACAATCAGACAATACATTTTCTTGTCACAGCAACTAAATGTGTTTTACATACATATGTATTCATGATAGAAGTCATTGGAATAATATTTATAGGTTGAGATTTTGTTCTCCAAATACATAAAAGCTAGCTTGCTAATGTTCCGATGAGACAATGTTGACTTTGTGTGAGTGTCTGTCTCCTATTTTTGATCAATAATAATCTTAATCTTAAAATCCATCAGTGTCTGTGCTTTAATTTTGTGTTAACTTCTGGCATTTTGACAGACACCTAAATACAAATCCTAAAGGTACAAAAAGAGATCAAACATTGTAAAACTCTCTCCCTCCTGTTCCCAGAAACGAGGTAATAATTCCCTGGAGCGACAGGCTGCACGGAGGCAGAAGAGGATAGATTAGTCTCTGACTTCTGGCATTCAAAGAGCATCATGTTCACAGTTAGTAATGGGGCTGCCCAGGGTCATATCTGAATTCTAAGATGAATGGTGCACTATTTCTGATGGCGATGCTTACCTTTCTTTTAGCCCTGAGCTGTCCATGATAGTTATCAGATGAGTCTCCTGGGATCTCCCCACCCCACAGGGTCACCCCCACGATGGTGTACGTGATGCCCATCACCACTAAGGGCAGCATGTAGACCAGAACTGTCACTATGATATGATACCTGGGTGGAGGGGGAGAGATAAAAAAAAAAGGCATTTAAATGGATAAAATAGTTACACTTATATCATTTCTTATATCATATCATTTCATACACAGTGGATTTTCTCTCCTACCCAGGTTGAGCCTCATGGTTCCTGTCTCACCAGGTGAAAGTAGGTTTGATCTGAATTTTGAGAGCCACTGCAAGCATTCAGAGTTCTTATCGCAGTGGGGAAGAAAGTTTCAAAAACAGGGCGATTTGACGGGTAGGGACCTGTAGTACCTCCTAGAGAGGAGAGCTGGTAAGCAGGGTTGTTTTTTTTTTTGCTCTTTTGGGTTTGTGTTTCTCATATTATGATTCAACTGATGGGAGGAGGGAGCCAATAGTCTTGGATGTTTTGTGACTGTCTGTGCTGCTGTCACAAACTGTTATGGATGAGGTGAGAGATATCTATGTAAAACCAACAGTTTGAGCTGTCTTAGGAAAAACAGCCTTTTATGGGCTTGTTTTGTTGTTTGGGTTGTGTGGTCGTGATTTGTGTTTCCATTTGCAAACTTGGATGACTCAGTGAGGGTTATGGGTTCTCCTGAGTCATATACAGGGGAATTTGGGGAGGGGATTATGCCTGAACTCTATAATGAGTTCTTGTGCTTTTAGATGTGTTGAGCTGGAGGTGGTTATCGAGACACCAGCTGGTTGTTTGGGCTACCTGCTCAATTATGGTTGTGAGAATATTAAAGAGTGGTGACTGAGCTGTGATGGGAAGTCAATTGGTTTGTGTAGAGGGAGAAGAGCCAGTGTGAGAGGACGTAACCCCATGGGGCGCCTGGAATTCACCACTTAATTACATTATAATGACAACCTGTTAAAATAAGTAACATTTAAACTCAAAGTTGCAACAGTTATTTGTGATGGGACTGAGCTGAGCACTCCCTGGTATCAAATTTACATTCCGTTATTGTATGAGCAGGTAACAAAATATTTCTCACATGAAGGAGTCGTCGGCCATGCGGGGCCAGGCCACGTAGCAGAGGGTCCTGCGGGGCAGAATTCGGGTGGTGGAGAAGTAGCAGAGAGGGAAGGCCAGAACCACAGCCAGACTCCAGATACAGACGATGACTCCTGTGGTGGCCTTCGCCGACAAACGAGGCTTCAGGGGATGGATGATGGCCATGTACCTGCAGGTCAGAGGTCAGTTGGCTATTAAGACATAGTTGTGTTAAAAGCAAACATTTTGAATCATCATCAGTCTTTTTTGTATTCATGTTTTCAGTTTTTCTTTATTCATGTGGCAGTTTTCACCATATAGACTTTTTTTTATGAAGTAATTGTAAACTTGTGAAGTCAGTTGGCTGTACACATAATGTATATTTATTTACATTCAAAGCTTCTTTTGAGGTTTTTGAATCATGACATTTTTTTGACATGATTACACAAATAATATATTGTGGCTTTTTGACTGGACAACATTCTGGAGTTATTGGAACTGTTTGGATCTCATGAGTCTGAAACAATCCGAAGCCACCACTGGAAGGATTTTTACAGATATGATTATGCTAATAATATTAATGTAGCCAGATCTTTATCTGCAACCGTGAAGAAGTGCTGGGCTTACACAGAATGGACAGATGTTATAATTGGGGAGCATTTATATAGCGGAGGATTAGGGCCACGTGTTCATCTTGTCTTTGAAATGCTGAACTCTGACTTCGGCAGAATGCTCTTCCACATTGCTCTAAGTTTCAATTAAAATGTTCTGGCTTAAAAGTCAATAAATTATTAAAGCTGTTTGACATTTAAGTCCACATTATTACTATTTTCTGACTGGCAGCACATGAAAGTCCAATTACCTGACACTGGGGTGTTTGATTTTCAGGTAAACGGTTGGATGATTCATTCCACGAAACTGTGATGGGATTTTGTCTGAACCACACAGCGAAGCTGCCAGAACTGGCTGGAGATTACCAGCCGAACATGAACCCAACTGAGGATGCTACATGATTAACACAGGCTTAGAGGTGCTAATTCCATCTTCATAGGATGGTAAAGAATGGGTTTTGTCCTATCACCTCGGTGACCAGAACTCGCTGAGGGACGACTACAAAGATGCCCTGTCTATTCACCAGTAATTGCTTGGCATTCATTCTGTGCGTCTCGCTGGCCCTCGTGGTTGGCAGTGTGTGAATAGATTGTTAGATGTTCAATCAAGTAGGTGCTACAGCGGTCTGCGTTATTTCGGATCCAAAGATGGCTGATCTAATAGACTTGTAAGCACTGAACAATGCAAACTCTTAAATAACGCGATTACGCTCACGCTCCTGTTCCGTATCCAACCAAACACATCAAATCCAATCACACATCGGAGCACCTTCACAGAGCATCAGCATCGACTGGGCATGGTCAGACAGTACAGCAGGAAATCATTATACCATTTTTTTTTTGTTCAGCCTGGGAGTCTGCTATGCCTCAGGCTGCATGGAAGCTTACACAACCTATTGTTTAGAAACCGCATCACCCCGGTGTGAGTACATCGACTAAACACTCACTTCATCACCGCCTGGTGTTTAACTCGCTGAGATTACATTGGCTGAGACTCGCGCCACGAGCAGCCCAACATTATGCACACAGCTAAATGTCGGAGTGTTGGCTCCGGCGTCCTCAGAGGATTATGTTTAATGTTTCAGCCACCCTCATTTCACAGCATCTTTAAAAAAAAATACTTAAGTAGTCCGTTGTTTGTTTGGATTTTGAGATATCCACCTCCAAGATTCCTGCTGCAATAGAAGTTAAATCTCTGGACTTTTATTTGAGTCGCTGACCGAATTTTTACAAATGAATTATCTCAAAAACAATATTTGGTTTATAGTGAACTGATCCTTTATAGAAAATTGCACTTAGTTTTCTCAGTGATGTGTGCCTTTTGCCACCATCTCCAGTTCTTGCGCATGTAACATTAAAGTGTGTGTGTATACATGTCATATGTGAAGACCTATTGATGAGACACCCACAGCTTCAACATAGGACAATAAAGGTGCGAGTAATGGAAAGAGGCATCAGCTGTGTGCAGCCAAAACGCTTCAAGGCCTCGCCAGCTACCTTTCACACAGCAATCTGCGTTTGGTTTGCTCCAATGCCTGAGGAAACGCACGCGGCAGTACAGAGGGTCAACAGGAAGGGCAAATTCACAAACGGTCACGAACTGTGCCCCCGTGCCATTTCAAGACATCAGAGTGGAGACAGCAACATACTGGGGTTTATGAAAAAGCATGACCCGAGGTTACGTCCACATCATGTAGGTCATGCCGATGTTCTCTTTCTCAGTTCGCGGTTGACGGAATCAAACGGACACTGCGGACCCCAAAATACAAACCCACGGAAGTCGCTGTGGAGGAGCCAAAACGAGCAGGGCCTAAGGAAACGCACTGCTCCCTTTGTGTGTCAAGGAGACGTACTGGAGGAGGAAGACACCTCACACATCATCACACACTATGACACTTGTAGACACCAGCCGTACACACATACATTGTGCCTGCATGCATCTTCTCCACACATTTTGTTTTCATTATGTTCGGCCCCGGTGGCAGCTTCCTTCATCAGCCTAATCCCTTTATTCAAACGATATGACGTATGACTGATCAGTATCAAAGCCCGGCCGATAGCGATGACTGGATCCCCACATTACTGGAAGACGACAAGAGGCAGGGGGAGAGAAAGAGACGGAGGAACAAAGAAGTGTCACAGAGCAAAAGAGATGGAAAAGTGATAGAAAGAGAGTCAGAGAGCGTAATAACACGGAGGAAAGGGTGATCTTTTCGAGGATGTTGGCACACAACGAGCCATTCACTGCACTGCAGACAGACAACCGCTTCACTTTATGATTCACTGGCGGTGAAATGTAAAAATAAACGTGTGGAACAGACTCATGGTGGAGGCGATGGCAGTCACCCTGCTGGGAAATTGCATTACCACGATGCAAATCACAAACAAGTAATTATCCACCCTCCAATGTGATAAAAAAAAATGTACTCAAATCAGCAGGGAGCAAAAACTCTGATGAAATAAATTGCAGCCGACGCCTCCATAAGATGCCATCAGTGGGATCTAAATGAAGTCGACGTGACTCCATAAGTTCTACATGAGCTACAACAGCCAATGAACAGCATGATGTTGGTCTTCAAGCTAGAAACAACTGGCACCCGAGTTTAAAGCACAGAGATCACATTTTTCACTTTATTTATTATTTTGCACTTGACTTAAAATGGGTTAGTTTCTGGACTTTTTTTCCATTTAAAATTCCAGCTTGAAATATTTCTGCTATGTGCATATATGGATATTTCATGATGGTTAAGGTGCGTTTCATGTAGTCAACATTAGGATTTTACCTCAATGGCTTTATTGCTTTCAACTCATTTTGTTCTACAATGCAAAAACTAATTACAATGTATCCCAATATACGGACAATATTTCCGCAGAGATGCATGTAAGAAGAATTAAAATTTATAAATATATATCAATCAACCACACATGTAACTGATCAGGGTGAGAGGCGTGGGGACGAGTTATAGCATGATCAGCCATTTACTAAAACATGGTTTCGCAGCATTTCAGAAGCCCACCTGTCCACAGCTATCGCAGTCATGGAGTAGATGCTTGCAAACACCGACGTGACCGGGAAGAAGTTGTGGAATTTGCAGTACGCTTCCCCGAAGTACCACTCCCCGTGTGTGGCGTAAATAAAGTTTATCAAAGTGTTAAACGTGGCCATCGACGCGTCCGAAAACGCCAAGTTCAGGAGAAAGTAGTTCGTCACCGTCCTCATGCGCTTGTGGGCGAGGATGATCCAGATCACGATGAGGTTCCCGAACACCGCCACGGCCAGCACGGAGCTGTAGGCTACCGACCAGAGAGCGACGCGCCACGGCGGTTGCACAAACTGGTTGGTGTAGTTGGCCGTTACGTTGGATCCGTTGTGCGGAGCCGCCATCCTCCTGTCTCCTTTACCCGAATATAGAATAGTGTTTCACGGGTCCAGTCTACTCACTGAGGTGCAAAGCTGGAACAGCGAGAGAGGTTTTGGCGTATATGCACCATAGCGCGCAACTTTTAGCACATCGCCATCCCTTAAAAAATAAAAAAAAGAATCTCCCACGGCGAATGTCTGCAAGCGCGTTGCGCACGTGTCAGTATAAAGTAACAGGCCTCCAAATAAAAACGCGGTGAAACGCAAGTATCCTCCGGTGCCTGTTGAATGTAGGTGTGAGCGCACAGCCTCTCCTCAGCAGCAGCGGCAGCAGGGAAGGGCGCCGTGCGCACTCAGTGACGCACGAGTGGCACACACGGGGAAAGAGATTGATTGATACTTGTGGCTGATTTAACTTCATGAATATCACATGAGCCGTATCTTTAGCGTGGATGTGTACTTTAATCATCTGTGTGCTGTATACAGGATATTGATACATTGCAGGGCAGTGTGTGTGTGTGTGTGTGTGTGTGTGTGTGTGTGTGTGTGTGTGTGTGTGTGTGTGTGTGTGCGCAGTGACGCTCAGTTTTTAGCTCATCCACTTCAGCTTCAACTCCCTCTGTTGAGTTTTCCACCACTGTTGAACCGTCTCTGCTTACATCATCCTCACAGTTCGCCACAGATATTAGAAATGTACAATCCTGGATCCGAATGACTGTGACTGTCCCTCTTTCTGTCACATCAATATTCACAACTAACAGGCTGAATCCCCCCCAGACATTTAAGTGTTCACATCAGATGGACTTCCTTCATCTTTCTTCTCACATAGCCCTCAGTGCTGTTAACCTCTGCACGGGTTCATTTACATGTCTTCCATGGCTGATCAAATCCAATCAGGCCAAGCTTTTCAACAGACAGTTGTGTTTCTCTACAGTAGCAGATGTCCAGAGTCATTCGGGTTTTTCTTGTTATAATGTGATTCATAAGAAATCTAGAAGCCAGCAGTGCACAGCCGTATAACGTTATATCAGCATTCTAAAATAAAGTTGCTACATCTGAATCACTACACCAGACTACACTGCAGAAGAATGCAGTGATTCCCGTTTACTGTAGTCCTCACTTGTGGTGTCACAATGCAACAGTTTTGAAAGAAGAATTGTTAGTGTTCAGAAATGTTAACAAATGCATTCAAATGCAAAAAGTCAAGCAAATGTCTTATTCATATACTATGATGTTCTCAAATGCATCCGACAGTAAAGGTATGTTTGAGTAATATCAGGGTTATGGACCGAAACCCAAATCATCCTTAATTGAGAAATCAATAAATCATTGCAAGGAGCTGTTAAAATAATGGATGTTCTTATTGAAAACAAGAGATTAGATTCAAGCCCAGTCCGAGTACATCGAATGAGTGTTTTGCTCTATTGTGCAATCCTGCATTTTAATGCTGAAATTCAAATGAGACGCAATTTTGAAGTTAAAACGTGTGTCTCATATACACAGATTCAGAAAACTAAACTTCTTTCCACGGTGCATGCACGTAAAACAACTGTCGGAGCTTCCAATACATCATGATGTCCAAACAGCCTAAAAAAGAGTAACACTCAACAAGAACACTGAAAAGGTGAGTTTTATTGGCGTTTCGAATAAAAAAAAACTTGTTTATTTGTGTTTCAACTAGCTAGTAGGGGTTTAGCTAAAGCTAACACTAGCTAACGGTAGCTAACGGCATACAAGCTCGCTATAATGATATTAGTTGTGTGGGACTTGATTGAAATTGGTGAAATTGTGTCAACGTTAACAGTTGTTCATCTCCATTAGGACAACTGTATGAACCTTGATACCAAGCTGTAGATGAACTGTACCCTCCATGCCGCAGTAAACAGAGCTCACATTACACATGGGTATTCTTCGGCAAAAGTCCGAGCTAAGCTTGTGTCTGGGCCAAGAACATTGCTGGTCACAGAGCAAAAGTTCTGAGCAGGTGAGCTTGGACCGCTCTGTGCTTTGGCACGGGGAGATTGTGTGCTGTTCATCTGCACATACTAACTGTGATCTGGTGCCATCTGAAGCTGCAGGGACACAGAGCTGGGGTTATGCCCATTTATGTAGCCTTGTTGAAAAATTATACA
Organism: Eutrigla gurnardus; assembly: GCF_963514095.1. Lineage (NCBI taxonomy): Eukaryota > Metazoa > Chordata > Actinopteri > Perciformes > Triglidae > Eutrigla > Eutrigla gurnardus. Next base: position 23,275,309 of record NC_139917.1, on the reverse strand, counting down.
TGCCTGAGCACTTCAAGCATGCACCGGCCATAGCTGGTGTTTGGGGCTACCAAAAGACTTCCGTTTTTGTTGTTATAGCACATGGTATACAAGGCACCACACTTTTTATTTCACAACCGTCCAAAAAATAATTTCAGCTGTTGTTTTAGTTATCTGAAGTGGTTGTTTGCATAAAAAGCCACATTTCAAAATATCAAGCAATAAACGATTGGATTTTCATTTTTTTTTTAAACTTCAAATTTTTATTTTAAATTTTAAGGTGTGTAGAGTCAGCGTTGGATGTTAAATAGATCATTCCCTCTATTATTCAAGTTTCTTGACAAAACTACATTTTACAAGATTACATGTAGTTATCATGACAACTTTATAATTTACATTCCCCCAATACTCATTCTTACTGAATAGAGCTTCAGCCAGAGCCCTCTGGGCTATGACTAGCCACATGTCGAAGTGTCCTTCCTTGGGCAAGATACTGAACCCCAAATTGCCCCCCGAAGCTGTGCCATGGGTGAATGTTGAGCCCTGCAAAAGGGAGATGTCAATAAAGAACGCATGTGAACAAAACAACTTAGCAAATAAGCAAAATATTATGTCCAAGAGAATATATGTACACACTAATATACTCATTTCAAACAGGTTCAAACTAATGGGAAACCTAAATGACAAATCCAGTTTTAAAAAACATTGTTTCGTAAAGAGGAATAGAGTTGCAAAATTAATGCTTCACAACTGATTTCTTTAAAAATAAAAATGGTTTTGATTTGATAGGATGATAAGAGATATAAAGAAAAAAATAAGACCACAACACAATGGTCTCTAAGGTTTTGTCAGTAAATAATCCTGAACCATCGCATTGCCTGAGCCGTTTGGTTTCCGCCAGTGCAGACCATATCAGATTAATTTGAAGGAATTCTGGGGAAATATATCCTGGCATGTCTCATAAATATTATGCAAAATAAGGGAAGCACATTTTGAAGAGCTGTCAAAGTATTTTAAAAGGGGACAAAGGTCAATATGCAAAGTTTTAGTCTTCAAATATGTGACAAAGCACCACTAGGACCCCATTAGGCATATTGTGTACATGTCATTAAGGCAGTATGTGATTTACAGTAATAGCTGTCAAGGAACACAGTAATACGACAAAAAACAAGGTTGAAAAATGTGCATGTGATGCACATTTCCAGTGTCCAGTCTTGACCCGTGCCTTTTCTTTCATTTAGAAAGACTGGCTGCTTAATGAGGTTGGCCCATTATATGTCCATGGCTTTGTTATGTGTAGAGACGTGACTTTCATGTTTTTAAATGAATGTCATTCTTGCACGTCTCCCACTGCATATTTCTTGTGAAAACATCAGGGCAATCAGTACTTCAGTTCAGCTGCTGCATTGTTGCCTGCTCTTTTAACAGCTGCCTCTATGGTGTTTCAGAACTCGTGTCAGGGCTAGAGGCTATTTGCTTTGATCAATTCAGAATGTAACCAGGGAGAGTTATCTATTTGCGAATGAAAGACCATTGCTCTACAAATATTTCTTCATTAGTCCTTACCTTATACCTTAACAGCTGAACTCTATGTCCCTGTTGAAATGTATTCATTAGAATATAAATAAATAAATAAGCTCATAGTTGAATACATAGAATTTAAGGTTAAAATGTTAAGATTCATTGACCAGCAATGTTTTCCTATGAGAGAAATGCCTATTGGGTAATGTTAATGTTTGAGTGAATATAGCATTTAGTAGTAATATAGACATTAGGTGGATACAGATAAGTTGATAATTGAAACCCTAGCTATATTTTAAAAGAACACAGGTTAGACACCTCTCATATTAGCCAGTACACGCTAGAGAGGCACTACACTGAGAAGAATGCCACGAGAAAGCTTTACTTTGTGGCTTATTGTCTTTGTGTGCAAAGCCAATGTGACTATTGACTGTCACCCACTAATCAATTTAAGGCTATTAGAGGGCATGTTGGTCCATGCATGAAGTACTCCATCTGCTGTTGTATGTTGTATAATGAAAAATGTCACTTCAGGGTCATTGCCTTATTTCCTACTTATCCAAATGTTAGAGGCTGAGGCGTGTGGGTGTGCATGTTGGTGTGCATGTGTGTGTGTGTGTGCATGTTGGTGTGCATGTGTGTGTGTGTGTGCATGTTGGTGTGCATGTATGTGTGTGTGTGTGCATGTTGGTGTGCGTGTGTGTGTGTGTGTGTGTGTGTGTGAGAAAGAGTTTTGTGTGGGTGGAAGGCCAGTTAAGAGGGGAGCCTAGAGAGTGCTACGACTTAGCTCCATTAGGCCGAATCCTGAGCAAGATGACCACAACCAGAACCAACCAGGTCAAGGCGGTGCTGTAGGCCGAACTCTGAACCCCAAAGCTCGCTCCAAAACAGATCATCTCCTTCTCAGTCTTATTTGATCCTGGGCCTCGAAAGTCCAATCGATCCCATCTTCTCTTATTTATATCTCCGCTATGTTGTCAGGTTAGCAAAGACACCAAGGAAAGACACCAAGGAAAGGAGCAAAGACACCAAGGAAAGGTGATCCTTCTCTCTTTCTCTCACTCCTCTCTCTGCCCTCTTCCACTCTCTTGGTTTGACTGACTCTCTCCCACTGCAGCTCCCAGGTGTCTCTCTAATCACCTCCCTTCCCCCACTTTCGTTTCCACTTCCTGTTAGGTCATTTGCAGCCCGGCTCCTACAGGTATTAATGAAATAAGTAGTATTTCATTTAAAAAGACCCACTAATCGATTGAAGGCTATTAGAGGGCATGTTGGTCCATGCATGAAGTACTCCATCTGCAGTTGTTCATGTTGTATAATGAAAAATGTCACTTCAGGGTCATTGCCTAATTTCCTACTTATGTAAATGTATGTTGATGGTTTGATGAGTGCCAATGCTGCCTAAATGCTGTTAATGCTTTGCTTGCGTTATTGTCACATTGAAACATTAACGGTCGCAGTTTGAAACAAATTAGAAAAGGGTAAAAACAGTTAGAAACACATATACAAATATAGGCTACAGAAGTCAGAATTGACGTAAATTGACCTGCATTTATAGCTAAATATCTACTCAAGGCACTTTGCACTACATTGACGGCAGAGGAGCCACCTGCACATCAGGATCTAATTCATACACATTCCCATGCCAACGGCACAGCCTTCGGGGCAAATTGGGGTTCAGTACCCAAGGATACTTCGGCATGTAGACTGGAGGAGCCGGGATCCAAACCAGCGACCTTCCGATTGGAGGACAACTTGCTCTACCACTGAGCGACAGCTGCCGCCCCAGGCATTGCTGCTGGCACAGTGGAAACATTTCAGGGTGAACTGAGTTGGCCAGCAAGAAGCTGGAAGAAGAAAGAAATTCAATGCAAACAGCTTTTCTGCTACACATCTTTAACGGTGTCTAATCTAAAAAATGACCCTTTTACACTTTGTTTTCTTCCCTCTTTTAGTTCATTACTAACACGGGTCAATACACTGAAGACCCCCAGGCTATGAATCCCACAGAGAAATATCTCCACTGGGAAATCAGCCCAATAGGCAACACATTTCCCAAAGTAAATGAAATGCCTTTCATTACTCACCATGCCTGGTCTGCTTAGATGTTTTCATTGACCATCACAATTAAGTTCATGTCAACATAGAGTATGTGACATTAATATTTAGACTGTGCTGTACAAGTCCGGATATAAGCTAAGGATTTAAAGTAGCAGCCCTGGTGATGGGAAAAGAGGAAACCTGTTGCACAAATAGAAACAATCTTAACAATTTAGCAGAGGCTCATCAGTTTATTTGTGTCCAAAGTCCCAACTCCCAACAAAAAAGCTGCAATGAAAATTAGCGGCCACATAATTTTTTCTGGTAACAAAATGAGGAAATGTTATTGTTCATTAACGCACCAGTTTAATAATGACCACATATTTGTTTTTCATTGTGACCACAGCATCACAGCACTCGGTTAAAGAAAGATCATCCTCTGGTTTAACACAGAAAAAGGCTGCGTTTATACCGAAACCACAATCTTTCCCAAATCTTAACCTTAGTCTTTTTTTCTGCTGATTTCCAAAAGTGGGATTTGAAGATCTCGTATGAAATTCTTCATTTGAGTGTTTTGTAACATTTGTGTGAAAGAAAACCCCCTCAAATGGAGCAGAAGAGGATATAGCGAATAAACAGATGGCATTAATCAGGTTGAAATGAACAATTTACATCACGTTTGTCAGGTTAATAGAGTTTAATGAATAAGACTTGAAGCATGTCCAAGAAAACATTGTGGGAGAAAGGATAAGACATTAAATAAGATAAGAATAGAATACCAAGGCCCATTGTTCCTTAATTGCTGAACTGCTACCATCTGCAGTACAGTAACAAACCATCTGCTGTCATTGTCTCTTCATTGATTAAGGCAAATAGACTGTTCTACTCCCACAATGCACCACACTGACAATTATCAAGTCAGAGAAAATGACAGGAGCAGGCACTTCATTAATGTAATAGAACGTGTGAGTGTGAGTCTGGGCTGGTGCCACCTTCTCATAAGTCACAGACAAAAGATGATCAGCAGTCACATGCTTAGCTGCTTTCACACTGGAGAGAGTAAGTCATGTTTACTTTTGAAAACGAGCGAGCGCTCTATCATTTTAAGTCTCCAAAGGGGATTGGTGCCATCCTCCACAAGATTTGTGTGGCAGCAGATGATATCCTGGAGGAGGAGGAGTGGCCCATACCCAGATGACAAGAGGACACAGGCAACACAGAAAGCGATGACAGGGATCTGTCGGGGATCGGTGTCCGAGGAAGGCTTGAGGACCAGCTTTCTGCTCCTGAAGGACCGCCTGCATTTCTGGATGAACATGACTCGGCTATATGACAGAAACTGACAGCAGGGGAGACACAGAGAGAGAAAGAGAGACCCAGAAGAGCACACGTAACCCAAGCTAATGTTTGAATCACAACCGTGCTTTCATTAAGACATTAGTTTTGGGTAGCTGCATTTCTTTAGGCCCTCTGCAATGTGCTCTGCTCACTGGTTAGATGAAATAGGTTTAAACTGGGATTTGTCAATGCATAGTGTCCAAAGAGTTTCGTCAAATGGTCGTGCTCTAGCAAATACTATTTGGGTTCAGTATCTTGGCCAAAGAAGTGTATTTTCACAGACTTGCAGTGGCAAGGTTTCGAACCACCAACCTTCTGATTGGAGGTCACCTTGCTCTACCTCTGAGTCACAGCCACCTGTTCGAGTCTAGAAATGATTTGCCCACATAGATATTGTAGATTTAGACTCGAGAACGGTCCTGGCTTGTATGCCCCCCTCATCAAAAAAACACCATTCACCACCAAAGAACACCAGATCTGGGTTCAGTCTATAAACATTCTTTCTCTGCAGCTTGATGAAGGTGAACTTTCTGCAGCTTTCTCTCTCTGCTTATTGGCATTCATCAGCCCCGAGGTGGACCAGTGGCTAAGGACACCGTCTGCCGACATTGACACGCGGGTTCGAACCCTGCCTGAGGTATCTCACACAGGCGTGTGTGGTGTGAATGTGTGTGTGTGTGTGAGCTCAAAACAACAACTACAAATCTCAAACCTTGCGTTCACAAGCGTTGTTCATTGCAATTTCGCGTCAATTTCAACTTCGAATTTCCGAATTTCCATCATCAATCAACAAGGAAGGAACAAACAGAGAACAGGTAAGTCCATGCAAGCCTAAGGGGTTGAGCTAGCTAGCTTAGTAAGCTAGCTAGCTTGACAGGCAATTCTTTTTTTATTAAAAAAACCTCACCAGGGACTGGACACAGACCACCTGGATATGGTGTCTTGCTTGTCAGCAACCACTTACCAACTGTTCTCCTGACAAGTTCAGAGTTACTGTACTGAGCAAGTGCATCTGCATTTTTTTTTATAGTTTAATGGCCAGATTAATTGAATCATTACCGAATTAGGTTAACATTCAGAGCAATATATTCCAAAAAAAATAGGTTCGGCACTGAAAACAGTAACTGAGAAACATGAATTACATACCACACCACCCCTTCTTCCTATAAGTCTATTAAACCTCAGAATTATATATAGTCTGTTTACTCCAGGTTTCTGTCAGAACCAGGATATGAGGGTCAGTCTATGATATTCTCAGGTGATTCATTTTTATTGATTTTTCATACTTCTGATGTTTAGATGCCCCAACCCCAGGATATTTCTGGATTTGTAAGCATGTGGCTTAAGTAAGACTTTCCCGGGAAGTCACAGGAAGGCTTACTTGCACAACCTAAAGCTTGTTTGGGGTTTGAGTTTTATGATTAGAACATTTCTGAGTTTTAACAACATCAAGAAATAGGCTGGTGGTGTTTTTGTATTAATGGCGATCTTTTCCGTCGGTGATCAGTAAAGGAATGTCAAACACTGAGCTCATGCATATCTAGTCATGAAAATCACAATAAATAGGACAACTGAAGCCAGTATTTTATTTGAATCAAATATCAATATTGTCATTGGCAACATTTGTCCATTGAATTACTGTTTTTTAATTTTCCAATATATACACAATGGCAATACTATTTTAAGACAAGTTCCAGTAGGATTTTCAGCCAGTTTCTAGTGTTCTTTGTCCTTTGTGGTTTTTAATTATCTGTGAGTCATTTAATAAGTCCAGTAAGAAAGATTTATTTATGATGACAAATCTACTGTAACTTATTAGAAAAGTGTTTTACAGCAACTATAGGTTTATTTGTCCTCTTCTTTTGCCTCTTCACTCTTTTCTTCTTCTTTTGCCTCTTCACTCTTTACTCCTTCATCTTTTATGTCCTCCTCCTCTTTTTCAACTTCCTTCTTTTCTCCTTCATCTTCTTCTTTGTCTTCTTTTATCACCTCACCTTTTTCCTCTTCTTCCCCTTTCTCCCCTTCCACTTCTTTCTCTGCCATTTTCACCTCTTCTTCCTCTTCATCCTCATCTTCCACCTCCTCTCCCGTTAGGCGCTCTAGGTCTGCAATGCGATATCTCAGAGCCTTGTCAGTGGTCTTGTTCTTTCCCAGAATCCTCTTTAGCTTGAATTGCGTCAGCTCCATCATGCTGTACAATTTGTTGACCTTCTCTTCCAGCTCCTTGGCCTCAGGCATGATGTTAGCTGGGTCCAGATCTATCAAATTGTCTTTCATCAGGATCTCCCGACCTTTGTCCTCGAGCATGCCTTTGGCATCAGGATACTCCGTCAGTGACTCCATCAGGTCATCCTTGGACAGGCAGAAGAGGTCTGAGTATCCAATGCTGCGGATGTTGGCTGTTCGACGATTTCCTGCTTTGCTGCCTTTAATGTTAAGAATACTGATCTCACCAAAATAGCTGCCGCTTCCCAACACACAAAACTGCTTGACCCCATCGTCGGCGACAACGGCAAGTTTTCCATCTTTGATGATGTACATCTCACGGCCGATGTCGCCCTTTTTGCAGATATAGTCTCCAGGACTGAACACCTGCGGCTGCAGCTTGAGCACCAGCTCTATCAGCAGGCCTGCCTCACAGTCTGCAAAAATGCGCACTTTCTTGAGCGTCTCCATGTGGACTTGGATGGCGATCTCGGCCCTTAGCTTGTCTGGGAGATACCTCAGCACCTCTCTTTCGTTCTGTGCCTTGCCGTTATTCCACAGGAAGTCAAACCACTTGATGACTCGCAACTCAAGATCCTTGCTGACCTTTCGGACCTGTGGATGAAATGGGAAGCTTTAACGTATCATAAGAGAACTTGTTATTTTTGTTATTAAGTAGAAAAAAGAGGATTTCCATCTACCTGCATGTACTGCTTGATGTTGTCAATCCGGGACTGAAACTGAGCTTGGGCAGCATTCATGTTGGAGATCATTGTGGCGATGTTCCCCACGATGGTGGCAAAGATCAAGACCCCCACTAAAAAGTCGGCCACGTGGAAGAAAAACTCAGAGTCCAGGGCTGGCGGTGGAGTTTCTCCAATGGTCGTCAGTGTCAGCGTGGACCAGTAGAGGCTGAACGAATACTTCCTGCCAAACTCCCCAAACGCTGGCTCGTCAGGATCAGTCAGAGAGGGGTAAACCCAGTCGTCAGCACCGAAACCAATGTATTTGGAGAAAGAAAAGTAGAAGCAAGCGTTCCAGTGGATGATGATGAGGATGTACATGATCAAGTTTGAGATGCGGAAGATGTTGGGGTAGTTGGTTTTAGTTTCCGTCCTCGTGAAGAACTCCATCATGCGGCCGATTCTCAGCAGCTTGTTGATGCGGATCTCTGGGTAGTCGAGGCCGAGGAAGAAATAGAGGAAGTCGGTGGGCAGCATGGAGATAAAATCGAGACGAAACTGGAAGGTGTTGATGTAGCTATCACGTAGCATCTTCTTATCTTTCACCATCAGGCCTTGCTCCAGGTAACCTGCATTCATGTAGAAAAATGTACTATTAAGAAAGTAAGAGAAAGGTTGGAAAACGAAAGTATAATAATCACTTGTAATCATTGATTACACACAGATTAATTCAAATGATCATTATTTTATATGCGTTCACAATTTAAATACATTTTTCAAGAATTGTTCTCACATTGCAATTAAAGTTTCTTTTCTGTTGATCAGTGTTTCAAAAAATGATAACCCCCCCAGTATGTCCACCTTCCCTCCTCCCCCTTAACATCTATTCATCTGTCCACTACATCAAATAGCTCCTGAATTCCATTCAAACTTTCAATCCTTTACCACATTTTGATTGGGAGTCATCTTTCACCTGTTCTGGTCCTGAAGAACATATCAGCCAGGTAGATTATGTCTGAGGTGTAGTCCAGAACAACCCAGTAAATGAGGTAATCATGCTGCAGCTCCTCAAAGCAAGCCCTGTAGGAGAAGATAACCATCAGCGTTGAGAGTGTTTCGTAAAGCACCAAATTCGCTACATCCCGCTGCTGTCATTATTGAAGTCTATTCAAATGAAATCTAACAACTTGGCACCAGATTTGAAAGAACAAGGCACAAATGCAGAACCCCTGTGGATATTCTTTGCAAGTATACGAATAGCACTTAATGGAGCTGGATTGAATTGTGACCATATGACCTGCAGAAAATTGCAGTGTTATTTATAGAAAATACCTGGCTATGATCATGGTCCAGTTGTACATGACGGGTAGTGTGATGATGAATAGCCAGTTGTAATATAAATTCCCAGCAGGATTAATGACAAATATCTCTTTGGACCTATGGAAAGAGGGACATAAAGAGTAAATTAATATTAGAAAGTGAAAAACTTGCCTTGAGGAAGTCTCTCTGAATGATGCACTTACTTGTCCTTTTCCTTTTGTTTTTCTTTCTCCTTTTCTTTCTCCTTCTTTTCCTTTTCTTCCTTTTCCTTCTCTTCCCTTTCCTTCTCTTCTTTTTCCTTCTCTTCCCTTTCCTTCTCTTCTTTTTCCTTCTCTTCTTTTTCCTTTGCCTCCTTTTCTTCCTTTTCTTTCTGGTCCTCCTCCTCCTTTCTGCAACACACATACATACATTGTAGAATACTGTGCATCAAGTGCTCTTTTAAGGCAAAGCTTGCTAAAAGGGTTGTAATAGAAGACAATTACACTTTCTTCTCTTTCTTCGAAAAATCATTAATTAAGGCATTTAATAGGCCTTTCTGAAATGGCTTAATGCATCAAAGAGACAGTGTCTCACAAGGGCATTTATCTCTGTGTGACTCCATAATCATGCTCTTCATTGTTATTGCTGTTATTCATATTTTGCAGACAATGAAGGTTTAATTCAGGCGCACTGGAAGAAACAGAGCATATTACATGTGAAGTTAATTAACTGTGTTATTTTACTCATTAACGTATTATAAGCTCTCTGTTTGGATAGTATGAAACGTGTCTTTTGCTTACGGGTCACCATCGCTGGACTCGTTGCGGTCTTTGGAGAGTTGTGGTTCAGTTTGAGGTGGCTCAGTGACGTGAGGATCAGTGGTTGATGTCGCCATGGCAGCAGATATGTTTACCCTGGAAACATTTTGGAAGCATGAAATGACTGGAGGTTAAATACTCCCACATACCAACTTGGTCTGTCCTAGCAGTATGATATGCAAAATAGACCCTCGGATTACATACAGCTGAAACTAGTTGTCCATTATGGGATTATTCAATAGAAAATGTGTCATTTATTCATTTTAAAGACATAATGGCAAGATGAACTGCTACCACCATCCCAAATGTGTATATTTCATTGTTTTCTTGGTCTTATGTAATAGTAAAATTAATATCTTTGTTGGTTGGGTAAACAAGACTTTTGAGGTGATTGGATTTTATCAGGGAGAGTTTTTTTATTATTTTCTAGCATTCAGAGACCAAATTACGACGGCGTATTAGGGCCACTGTCGAAAAAAAAAAAAAAAACACGGAGCCGAGAGAGGTGGGCAATATTCTGAGATTAAAAGTCACAAATTTGCTAGTTTTAAAGTGGCAAATTTGCGACTTTAAAGCTAGCAAATTTGCGAGTTTTAAAGTGGCAAATTTGCTAGTTTATTACGATGCTAACAAACGGCATTTATGCTAGCTAACTTCCCATGAATGTAGCTTTTATCTTTCTAATTAATCCATCCCGTGTGTCAATGCTTTGCTAAGGTTTAGGGTGATGGCTCTTGATGGTTAGTGTTGGTTAATTTTATATGGGCCAAATTGTCATCTTACGGTATGTGTGTTTGTTGATCGGGTGGTTTGGCTAAGCTAGCGGTCATAGAGGAAGTAATCACGTAGCTTGACCCGGATGTTTGCCGTTGCTATGACAACAAGTGAAAGCTACCGCTAGCTTAGGCAAACTACCTGCTCAATAAACACAAATAAGATAACAATTTGGCCCATATAAAATTAACCAACAATAACCATCAACAGCCATTACCTTAAGGGCCTTAGCAAAGCGTCACACGTTGGGATGAATTCATTAGAAAGATAAAAGCGACATTCGGAAGCGAAGTTAGCTAGCATAAATGCCGGTTGTTAGCATCTTAATAAACTAGCAAATTTGCCACTTTAAAACTCGCAAATTTGCTAGTTTTAAAGTCGCAAATTTGCCACTTTAAAACTAGCAAATTTGTGACTTTTAATCTCAGAATATTGCCCACCTCTCTCGGCTCCGTTTTTTTTTTTTTTTTTTTACAGTGGCCCTAATACGCCGTCGTACCAAATGATTAAGAAAGAACATAAATGTATGTATGACCGTTCTGATGCTTTTGATGATTTTTTAGAATCAAAAGTTTAAGAACAGATGTGTTTCAAGCTGCATTCACACAAATATATTGTATTTTTTAAATGAAAAAAACAACCCTTTCCAAAACGGTGCATCAAATCATTATTTCACACTTGCAGTCATTTAATGGTGATACACTAAACACAATATACAATGTGTGAAATGTTTCACACAGTATGTTAATTGTTATTTATTTGATTTATTTGGAATTCCATCCACATCACACCTACAATAATATTGCCCTTGTCCTGATTGAGCTTAAATAGCCTACTGCAAAATAGTTTGTTCAACACTTCTCCTAAATGTGTCTTTAATTGTTTTTTAATGCACCTGTTACTAATCAATCTGCCTCAAATCACTTTGGGCCAACACCTGTTGTTTGTAAATGTCCTATAAATATGCAAACTTGAAATTGAAATATCCACAGCTGTGTTATAAAAGACCACAAATCATTAAACATTTCATGATTGCATCCATCCACACTTGCAGTCCAAAACCACAGTGGGCAGAAGAGCAGAGGATAAGCTGAAATGGTGATCACACAATAATAAGTCTAGTGATGTCTCATAGTCCATTCAATTTTGAACAACTTACCTTTTCCACTAGCCCTGTGATAGACTGGCGACCTGTCCAGGGTGAACCCCGCCTTCGCCCAATGTCAGCTGGGGTCAGCTCCAGCCCCCCACGACCCTGAATACAGGATAAGTGGTAGACGATGGATGGATGGACCTTTTCCACTTGTTATTGTAATGTGAAGTCCATTTTCCTTTTATCCTTTCGTTTTTTTAAGATATGGAAGCTGAACACTCACAGCAGCAGCCGATTTATCTTATTAATCATAAAGTGCTAATTCAAATAATATCCAAATGTAGCTCGACAAGTATCACCTGCATTGAGACTAACTAACTGTGTCATAGAGTCTCAGTGACCCTGACAAGGATTTGTGGATTAGAGTTGGCTGAGAGGAGGAAAGACAAAGTCAGTCATCCTCCTTATTTGTCCACTCCGGTGGGAGATGAGATTCGTTTAGTGAAGCTTGGACAACCTTCACTTATCTGTTAGTGAACACTGAAAAAAAGTGTTTACACCTCTTCTTTTTAAAAAAAAAATCTGTGACAGGCTATCATATTCCTGACCATTTGTGGAACATCAGAGGATTAAGTCTGTCTGCACACACACACGCCACGCTGCTCAGTCAGCACCCTCAGCCACGTCCACCTCTGATCCTATTAGATCGTGCCGGGCATTCAGATTCCAGGTCAGGTGGATCTGGTTCCTATTACATGAATAATAATCATGTGGGTGAAATTAAATCTGATCCTCTATCAGTGTTGAATGCTACATCCTAATAGCAGGAGCTCCTCCTCCCCTGCATAGACCTCCCGTTGTCCCGAAGCAATGGTTGGCTGTTTTATTTTCAGACAACAAAATGCACTGCTCTTACATAAAGTGACATCTCTGGATGTTTAATTCACATTGAATCATTTTGCATTGGATATGAATGATCATGGCATTACATGTTTTTGTTGATTGGGTCAGCTTAGGGGAAAGGCAAAAATACTACACTTTGCACCAGCTACTGTATGTTTTAGATGATCATGTTATTTTTATTATTATTATTATTATAATCAGTATTGCCCTTATTTAATAGTCTTTTCACAGAAGACATTTTGACGTGTACCAGCAGGAAAAGCACTTGTGTAAATAACAACCCTATAAACATAATAACCTGCTTCAGTTTCACGGTGCTGGTGTTGTGCATGCTGGCATTCTGTCTAAGCTTACTGGGCCACTTGAATAGGACAGAACCACCATTAATTAATGAATGTTAAGAGTAACACTTGTGCTCTTAATACTGTAACACTTCCAAATGTTTGCTGTGAAAAATGCCTCATATTTTTTATCGGATTTGTATATTTCTCTTCCACAAACATTCCCGACTAATTGATCACCGCCGAATTTCAAGTACAGAATTCTAAACCGTATTTTAATTGGAGACAGAAAGAAGAACAACATTTTTCCAATTCTGAACTAAAACACACACTTCACTTGTTTTTCTTCTCTGTTCAATATGCCACAGCTTTTCCATCCTCTGCACTTGCATACTTCCTGTTGCTAACAGCTAACGGCTAACAGAGGAGCACTTACGGTGCTAATAAGAGCAAACTAACTACACTTCTGCCACTCCAGTTGTGTCAAGCTCAGCTGTCAGTGGAGCAGCACTGGCATCAGGAGCAGCACCGGCATCAGCAGCAGCATCAACAACAGCATCGACAACAGCATCGACAGCAGCATCAACAGCAGCAGCATCAACAGCAGGGACATCAGCTGCAGCATCAACAGCAGGGACATCAGCTGCAGCATCAACAGCAGGGACATCAGCAGCCGCATCAACAGCCACCTCGGAGGCTGCAGGGGTAACGTCAACGGGAACCACATCAACGGGAGCTACATCCAATGCAGCAGCGTCAACTGCTGCAGCATCTACGGGAACGTCAACCACGGCTGGCTCGACAGCTGCTGTAGGGTCTGCTGGTGCTTCCTCAACCACAGCTGGCTCAGCCTCAGCTGCCTCCACCTCCTCGACCTCCTCTTCCTCATCAGAGTTTAGCGGGACAGCAGGAGCACCGAGTGCTGCAGCTTTGGGGGCCGGGCCATCCTGCACAGAGAAGATGGACAGGAAATTAGTACTTTACACAGAAAGCCCAAACTGATGGCAGTGTGTTACGAAGATGGACATTTACAAGGCAGGGAGGGTCCAAAATAAGATGCCAGTGTCGGTATTAAAAAATAAAACATTCACATGTAAATGCGACAGAGAAACTAAAGAGGATATCCTACAGCTCTCTTTTTAATGTGCATATCATGCAATCAACAGGTAGGTGTTCTGTAGATGCCTGCTCACCTCTGTCTCCTCCTCAGATGCATCTTCAAGAGCTTGGGGAGCAGGAGGAGGGACATCCGCTGACTGGACCGGAGCAGAATCCACCTGAATACATTGTAATGAAAACAGCATATAGAATTGTGACAGATCAGAATTTGCGGTGCTGTATGTGAGTTTAGCACTCCGGCTGCAGCTGGATCAACCTGAGCTCATGAATTATTCATTAATATAATGTTATTTGTTTGTTTTCAGATACGTCTGAAACTAAAATCATATAGTCTAACAAGACATAAACTTACAGGAGCATCAGCAGCAGGCAGGAAGGGGTTTCCAACTACTCCCTGAAAAAATACAGATTACGGATTATAATTAATGTTTAATGTCAAACCATCAAAATGAATGATGATTTATATGTCTTTTTTGGTGAAACTACAATGAACCCCCACTACCTGCTGCTGGTACTGTCTGTACATCTCCATCCACCTCAGGGCCTCATTAGCATGAGCTGCAACCTGCTGAGGAAATACCAGACATCTCTAGACATGCGCTGCAATTAAGCCAATTATCCTCCCTCTGTCAGACACCTATCATAGCACACATTTGATGACATGACTTAAACATGGTATCACATGCAACGGCAGACAGACTCGGAAACCTTGCAGAAGAGCAAAAGTCTTACTTTTTCCTCATTGCTTTCACTCTCCGATACCTGAAAATCAAGCAAGAGGAACGAGGAACATTATGCACTTTTTTTAAAGCAAAACAACATATAAAAGATCAGATTTGTGATCAGAATAATATCATGTTTAGGAAAGACTTACAGGAGCAGCCAAGGTGGTGACCAGCAGGCACATCATGACCACCAATAGCTTCATCATGATTGTTCCTACAAAAAAACACACACATATTATGTACAATAATGACATTCTTTCCTTCATTTTCTTTGCTAAATTAAATAAAACAACAGATAAGATAAGTGGATTCAGGACTTATATCAGCAGGACTTTGTTTAACACAGAGTCAAATTGTTTCCATAAGAAAAGTCCATCTCAAACCTGTTTTTGTTCCTGGTGCAGAGAGAAAGTAAAGATGTGTCTCCTCAGGGATGGAAAGTAATCTCCCTCATCCCTAACATGGATGCCATTTATATACAGGAACATCCTGTGACAGCCAATCACGTCCAGTAAAACTCACAGAGCTATGTGTTTGAAGAGATATCCTGAAAAAAAGCATTTAGGCTCAAGGCCCCTCTTATAGTTAATTACATGCTGTGCAAGTATGCTGAGCACACAGGTCCCTCTCTTTATTTCACTCAACTGAAAAGAGAAAAGATGAGACGGCATGAAGCTGACATAAGCATGCAATGATAATGAATGACTTAGTTGACTGAAAACATATATATATATATATATATATATATATATATATATATATATATATATATATATATATATATATATATATATATATATATATATATATATATATATATATATATATATATATAACACATAGAGTGACTTACAGTAAATTAAGTACAAAGTATTTACTATCTAATAATGGCCTATAATCATTCATGGAGTTCATTTATTCTGCAGAGTGATACTTTTAATACTTTAAGTACATTTTTATTGATAATACTATTGTAATTTTACATACATTCTGAATACAGGACATTTATTTGTAATGGAGCATTTTTATATGATTTTACTGTCTTTGAATAAGTTGTTGTTCCAATTCGACCAGCATTTAATATGTTTTCCAGACTACCCATCACCGTGTGTGTGTGTGTGTGTGTGTGTGTGTGTGTGTGTGTGTGTGTGTGTGTGTGTGTGTGTGTGTGTGTGTGTGTGTGTGTGTGTGTGTGTGTGTGTGTCTAGTACTTTCATGTTGTCTGAGTTTCCACTGATCCCTGTGTTTGTTTTAGCTGGTGTGGTTGTATATCACAGTGATTTTGAACATCGCAGGCTTCTTATGTTTGTTTTTGGGGTTTCAAATAGATAATGAAGGACTTACTTTGTAATCTGCAAAACTGTATTCTAGACATTTTTGCATCCAAGCTGCTGAGCTAATGAATTTCACTACACGTAGGATCACTTCGTTCATTTTTCAAAACTTGTTCTCTTGTTTTATTGGCACACAGTGAGATTGTTCCATTGTTTGCTCCCTTGAGAAACTGGGCAGCGAGCGGAGTAACAAGGATATTCTCTTTGTTACAAGATGACACAATTGGATGAATAAAAATACAAATCAGTCACATCGTCATTAATACTGAAGCAGGTGTAGTTTTGGTTTGAGTTTGGATTCAAAAACCTTGCAAAGCAACAAAAAGCTATAATATCCAGGTAAAATATCAACAGTAAAGGGTTGATTTGCCTTCATGTGGGAGAAACTTAACCTTGCATTGAATTCACTACTGTGTAGGTAGTTAAAGCCCAAAGTGCCTCTGAGGCCAAGAGGAGCCCTGTTCTTTAACTCATTTTTTATCTCAGATGGTTTGCGTGATACCTTTGCTTCTTTGTGGGTCTAAATCCAATTTAAGACTTTTCCTCTGTGATTTCTTCTGTGTAGGCTGTCATTTGTAACATGGATCATGTCTTTTTGTTCCTGGTTCTAAGCCACACTCATGACATGACTCTACGGGTGACAATGCCGGCTGGTCCCCCCTTTGCTCCACCACTTCTGTCTAGACAAAAATGATGAACCCCCTGACTTTGTGTTTGCTTATTCAATTAAATATCTCAGCTTCTCACCCGAGGACGTGAGGTTGACATTTGTGGCTTTGAGTGAAATGTCAAACTATTGGATGGATTGCAACGTATTTTAACCAAGCCTCATTTCCCATAATTGTGATGGTCTGATCAGATTAAAACATTGATTGGTCTGTCACTTTGAATTCGAACCAAACGTGTGAAAACCAATGACATCAGCCTGAACTGTATTTGGTATTTAGTGCTAATTAGCAAATCGTTAGCATGCTATCAGAATAAACTAAGATGACAAACATGGGAAATGTTAAACCTCCTTCATCAATACTGGGAGTATGTTAGCATGCTGATGTTCATATTTATCTCTAACTATATTACATACTACTTCTAAACATGTGTTGACTATGCAGTGTGTTCACAATGTATTGCTGAAACGTTAATCTTTAAAATTCCAAATATATGACCTCATTTGAGTTATGGCTGTCTTTCCTATTCTTACTTAGATGTCTGTCTGTGCAAACATGGCACTTGAATAGGCGGGTGTTCTATATATTGTAAAAAACAAAAACGGTTGCAGATGTTTTAATTTCATTGTCTGACAGAAGTGACAGAAGTTAAGAATGTATGTGGTGAAGGAAAGGGAACTTGAGGGGAAGAGACTATATGGCGCCTATGTATTTAAGTGTCTTTGAAGAGATAAATACAATGTCATGTTGTGGCAGGCCTTTTTTCCTGGAGGGGACTGATGATCAGGAAGGACTTTCCCTGTATGGTATTTATTTTTCTCAGACATTTAACTTTTACTGGGGGGGGAATTTGCTCAACCACTGTGACAAATTATGTTCACCGTGTGTTGTAATTGTGATGCAGTTGTAATTGTATGATACATTTACGGTAACTGCACTGTACATTTTATATCAAAGAACAGCTAATAATAGCTAAAAAAAACCATCTTTGAAATCCTCCTTCTAGCTCAAATTCAAGTTCCAAATTCAGTTCTTGTAAGATCATATTTTCCAGGGGTAATAGCATTTGGCTCAACTTCTATCTTCTATCTTCTATCTTCTATCTCTGTTGTGATTAACAGCTCAGAGGGCGGAACCGAGGTATAAAGGAGGTCAACAATTGGCTGAAAGTTACACTTCGGACTTTCAGGCTCCCAGTACGTGTTCATACTCGGACATGTTGTGAACTTCTTGAATCTTCTTCTGAGACTGTTCTGCTTTTCTCTGTTTTATATCTTTGTAAACAGTGATAATCTTTGGGTTGTGGACAGTTGGTAAACTAGTTGTTTCAACTAACAAAAATTAGTGTCCGGGCTGCCTTAAAATTTTAAGTTAGCTGAACTTGTTAAGATTAGTTGAGACAAATGTGTAACGATTCAATAAACTGTTCTAGCCAAATAAACTTAACCTTTAGTTTAGATAACTTATTTAAAATTCAGTTCCTATAGACCTTTTTAGTTGAGTCAACACAATCTTAAATTCTTTCAACTGGAATTCCAAAGCTGAAAATAATTAATCTACAGTTCAGTCTACCTAGCAGGGGCGTGTCAAACGGTGTGGCGATTCCTGACTAGTTCTCAGTACCCCCTGTGTGCTACCTTTGTAAAAATGTTGGAAGTGCTCTTGGTTGAAATGACAAAAAACATTGTTTGAAAATCTGGGAAATTGGAGAAATTGTCATTGGCACAACTTTTTTTTAGATCAAACAATTAAATCATTATTGATAGAAAAAACAATCAGCAGGTTAATTGATATTGAAAATAATCTTGAAGCTCATTACGTTACCACATAGAAATAATGCAATTGAAAAAATGAATTGCTTGAAAACTTAGACTTTAATTCTTGAGTATTATATGACATTTAAGGCATTTCAAATGAGTTACTAAAGATATGCAGCAAATTTGTTACATACTGTGGAAATGCAGCATTACAAAGTACTTAAGTAGCACAACAATGGGGAAATCTATGAAGACTATAAAGAAGAGTAGAGAATTATTCAGAAATATGTTTAATTCTATGCAGATGGCTTTCTTCTAATAGTTAAGCATTGCAAAAGCATGAATGAAAATGGCTATTTCACGCTTAGCATTTTTATCCATGTAACATCATTGATTGAAGGAGTAAGGAATAGTTTCACTTTCTTTGCATGCTTCTCATCCACTTCACACCGCTGCTGGCATCTGCAAAGATAAATAAGCAATTTAACGGCAATATTGGGAAGACAGTAAGGAAACAACTGCTACAGGATAACACCGTGACCAACCTCACTGCCATCCACATGTGTTCCCTGGTTGAACTCTGCCTAAAAACACCTACTTTCAGTACAATAACACGGCGGAGATGGATGAATGAGACGGCTAAATGAAGCCATGTTTGTCTCTCTGACAGTATCAACAACCAAGAAGTTTAATACCGTAACTCCCCACTAGTCAGTTAGAGCTGAAGAAGCCTCTTGGATGAGAAGCTCAAAAACCCTAAACACTTTCAAAGATTACCAGGACCTGGATGAATGAGAATCTCCACAGACAAATATCGGGAGGACATTTGCTATATATTCATATTGCCAGTCATTTACAATAATTAATTTGCAGTTAAAACTCAGATTTAGAGTAAAATATAGATTGATAACTACCTGGCTTGTCTGCGTGGGCTGATCCTGCTGAAGAGGCTGCATGGGATCCTGGGATGGAAGAGCATTGGCAAATGAGGGGATCTGAAAAACAAAGAAGAAATGTGAAACTTCAGAAGTAAAAAAATGCTCAGAATCAAACAAATTAACATCTTCAAACACATGTTTCTCCTCACATTTGGGATTTGCTGAGGAATATTTTGAGGGGGATATTCAAATGGGAGCACCTGTGGGGGAAAAAATGAAGCTGGTGAGTAAAACAGGATGTTCAAAAAACTATGAAAAAGTAATAGTAAAATGTATTTTCATTAAATCTCACATTTGGCATATGAGGGGCATTTGTCATAGGAGGGATGTTCGTCATTATCTGGAAAAGAAACACCCACATTTAGTATTCAACCATGTAAAACATATTGTTTAGAAGTCATATTTACATAATATATTCTTTAATAATGTAAAATGTTTACCCTCTGCTGGGAGAAGTCGTAGGGGTAGTACTGCAAATGTAAAAACAAATTAGCATAAACATATCTCATGTCCCAAGGCTATGTTTATTTGCTCAAGCATGCTTCTACAAGCAATGTGTGTTTTCAATACATTGTCGTGTTGCTTTGTCTGTTAAACTGAAAAGGGGACAACTCCACACTTACAACTTCAACACTCTGTCTGCCCGCTGGCTGAGGAATAGAGTATTTGATGAAACCAAAGGGCTGCAGAAAGAGAGAAAACAGAGAAATAAATCAATGAAAAGTAGTGAGGTAGGTGATGTTTTACCACATTTTTTTAAAAAGGTGGTTGTCTGTGCTCACCTGTGCAGCAGTGGATCCACCTGCACCGCCAAATCCATGGGGATAAATCTGTCAACAAAAAAACACAAGCATTCATCATAATCACAGCAAGGGAATACAAATACATCTCAGTTAAAGGCTGTTTAACAGAGATAAGAAAGGGTCTGACATACCAGCTCCACGCTGTAAGCGCCAGGTGCTCCGTGTGGCGGGAGAGACTGTCCAGCTGTGAAGGGATTTCTCACCTGAATGGATGGACAAATTGTCAGCAGATAGTGAACGCAACATAGCAATATTTCTGCTGTGCTTTATCTACAACAAAGAGCCTTTGCTCATTCGTGTCCACGTTTTGATGCAGAAGTGAAACAATACACAATGTGATTACCTGTGAGGGTTGTGGCTGCTGCCTGGAACCCGCGTAATGAGGCAGGTAATGGAAGATGGACTGAAAATGAAGACAGACACAGAAATTGTTAGATAAAAAGACATCAGAACTCTTCCTGGATGGAGAAAAATAAGTTTCTCTTTATACTTACAGGTGCAGCTGAGGCCATGCCAGTCAGACAGAGACACAGGATGAGCACTTTCATTTTTGCAGATGATACAAGTCCTGCAGACAATCACATTAACAATAACTCGTACCAGATGGATGGTTAGGAGAAGATGCATGAACTTATGTTGAAGTTCTTTATAACTCACCTTCTGCGATAAGAAAAAAACACAGCGATGGAGCGGATGATGAATGTTGATATCGAGGATGATGCCAGGTGATCGTATGTTCTGCAGAGTAACTTTGTCTTTTATAGGGCGCCAGCTCACCTGAGAGCCAATCACAGTCCGTGGGAGTGATGCTACCCAATAAGTAGGTGCAGTACAGCTGTCTAGTCTCCAGCTTTACTAAATGACCAGTGGTCAAATCCACTTTCCGTGTAATAGCAGACCTTTTTTTGATTACAATGTCTAGAGCGGTGCACACCCTCACGCTGCCTGTGCCTCATTCTGCCATAATAACAGTTTCATTAGGTGGCAACTGCAATATTACGTCGGTTACTTTGACGTTATAGGTAGTAAAGATGCATTCTATCTTACTACGATATGAATGTAGATGTTTTTCCAGTTGCATTCATGTCGATTGTGTTTCTAAATCACAGACACGAGTCTATCCAGGCAACTGATGGGACTAAAAATACATACCTTTAGAATGATTTCATCACAAAATGCTAAATGTGATGCATGATTTACTCGACTCTGCTAAAGCAATCAGATGCATGATCGTTTTGTGGATTGAGTGCATAGGCGTGTTTTTATTGGTGGAGTTATTTTTATGTATTATGAAGTATAGCTGTAACAAAGGTGAGGAAGCAAAACTGGGATAATTTCATTGCGTAGCAACATTTTTATTTTATGACACTTTACACTTTTTTCACACCATACAGAGCAGAAATTTCTGTTACAAATGCATTTCACCATGTTTCATACTTTGGGAAAAGCTAGTGTTGGCTGGTCATCTTCCTCCTAAAGCTAATACATCTTTTGTTACCCAGACATGAAATATATGAATGTAAGATCATGTTTTATTGTTGTTACAGGCTGAATTATGAATTATGAATATAAAAACCCTTGTAAATATATGAATGTTGATTCATGTGTACCTATCCTGCTCCTTCCTCCTCCCATCCTGCTGAGTCTGATTGTTTAGTCATCCTCTTCCTCCTCATCATCCTCATCATCCCCGCGACGTCTGGCAGCCTGGAATAACAGAGGCTTCTGATGAGCCCTTGTAGATCCATGTTTCTTAACTCCTCAGCAGAAAATGAAATGAACCCGTCGCCCTCATCATCACTTCAATTCAGTTTCCTAACCGCTGCCGTCACTTGAAGCTTTTCCATTTAACTCAATCAAAGCATTTATACGGTTTACTTACTGATTCTTCAATAAATAAATGGCTCAAAATAAAAAGGTGTCATTCTTACTTTGGCAGTAGTAACAATGATGGGAACGATAGGTGCAGCCTTAGTAGTAGGTGCTGCAGGGGCAACAGTGACCGCTTTCGGCTGGTCGAAACCGAAGGGGAAGTACTGCAGCATAAGAAAGAAAAAAGATCGTTAGATTAAAGAAAAAAAATCACATAACTTCTGTCAGAGAACTAAAAACCTGCAGGCACCCACCACATCTGTGGTGTCTACACCGTTTGGCTCGAGGATCTCCTGCTTGATGATTCCACGGACCTTTCAACGACAACACATGCAAGCACACAGGTGCACTTTGATGTTGTTGGACTGTATATACTATTAATTATCTTTCATTCGGACAAAATAATTTGGTCTACATAGTAGTGTATTTAACACAGAACTCAAGCTATATTGTGTCACTCACAGGTCCTCCAACAACAGGCCTCCTCTGGGCATCAACTGGGAGCAACTGGAAAATAAAAATCGATCCAGATATCATACAAAGGAGTGTTTGATAGATATCATTCATAAAAAGTAATCATTTAAATGAGCGCTTACAACTTCCAGAGTTCCAACTGGGGCTCCAACAGGAATAACCAAGGCTGCCTGTAAAGAAGAAGAAGAAGAAGAAGAAGTCAGAGTCACTAACAGGCTCAGCTAAAGAGACATTACCATCAGTGGTGAACATATAATAGCAGACCTGTGTGCACCTTATTCAGTGATGTTTGACATTGTGTCTTTTCCTGTGGGTTTCTATGTGTAGGTCATAATTTACATACGGTAAGCCCATTTGAGCTAATGTACCTCAGCCGGAGCGAAACGGATGTCAAACTCCATGAACATCTGTATCTGTGAAGAAGCAAAGAAAATACAGCAGAATCAATGGAATGCAGGTCAGTGTAAATCAATAATTGTGTAATCTGTTATTGTAAATCTAGTTTTATTTACTGATAACATTCACACAAAAAAAACATGCACAAGAAGTCTTTTACATGCTCATAAAAGTTTAAACATCTACAATTCCAGGAAAATTGAGCAAATCCCAAAACTATTTGGAACTCCACAAGTGCTAACTAAGATTGTTCTGTCATATATTTAGACACTAAAACATGGAAGAGAAATATGTTTATATATTTTAGTAATAGAGGGTGTTTTCCTTACGGGGGCACAAACAGCAACCCCAAAGATGCAGGCAGCAAGCAGGATGAATTTCATCGTGACTGAAACTGTCAAAGAGAGTTGTTTTTTGTTGTTGAGTCATTAGACATGTCAATATTCATTTGAAAGAGCATTGAAATCAATTTCAAAATGTCATTTTATATGATATTAGTGGTCGACATTACCTTTCCTTCCCGGCAACACACGAGTACTGAAGGCTTGTCGAGGAGGTGGTGTGATCCCCGCAGAGAGATTTACTCCTATTTATTAGCTGACAACACAAAGGGCAAAGCAAACGTATGACAGGTGTTTGGTGAGAAGCCAAGGATTTTCAATTTTATGATGACATAAGCCATACCCCCGAAAGAAATGTCTTAACCCATTTTTGACACATTAATCACATTTGATCCCTCACTGATCAGGTTTGTCAGGTGAACCCTTGCAACATGTACTCAGCCCAAAGGGACACCATGGTTGCATGGGATTAGGAAACAAATATTATATAATGAAACTGTAATAGATATATTTTATTTAGGTGGTCATTCTGAACCCGTTTTATAGCAGATTCTGATCATATAATGATTATTATTATTATTATTATACAGTTGTACCATTTCTTAATTACTTCATGACAATCACAACATGTTTGAGGCCTATCAAGACTTCCCTATATTGACTCAAACTCACCCTCCGTTTGTTAAACGGCGACTGATTCGCCGGTTCCAATTAACCGCTGTACTGTACTCAGAAACCTGATTGCCTGTGGTGAAACTTTAATGCTGCACACTGGACACACCATAAACCGTGAGGAAAAGTTATCACGATGATAAGACAACCTCTTAAATCACAATGTTACTGGGCAGAATCACTCAGTAATATAAGGACCATTTAAGGCATTTGAGGGGAGTTAAACTGTAATTCTTAAATAGGAAAAAACACGTGTTTCCTTTACAAATGTGCCTGTTGTAAAATTGCCGTAAGCCAGTTTCGGTTGCGTATCACTGCACATGTACAATGTACTGTAATATGATCAGGGAATGTACTAAGTCACATTTTCCAATTTATGTGCATGTGCATGAAACTGAATATATTAAAGCTGCTATAATTCATATTTGTGCTGCCACTCAGAGTGATGAACCCACAGATAATTATCGCCCAATTGAGCAGTTCCTCTCTAAAAATGTTCTGCTTCTGCCTCTGCACTGTCGTCAACCTCATTTTCAGCCCCGAGCTGTTTGAAAGCACTAAAAACCCCACCGCATAATATACCTGCACAGCAGACACACACAGTTAGCAACTAGCTGGTGGACATAGTGGAGCGTGTAAGCAATGCTCACTGCTGCTGAGCAGTGGAGCAGATAAAGAGTCCGATATTTCCCCCAGGAGTCGGGGACCATAAACAGAGCTTACAGAAGCATGACTTCAAATGAATGTTATTGTGTAACATGTTTCCCGTAGTGACTAAAAAGCTGATAATATGTGGTTGTTCATGGCTTGTTTTCATTGCTTGCAGGTGACAAAAACATTGTGCAGGTTTAAGATAAGAATATATTTAAATGAAATAATGAAAAGGTTTAAACATGTCACGTTTAATCTTTATTATTAAAACAAAAAGGATCTTCTCAGTATGTTATGGGTGCAGTGGGTGAAACAGGTGCTTGCACAGTGGCGGTCTCCAATCCTACAGGCAGCCCATTAGTGTTTGGCTGTGGCCCGGAGCTGACCGGCCCCTGTGTCTGAGGGACGGCAGCTGAAGAGGTCCCCACCGTTGGCACGACGCCTCGCTGCTCTGGATTTACAAGCCCTGCACCCTGGCTCACAGGCTGAATGGCTCCTGCAGGCAAGTTTGTGAGCACGGTGCTCAGGTACACACCCAGCTGGTCCATTGTAGCTGCCATCTGAAACGCAGGAGAGAGGAAAGATGGTGGAGGAGCTCAGGGAGGAGGACCCATTGGCTCATCAGTGGGATCACTGAGTTCAGTGATTGAACAAGCTGAGATACAAATCTTGGCTGTATTACCTGGAGCTCCTCTGAGCTGAGACTGCCAAGTGGGGAGCTCTAAAGAAAGACAGCAAACGTCAAATAAACACAATCAGAAAGCATATTACAAAACAACACTGACCATTAATTGAGCGTGTTTTGCTTTTACCTTGGGTTGCTGTAGCATGTATATTATTTGGGGATTCTGTGGAAGATAATCATACAATCTGAGTATAATTACATGCTTTAAGTTTTGACACATTTTGAAGTAGAATATTTCATCTTTTTTATTATGAGCTCTGCTGTCCGATCATGTTTATAAAAAGGCAGAGACACCTGAGGTGCGTCTTCTGAAGGAGCAGCCCCAGAAGGCGTTACTGCAGGTAACGCTGGGCTGTTCGGAGGTTGGTGTGCTGGAAGAGGTGATTGAAGAATCATCGGGAATCCATATGGGGAGAACTTTGAACAGAAAAATGTTGTAAAATGTATATTAACATATATGTCAACAGTTTCTGCACTGACGTGAAATACAGCTGCAATTAAAACCCTCTCCAACTCCAAAAATCAGACAGTTACAATTACAAAATCACTTGTGGCAGAAAAACACATTAACGGTATCCAAGTTTCCATCTCAGAGTCAAGTCACAGATTGCAGCAAAGTACAGATGTTTATATTTCCACACTGTCTGTCACACTCATTTCAGGTTTCCTATACATGTTGACAGCATGAATCCTGCACTATAGAATTATCTTAAAGTCCCCCCAGGTGAAATCTTTCAAGCTGTCTTGTGGTTGTAAAATGTTCTTGCATTTGCAGTCTATAGTTCAGTGCAGAGCAGTACAGGGAATACTGTTTGCAGTGCATCATCCTCAGAACACAAAGACAGTTTTTTTTCTATCATCAAAAAAACTGGATCTTACCAGTTGATTCATATAGGAAGATGAGACAAGAGGGAAGTATCGGTAAGGAGGGAACATCTAAAATAAAGAAGAAGCAAACATTAAATTAGCTGCATTCTGATTAATTGAGCAGTATATTTGGGATGTATTGCAGTAAATTAATGTTTTTTTTTCTACTTCATGCCCTACCAGAGGCTGCTGCGAGTGTATCGGCTGGTTAGCAGGGATCTGAGATCCTAATATGCCCTGCTGCAGAGGGATGAGCATCGGACTGCCCCCTAGTGGAGGCCAAGTGTAGTGTTGCATGGAAGGCAAGAACTGGGGGCCACCCAGGGGACCTGGCTGCTGGGGGACCCCAGGCTGTGGTATCTCCACATTGGGAGAAAGTGGGGCTGGCGTCATGAGCGTGTGAGCATCACGTAGCTGGTTTGTGGCTTCAACAACTAGTCCTTGTGAAAGCTGGGGAGGAAGGACATCCAGACTGACCTGAAAATATAACAGAAAAAAAAAACCAAATGATCGTTGACACGGCAGATTTTCACATAAAGTTTGAATATAGTCAATAAATGAGCATACTTACTGGTACTGCAGACACCATTATGGAATAACATGATAATAGGATTAAGATAATCATTTCCACCCCCCCAAAAAAATGGTTTCAACAAGATCAATGAACGTTGTCAGGGAACGTCCACTTACAGCACAGAAGAGTAGATTCAATGAGGCACTATGAGACGGGCCATTGACTTATGCTCTGCTCATGAAGTGAGACGACCAATCACAGGGCAGAAAAAAGATCTAATCGTTTGGGTGAATGAAGCAATGAGTTGGAAGTCATAGAAAATCCATTGAATACTGCAAACTGCCTGTTTTCCTTCAATTAGGATGCTGTAATGTCTGCAGAAATAAATAAACATATAGAGAAGAACCCACGACCTGCGGTTTTCCTGTTACTCAGTGCACCTGTGGGTGCGGCTGACGTGTCAGTGTCTCACTGGTGTCATTATGGTCAGACCGAATATGCGTAATGTGCAACAAAACCGAGAAAAAATAAGAAGATAACATAGTAAAATTAAAAAGTAGGAGTAATGTTTCCATCATGGACCTTCGTTGGGCAAGAAATGAAAAAAAAAAAAGATAAACAAGATGGCTAGACACACATACAGCTACAAGTTGAAAGAACCAATCAAAAAAGGGGGCTGTATGAAGTATAAAGATATTGATTCATAAGGTGAAATTGATGCCTAACAAAGGACAATGACTTAAACATCTTTTAATCTAATACGTTCAAGTGCTGACTGTGCAGAAACTCACATGTTCTTTTATACAACATTCCCAGCACACCAGGTGTCTACCAAGGTCTAGCAGGTGTGAACTCGTTTTAGTTTGTTTCGTGTTCGTTAATTTTTCTAAACCTGCTTAAGAGGTAAGTTTAGAAATGATAACAGTGTGAGAACATTCCTTGATAACAAGATTACACACCTGGTGTGGCTGATGAGGCAGCCCAGAGAAGAGGGACCCCAAAGCAGACAGGCCGACAATGGAGACATTTAATTAATCAAAACGGTGGTCTTACAGGTCTTAAACTCCCAAAGGCAGCTTCTACCTGGTGTGTTGGAAAGTTTCCTGTATGGCACATTGCAAGTTTACACAAGTGCTCAAGGGAGCAAGCTAAAGCTGGAGGCTTTTTACTGTCACTCAAGGATCGACGTTTCATCCAAACATAGCAGTGCTCATATTGTGACAGCTAAATAGGTTTCAGCGCCGTGGGGAGAAAAGTACATCTTAAAATATATCTATAAATACGGGTGTTTATCTGGAGTCCATCCCAGCATGCACTGGGAATCAAGGAGACACCCTGGACAGGTAACTATTAAATGATACGGTGAACACTAATAGCCAGACACACTCCCTCTTATTCATAGCTACGAGGTGAAAAAAACACCTGACTATTATGTCTTTGTCACCTGGCAGAAATCTGAATCACCATTATTTAAAGTTGAATTAGAATATAAGGAGTACTCTTTACTTCTGAACATATTTATTTTGCTTTCAACTTTCTGGTTTATATTGTTATGTAGATTAGAATGTTTTTTGTGCTGCTGTAACATTTGAATTTCACCTTTGGGGATTAATGAAGTGTACTTTGAATCTGGATAGAGTTTATTTAAAAATAAGATAAAATGGGTATAATTTAACTTTGCATTGTAAATGAGTCTAGGTTGCAGTATGTATGGTCACAAAATTAACAATTAATTAAGTGATGCCTCATCAAAACTATAAGCTACATATTCAAAGTGGAAAAAACAAAATCCAAAAGGTTTTCTTGACAGAAATAATTTCTTCATCAAGTGTAAAATCCACACAGCATCAATATTAACCACAACGGACAAATCGACTGAAAGACAGGCAGACAGACTTTTATCACAAAAATGCAACCTCAACAATAACAAATTAATTACATTTTTTTTTAGCAAAACCTCAAGTAACAGTAATGAAACCTACAAAAGTCATTATTCAGTGCGTGAAGTGCTTACTCCACTCCTTCCCCTGCCTGTTGTTTGGCTGGTTTACATTATTTAACAAAGTTCGCAAGACAAATTGACATTGATAACCCAAAAAAATATTACATTCATAATGTGTAGCTGTTCAAAATCCACTCCTATGGCACAAAACACGAATAAAAACTTTGATTAAATTCTGCATTATGGAATGAGTACGGATTTGAATGTTACATTAAATAATTAAAACATTGACATGCCAGCGCAGTGCAATAAATGTGCTGAGTCATGATAAAAGTACAGTGCGACAGACTTCACCGATGAAGCAAAGAGTCGGATATTAAAGGCTCAATTCTCATCCATTCCTTAAGCTGTGCTGATCCAGGGATGGTGCTGTGTGCGCCCACTGACTGGATGTTACAGCGGTGTGTCATCAGCAGCCTCCCACAGGTCTCCACCGCTGACCCGAGACCAGCTCCCAACAAGACTCATAACTGCACTAATTATAAGTTCGGAATCACAACGTATCTTTGTTCACCATAGCTTTCTGCTAAATCTTTTAATGTCTGCACTGTTTTTAATTATTGCAAATATGTTTTTATTCTCTTTTCTTTCTGTAATGCATTTTTTAATTTATTATTATTTTCTTTTAATTCTTCTATTTTTTTTCTCACTTTGTTGTATGATGTGAAGCACTTTGAGTCTGCCTTGTGTATGAAATGTGCTATACAAATAAAGTTGCCTTGCCTTGCCTTGCCTTGCCTTTGTAGTTTGTATTTGTTTATGTGGACTCTGGCATTAAAAAGAGATGAACGACCAATAATACAGACTGAATGGATATAAAAACTTACAGAACAATACATGTAGAAAGGACCAATACTGAAATATACCGACAAAGACATGTAAATGTAAATGTGCTTTTGTAAAATTGTTTTCAACCATGGAAACATGATAAAACACTACATGCAAAACACACGCACACACACACACACACATTTCCATTGAGTAACTCAATCTGTTATTCCTGCTCTCAGATCAGTACAGTTCAACCGTTGTCTCCTCGAGGGCTCTCGGTGGTAGCAACACCTGTGGTCCCGGGGGGCTGTGGGCCCAGGGTTGTGGTCGGGCCCGGGCTTGTGGTCGGGTTTGGTTTTGGAGCTGGAGGTGGAGGAGGGGCAGGTGCTGGTGGTGGCTGCGGCCACAGACCAGGAAATGGCCAGACAGGGAAGGAAGGCCAGGGAGGAAACGGCCAAGACACTGGGTGATGGTTGCCTCTCTGCAGCAGGACGAAATATGATTATAAAATATTGTGACAAGTTGTTTTTTCTGTAATTTCACTATAGTTGATGATAGAATGGATTCGATTCTTACCTCATCACTGTCAGACTCGCTGCTGAAGTGATGAGAATTCCCTCTTCTCTCATCACTGTCTGAATCACTGCTGAAGTGATGAGAATTCCCTCTTCTCTCATCACTGTCTGAATCACTGCTATGATGGCAATTCTGAACAAAAACATTCAAATATCAATCAAATATTGGTGCGTTCTTCGTATTGAGATGAAAATCATTAAGACTGTAGCAGGAAAAGAAGATGCATTAGTTTGTGGTACTTACAGCTACATGGTCATTTATCAAGTAGAAGAACAGCAGAAGAAAAAGCTTCATCTTGAGCTTCAAACCGTAATTCAAATCCCCTGATAGGTGAAGCTCCCGGTGAACGCCGTCGAGCGATAAACACTGAATAAAATGTTAAGCCCGCGTTCGCTTTCTTCAAGCTGGTCCCTTCAGGAAACTCCATTAGCTTTAAAGCAGCCTCAGTGTGTCCAGGATGCCTTCGCCCTTTAAAGGTGTTACTTCATATCAGATGTGGTCGGTCTCATGGCAGCCTCCGGAGACAAAACCAAAATAGGCGTGAACGCTATTTCATTACTCGACTAGACTGTTTTTGAAACATTAAAGGTTCACATCCTGTTTATAATCCTCACAGACTTAAAGTATTTTCAACACATGCTGTGCTGAATTAACCACTCACCTCAGTCTGTACAGCTGATTACACACACACACACACACACACACACACACACACACACACGCACTGTGTCAAAACATTTGAATTCTGAGTTAAATGTAGAATATAAATACGCTCTAACACTTTTCAGTTATATTTAGCAAAGAATTCCAAATATTTGCCGTTGAAGTCGGAGAAGACTGACATGTTGTTGAAGCACTCTGCACTTGCGAAACAGTAATATGTTGCCTGGAGCTATATTTCCGCCTGCAAAACAATACTTGCTCAATCCTTTTCCCACTCCTGTAATCATATTGTTTACTCGCGGTGAACCTTTTCATTAAAGTCATTACATTTTTACGACCTGTTGCAAGTGTCATTCAGAGATTCCATCTCTGACTATCTCGAGATTTAAAAAAAAAAAAGGTTTTATTTCGCAATGATGGGCAAAAGGGGGTAGACCAACACTGATATTAAAATGTAATTCTTCACAGACCACTGGTTCCATCATCATGCTCTTTATTTGTTTTTATTTACAGTATATTCTTTTTTTTCTTGCAAAAGAATATCTGGGATAATACCTTTTTCAAAGACCTACAGTCAACAAGCCGAACAGCTGTTTATCATCATTATAAGGTCAAAACCTCCAGATATGGACACAAAGCCCATTATTAATCTCATTCACAAAAAACTAGCCTCGGGTCAAAAGGTCAATAATACATTTGATCAATCCTGTGCAAAAGTTATGTGAATATGGCGTTAGAGCATATGAAATAAGGTGGACACTATAGAAAGGAGAGAAGACACCATATAGCAAAAGTCGATGTTAAATCTTTATATTTTATTGCCATAACTAGACACAGCCATGCTTTGCATTAAGAAACTGAACTAAAATGTAAATAACTGTTTGTTGAAATTCCAAAGATTACAAAGACACGTTGAATCATCATTGAATAATTGAGCATTTAGTATAAAATGATCTCTCTCTCTCTCTCTCTCTCTCTCTCTCTCTTGTTGGTAAAATGGTACTTCCTTTAAGTTTCCTTTTCTGCTCACGTATCATGGGCACATCTATTCTTCATCTTTCTCCATTAATTCCAAAGAATTCGCTTTTGCTACAAGAAAGTTAATGACACATGTTCACATGACAAAACTTCGTGTTCCTTTGCCAAAACAACCCATAAAAATGGTTGTTTTCATCCCTGATGTGAAACTGAGGTGAAGAAAAGCCCAATTTTTGTAGAAACTCGTTTCACTTCAGAGGGGAGACAGATTCCCAAAATACTGTGTGACTTGGTCACACTGCAACAGAGGCTATCAGAGCATAAATCATTTTATATGTAGACTTTTTATGGATTTGCACTTTGCACAAAGAATGATATGTGATATGAGCAGTGCACATGAAATGTATTAAATCAAACAGCCATTTGTCTGTTTGATTTCTTTCTGGTTTCCCATTCCGGCTAGACTCTCTCAGGGTTACATACAAACCTGAGTCATTACTGTGACATTGTGAAATATACATTCAGTATTTCCTGCAATGGTGTTGCATTGGGAGTTCTTGTCTGTGCTTGAACCCCAGTGTGGTAGCAGCCGACTTTAACAGTCGCTCGGTGGCGCTGGATGGGATTGGTGATAAACCCAAGCACCGGTTGTTTCATTCATTCAGCTATATGGGGATCAGACCAGCAAACACACAGACCTTCAATACTTTTTTTTCTGGTATTATTGTTACAAACATGTTTCGTAGGGAGGTGGATGGATGAAACAAACACAGGACTTTTGTCCAGGAGACTGCTGTTCGTGTCCCATGTTAATTTAAAAGTGTCACCCAACTAAGTGGTTTCGTTGCCTAAACCTAACTTCCTGTGAAGACAGAAGTATATTTAGAAAATCCTTGTTATTATTTAGAAAATAACAAGGAGAAACTGACACGGCATCCCTCACATGTCCACAACTGACACTAGACGGGTTCATAGAGCGTCATAATTTGAAGCATATGGGCCACTGAACATGTGTATGTATTTGATGAGTTGGGAGCGTGAAGGCGTTGTGGTGGTTGAGTTTCAGTGAGAAAAACTAGATGTGGAACATTGATGCATTTTGGAAGAGAAATTGATTCCTCTTTTTTTCACATTATACATTATACATTATACGGTGGGCATTAGCTCAGGAGGTAGAGCGGGAGGACCCCAAGATTTCTGGTTCGATCCCCGGCTCCTCCTAGCAGAGTGTCCCTGAGCAAGACAGGGGACAATTGCTCCTGACGAGCTGGCTGTCGCCCTGCGTGGTTCACTCCGCCGTCGGTGTGTGAATGTGTGAATGAATGGGTGAATGTCAGTCATTCCTGTAAAGCGCTTTGGATAAAAGCACTATATAAATGAGGCCATTTACCATTTATACATGCGCAAGACCCCCAAAGAAACTGCAGGCAAACTCTCGGAAAAGGATGACTGGACTGCAATGTCTAATGAAATGCACGTGTACGTACATGTTCACCATAGCTTTCTGCTAAATCTTTTAATGTCTGCACTGTTTTTAATTATGCAAATGTTTTTATTCTCCTTGTCTTTCTGCAATGCATTTTAATTTTGCCTTTATTTTCTTTTGATTCTTCTATTTTTTCACTTTATTGTATGAAATGTTATGACGTGAAGCACTTTGAGTCTGCCTTGTGTATGAAAGGTGCTATACAAAGAAAGTTGCCTTGCCTTGCCTAAAGACTGTGATGTAACCCATTATATATGTCTTTGAAAGACCCCTTTACTCGGTCCAAGTCAACCCCTTCTTTTGTCAGAAGACGTTAACATAAATAAAGTTTTACATTTGTAAGACTTAATCATCAAAGTTTTTTTAATGTACAACAATAACACTACTGATAATGTGAAAATTGATTGAAATTGATTTGATTCTGTTTAACAGAGAGTAAGTGGCAACCTGACATCTATGTGCTGTTCCAAATATAATGAGATGAAACCATGTATATGATGGCTGACAACAGTCCTCACAACAGTCGGACAAACAAGAGGTGTTGGAACTGTCTGTCTAACTGTCTGTCCATCCATCCATCCGTCAATATATCCATCTAATCATTTCCATCACAGACACTTCACAGCTTCATTTTAAGAAAAACAGCTCATTTGTTTTCATTCATGAAGTTTATTTAGTATATGCCATCGAAATAGAGGGATTCGTATTATGATGGTCGTAGTTGAAGCAGGTTATTACTGCCGGCTGAGGGCAAGAACCAACTGGAGCAATTGTTGGATGTTTAAGGTAGCCGGGGTAGACTGGGTGGTCACGGTAGACTGGGTGTTCACCGTAGTCGGCTTGGTGGTGAAACGCTAAAAGAAAATATTCAAAGTCATTGTACAACAGATGAGTTTCCTGAAATATTGTACAGTAAATGACATTTCGATGTGTTTGAACGTTTGGTTGTAGAGGATGGAGAAAGGACTCACCTCACTGGAACCCGAGTTAGATTGAGAGTCAGAAGATGACCGAGCAAGTCGTTTATGCTCCATGTCCACCTAATAGAAAACCAAAGTTTTGTGGTGTTTTCATTCATACTGCTACAGTTATAGTAATTGTCAGCTGGGGTATTGATATTGAGCATGTGTTACACTTACGGGCTGAGCCAGAGTGAGGCTCAGGAGGCATCCAAGCACAATGACAAACTTCAGCATGGTTACGCTTATCTATCCTATTGAACAGGAGATAACAAGGAATAACTTAAACATATCACACAGAAAATACAGCAACAGATGGTTCATATCGTTACCTTTGAATCCAAACAACTTCAGCAGTCTGTCTCGCAGATAGTCGAGGAGGTTGTTGTATTCCTCCGAACGTCGAGCTTTTCTTATATACAGTTACAGACCTGGATTTCATCTCATTAGCATACAGCATTGTTGGGAAACTGCAAATATTAGGAAATCCGCTTCCACATTTCAAGGTGTGGCTAATGGTCAGACATGAAACCAACACCTGGATTGTGTGATGTGTACTTTTGATTGTTAAAATTGTTAATGTTTTCACAACGATTCACACAGTTCCCTTTACCAACATGCAGCATGCAACATCTCATGATCAACTCTTGGACCAGAACATTAACAACATTTGCCTTTGAACAATAACATGTGACTTATTACATGAGCTGATCTGAGAAAACAATAGCATCAGGTTGCATTACAATATGTATCAACGGTGTCTTTGTAAAGGTATATTTTATTTATGCATTGAGCATAAACCAATATAACTTCACTATGCATTGTTACAGTATTTTTAAAGAAATTAATCAGAATCAATTTGCAATATGCCAAGTGCACAGGTTATTCCTGTGATGAAATGCAAAACTGTACCTATTCCCAATATTGTAGAGGATAGCTACTGTCCTTTCCATTTGGACACAAGCTGTCATCGACATCACACTTACAGTTTTTTTCAGTCGCTAACAAGCGTTTGTCCAACCAGTTGTCACATTTTCAAAACTCTAAACACAATAAGCACAGCATCAGTCTTTTGCGGCCATACCATTCACACATTTCATGTCGTTTTCACACAATATGCAGTCAGTGAACACATTTCTACAATGCTTACATTTTCTTAACAGACAAGCTATACCTCCCAACAAAATTATGGATTGTTTATTTCCGAATGTTAACACACAACATCCCACAATAGCAAAAACAATATTCCAAACCTTAGATACTGTATTAAAACATTATTGCTTCTGCAATGATATCAGTTCAAAAACAATATATCTCAGCTGATACAGTTTTTTACGATTGTTTACACACTAAAATAAAAATGTCCACACAATTTGCAAAATTCTACTCCAAGGAGCAAAACACCTCCACAGATTTGCACAAAATTACACACAATGTCTGCTTCACCCTTTTTGCAAAACATTACACACAGGGATTTGTAAAACTCTACACACATTTTCACACCTTAGACACAGATAAGGATTGTGAGGTTACTTCCTTGTCATTACAATGCCCCGGATTGCCAAAGACCACACTAATGAACAAATTGGATAATCACATCCACCAAGTGTGGAAGCACACATGTGCTTATTTGAAAACGCAGCACTCAGGTGTGCTATAAAAGGTGTGTTCACCTGTCTTCAACAAAAATGGAAGGAGCTAGAAGAAGAAGAAGAAGAAGAAGAAGAAGAAGAAGAAGAAGAAGAAGAAGAGTGAGAATGAAAGGGGGAGCTCAAAGAGGAGATGAAGGAGGTAGAGGAAGAGGAGAAGGAGGTAGAGGAGGAGGCCCAGGTAGAGGAAGAGAAGAAGAAGGAGATAGAGGAAGAGGCCTAGGTAGAGGAAGAGGTAGATAAAATAAATACTTGAAATATTCAGTCTGCAGTATCAATGTTGTGCAGTGCTTGGTAAATTTATAGTAGGCCTATGTGTGTACATTCTCCCTATATCTCAAACTAATCATGAAGAATGTTGTGGGTTTGTCACTATTTTTTGACATTTAAATTATCCCTTACATAACAATGTCTGGCCAAAAATCTAGCACATGCTATTTCCTAAAATTAGTTTTTTTACAAATGTGTTTTTTATTTATCATAGCAGTGTGAAACTGGCTGCAATAGTGTCTGATCATTGAGGACATGTAAATGTAAATGACTGTGTTGGTTAAATGAAAACTAATAGCATTTTCACAAATATGTGTATATGTTTTGACTGTAGTGTGTCATTTTGAAAACAATCTAGGAATTATGCAAATTGAGTGTGGTGATTGGATAATTGTGATTATATTTTCAAAATTGCATGTAAACAATTGCAAAAAACTGTAATAAACAAACAATTGAATAATTGACACAGAGCTGATTTGTTGGGTAAATTGGGCCAACTACAGCTGATTCCAGTCTGGCTTAGACTTATTTTTTTTCTATTACATTGACATTTATACAGTAAAAGGAGGACTTTTAGGAGTGGTGTTTTAGGAAACAGAAACAGAAAAAGACAAACTTTTTATCTGAGCTTTTTGCTGTTGTTTTTTGTTCAGAATGCTCTTGTGTGTTTCATGGATATTTTGTTCACTGTAAGCAACACTGTAAAACTGTTTCTGTTCTATCATACTGTAAGCAGTATATCTACTGTACCTCCTGTAGTAAACAGTAAAAAAAACTGATTTGCTTTTTACTGGAATGCTTTTGAATATGAACATTACATGTAGACATACAGTTCCCAACCAAGAAATGTAGTGTAAAAACGGTGGATTGCATGTTTTGCATGCAAATACCTGTAAAACTGAAACATAAAAGTCTATGCTGTTTTTGTAATGTCAACAATAGCCAGTATTTTGAAACCTGGTGTACTTTGATTGACTGCATGTACCTTGTGAAGTGAAAACAAGTGTTATTCTTTGACAGAATAATTTCATTTTGAGTCAGACTTCCAGTGTTTTGGTTTAAGTAAGTGTGTGCAGAGAAAGATGTGTTCTATTTTGAAATGAAGAGTTAGTATATATTTAACAAAATGTGTTTTTGAGAAGAAAATTATCTATTCGGCCAATTGTGTTTTGTAGGTGTTTTGAAAAAAACTGTAAAGTCCTCTCTTGCAATATATGTGAGAACAAATCTTTTTGGCAGTAAATCTCCTGCCCAGATATCCAGACATCCGGCATTCATTGCATCAAAAAGAGACATCTGATCATGTGGTCATAAACTTCACCTCCACCAGGAAAATAATCCCTCTATGGGTTTGAGGAATGAAAGGTAATCTAGGGGATAATCTTGGGAAGAGCTGTAAACCAGTCTGTGACTGGGAGAGAATGGTGAAACGCCATATGGTCTCATATAATTACAACATGCCTCCTTTACTCACCTGGCTCTTTCACAGAGCTTACCAAGGAATCAAAAGAAACACCCAGTATCCTCAGTCCCAATCAGACGTCCATGTGTTTAATTTTCTTAAAAGAAGCATTTCAATTGCAGTCTAATTAACAGTGATTTTGTCTTATTATAGTTATTGAACTTAAGTGTAACTCTTTATGTAAACGAATGTAAATGGGAGTTTTGTTGGGGGTCTGGTATCTGATACTGCAACCCAGCCTCATTACAGTTCTGGAAATAGTCACACAACTGAAATCTAGTGATTCCTGCTCATGAATTTTTTATTTTTTTTTTTCATGTCACTCAGCATGAAAATAATGTCAATGTTTAAAGTGAGTTAAGATCCTTTTTGATGGACGGTTTTCCTCAACCTAACCAAATTTAAGGTTTCGTTTTCTAAACCCTAATGCGCTTTTTGGGGGGGGGTTCGCAAGATGATTTTTATTACTTTGAGATTTTCTTCTGGTAACATGGAAGTGAAAGTATTGTGTCAAAATTAAGTTGTTCACTCATAAATTACACGGAGATTACTTTGGCTATCCTGCTTTTATCTAATATTCAATTGTTATATGTAAAATCATATCATGGTTTTCAGGCTGTTCTTTTGTGGTGTCGTTATGCCGTGCTTGTATACGCCTATAAGTGTGTGCGTCCTATAAGCACACATTCTTATGTTTTAGTCCCCTGAATATTGGGGGTCACCAGTCTCTGGCACTGTTATTTTGGGGGCTGAAACGTTTGGGAACCCCTGTCCTACTGCACATAGGCCTACTTATTTTAAGCCCAACTGTGATGTTTCTCCCAAGACAAACAAACTGGTGTTGTTAATAAACCTACATTTTGTTGAGTAAAACAGTGCGTATATACACAAAAGATACTTCAAATTGAATACATAGTTTGAAAGTTGTTCTGAGTGACAAAGGAGCAATCAGGCAATCAGGCAGACAGGGTGACAGGAATCCTGGAGCACAGTGCAGAGACCCAAATGAGTTTGTGTCACACAGCGTGCTCTGAACACATGCAGCTACCAGCAGCTGAATTAATGATCTGGCACTGGATGTGTGAAGAGCCGTGTGTTGAAATAATGCAAGGCTGATGAACTGATGAGATGCAGGCGTGCAGAA
Source organism: Eutrigla gurnardus (assembly GCF_963514095.1). Classification (NCBI taxonomy): domain Eukaryota; kingdom Metazoa; phylum Chordata; class Actinopteri; order Perciformes; family Triglidae; genus Eutrigla; species Eutrigla gurnardus. The sequence continues at coordinate 23,236,599 of NC_139917.1, read as the reverse complement.
AGGAAGGGGTGATGAGCTGATTGATGGCCAGGGTGTGTGTGTGTGTGTGTGTGGAACTGGAAGTAAGGAACGAAGCCACGCCCACACACAGACGCAGACACAAACACGTAGGTGCTGGAAAATCAGAGGAAAACAAAATATCTGTTTCAAGGAAGCAATCAATGCATATTCACTGTTGCAGTTGGAATAGTTTGTTGTCAGACACAAGCCTCTGTTAATTTAAATGAATCAGTAATCACTTTTGACCAGGTGCAATGATTACGTTAAGTGTCACAATTACCCAGGTGAAATTAATTCATACATAACATTTGTTTGGCGCTATTAAAGAAAATTATTTGCAAATTATTCCAACTTCACCCTGTATATAGTTTTTATTGATTTACAGACATTTACAGTATATGGACCAATAATTGTAAAAGAAAAAAAATGTTGATGAGATCCCAGAGGCTCGCCTGCAGTTCCATCTACCGCCAAAGAGGCCGCTAGAAGCAACACATCCCAAATCTTATGGATTGCCACTTTAATAGATGAAGAAAAAAATACTTTCACGTAAAAACCAAAAACTCTGACAAAAAAGTCATTCATTTATGCACACATTTTATTAATTAATTATAGCATTTCAGTGTACATTTCACAAGGTTTATAGTGCGCAATGCAGTTTTTCCTCAGTCAGTCGGTTGCTCGTCTCATTTCCCAAATGGAGGGATCACCGGAGGAGGAACGGGTGGAAAAGCAAAAGGGAGAGCAAAAGGCCGTGGGAACGGCACAGGAATGGGGATAGGAAATGGCTGGAACTGAGGCTGCATGTAGATCTGATTCATCTGGAAAAGAAGAAGAAAAGCAGATTTAATATGGAGCTATATTATAGAATGTTATGTGATTATATCGATGGTATTTCTAGATACTGACCTCATCGCTGTCATCTGAACGTCTGACTCGTTTCCTCTCCTCAGAGACCTTAAGACACAAATGATCTCACAGCAAATGCTCTTTTCCCTCAATTCCTCCAAGCCATTCCACCGCAGCAATTAACAGAACATGCAACTTGTGGGCAGATCTGAAGATTGTTATTATTGGTTTGCGATACTTACAGGGACGGAGGAGCACAACACCGTGAAGCACAAAATCAAAACCAGCGGTTTCATAGCTGAGACGGGCGTCACCCTTTACAAAAGACAGACGGGCATCAAGTTCAGCTGCTGCTTCAACATTACAAACAACATCAAGGGGATCATCTTACCTTGTGGCAAATAATTAGGACTTTCCTGGAATAGTAGCCACCGAAGGCATCTAATTTAGCAGTGGTTCTCCTTCCGTCCAGGTCCACTATTTAAAGACATTTTTACTCCTCGGCCATCCAATCAGCTGCCAAAGTGGGCTGTGATTGTGTATTTCTAATATTTGTGAGAAATGTGATGAAACCATGGATGTGGTGGCTCATTCTGCCCTCAGTCACCACAAGAGTCACTCAGAGCTGTTGGGAAATAGTGAAGGTGTGGAGACGGGTTTTTCTTTCTTTCTTTCTTTCTTTCTTTCTTTCTTTCTTTCTTTCTTTCTTTCTTTGTGTCTGTCTGTCTGTCTGTCTGTCTGTCTGTCTGTCTGTCTGTCTGTCTGTCTGTCTTTTTTTCTTTCTTTCTTTCTGTCTTTCTTTCTTTCTGTCTTTCTTTCTGTCTTAGACAGATCATTCATTTTTCTCATGTGGATTTCAGCAAATAAGCAGAACAATCTGTTTTCCAGTTAATGAAATTTATTAAGCAGATACTACAAAGAATACACACACACAGTTGAATTGAACTAGAACGATGAGTGTTAAGAAAGCATTGTTTTAAATTTGAAAAGAGAAAGAAGCAGTCGTCCTGACACAAACCAGCGCTGATTAATACAAATCTATTCAATAATGATTTCTATTCACCGATGGGTGAAATGTCAGCTTTTAATTAGCAGCATTTATGTAGTGGCAGGGGCAGGAGTGGTGGCAGCTGCAGTAGTTGTCGTAGCGGCTGTAGTCGTGGTCGTCGCTGCGGTGGTCGCAGTCGTTGCAGGCGGTGGAGTTAAAGCTTGTAGGATGTTCAACAACAACTGGAGATACTGTTGAGGGGTAAGCTGGTTGTTGGAGTTGGAGTTGGAACGCTTGAAGGAAATCAGAATGATTCATTGTCAACATACAGCAGAGGCAATTTTCTAATGATTTTACAGAAGTTGACATTCAGAGGATTTGAATGTTGAAGTGTAGAGGATGGAGAAAGCACTCACCTCATGAGAATTGGAGTCGGAGTCAGAGTCGGAGTTAGACGATGAGCGAGCAAGTCGCTTGTGCTCCATGTCCACCTGTAGAAAACCACACAAGTCTCATATTGCTGTTATACTGTTACAATAAGAATGATGGCGTGAGCATATGAGCATGGGTGTTGATAGTGTTGTTGTAACACTTACGGGCTGCGCCAGTGTGAGGCTCAGGAGGCATGCAAGCAGAAGTACTACCTTCATCATGGTCTCTTTATTTTTTCCTGTTACAATAAAAGAGTTGCTCAGCTTTTCCATAATATCAGCAAAATCACCAGCAACCTCACACAGAACATACAGAAGCAGAAGATTCATGGAATTACCTTTTTCAGGACTTCAGCAGACTGTTTGGCAGATAGTCGAGGAGGCGGTTGTATTTCCCCAAAGCTCGAGCTTTTCTTATATACAGTTACAGGACCGGATGCCGTCTCATTAGCATACGGCATTGTTGGGAAATTGCAGATATTAGGAAATCCTCCACTTCCACGTGTCAAGGTGTGGCTAATGACCTGAGACATGAAAACAACACCTCGGATGTGTAGCATTCATTTAACAGCTCATATTAGAAATAATATAATATATAATATAATGCATTGGATTTGTCTGGAATTAAAATCTAAATTCCAGTTTAAGTATAGAGAATATTAATTTAATTTATTCGCCACCCTTAAGTGTTGTCAAATCAGAAAACAGATGTCAGACATCGGAACACCTGGCCTTATTACAAATCTAGTGACTTAGTGGCTTAGGCAGGTAACAGGCAACACCCAGCCAAGCTTGCATTTCCTCTCATCTGCTTTTGTTCTATAAGTAAATGCTGCTATACCCAAAACCGTGTCATAGTACACTCATGTAAATGTTACAAAGAGGTTTTCTATTGCCAGTTTTTTCATTATTATTAATCCTTGTTGCAATCATGTATCATGTGTTGTTAAAAAACAGGGATCAAGAGATTAGCTTAGCTTAATGTGTGTAGTAATTGCTGTTTTGCACAAGCGTGACTAAGATGTGTTGTTTTGTGAGTCCGGTGTGTCTCAACGTCTCAATGTCTGATATAAGTATCGATGCATGAGGGGTCACACACACACACACACACAGCACAGGTGAGTGTTACTGTATAAGTGACTTGTGATGTGAAATGTCACATCTGTTTGAGTCCAGATTAACATTTTTTTTTTTTTCGCAGGTTCTTCAGAAGCGATGCGGGTCTTGTGTATTGCAGCTTTACTTTTGTCAGCAGCAGCTGCTCAGCCAGATTTCTGGAGGCCATGGCAGGATGAAAGGTTTCCGCCTGCTGGTGGACCCAAGCCGGACTCTAAGGTAACAGAGAAGTATAGACACACGTTCCAAAGGTCATTTTGCCATCTGTCTTTTCTCATATAATTTCTCATTTAGCGTGGAGACGATGACCAATCGGTGACACGAGCCCCGGAAGACGGAGACGGGGGGTCAGGTGGAGACTGGCCAGGATGGGACTCTCGCCACCCAGTATGGGTGTGTTGCTGGTTCAAGTCGTATAGTTATTACTTCATTGTGATGACACGGCGGTTTCAGCCCATCAGTGATTCCGGTCTGTGTTCTTGTTTGGCATATAGGGACATGAGATGCCCCCTTGGTTACCAAATGGAAGACCACAAAATGGAAATCCATGGAGCCCCATGAAAGGGACCGACAGGAATGAACGGGGGAGACCTTCTCAAGTCTCGGCTCGGGGCAATAGACAGGTATTTACCATAAAGTCTTATCCAGTTTGGTGCAATTAAAGAATTACTTGAACATTTGGGGAAATACTCTTTACGAGAGTTTGTTTAGTTGCACGAACAATTACATGTTTTCATTTTATGGGAAATTTTATGCTCCAGCTTTTTTTCTGGCCGCCAGTCTCAGGGACTTCCCAGACTCTTGTCATCACAGTGACGTTGCTAGGCAACCAGCATATTGAGCAGATAACCTGTTGTCCATCAGTCAATAGTTACACCATACAACTCCCTCTAAAACCACACTTTGATGTTTAGACATGAAACAAACAAGATGAGATGTGCTAAGTGGAGGCGGTTTTGGCTCAGTGGGTGCAGCGGCTCATCCTTTAACTACAAGGTTGGGGGTTTGGAACTTTTTCTGTGTTTCACACAGGTTCCCGGTTTCACGTCAGATGAGTCTGGAGTCCCTGTTCCTGGACTCGGCAGGCAAGCTGCGAGACACAAAAGAGGCAAGAGGCCCAACAGGAAGAACCCCGGTGCGAGAGTAAGCTCACAATGACAAGATGCTCTCCAATGAAAACAAGACAAAAGTGTAATTAATTGGGTTTCTGCCTACCTCGTCTTTAATTCACTCCAGATGCTTTTTCATGAGTCTGAATACCTGTACGTACATCATATGACAACTATTTATGATCTATATTATTTTATGAATTGTATAACACAATATCCTACAGTCAGAAAGTCAAACTTCAACGACCTCTACTGTACCTTGACAAAATAAAAAATTACATTTATTTTATTTTTCTTCAGTTTTATTTGTTGCCATTTTAATTCCATTGTATTTCATGTCTGTAGCTTTAATCTAAACTTTACTCACTTCCTCAAATGTCCCTGCAAAGTGTATTTAAACTACATGAAGATACCGTATTCAATCATGTCTTTCTTGTTTTAGGTGTTTTCCCCCGTGTTCAAGGTAGGCCTCCTGTTATCTCTCAATGCGATATTAACACACTCGTATTCACCAGAACAATTGGGAAAAACTCTGATTTCCTTCCTTTTCAGGTTGACAACGTTACACTTCAGGTAATATCATGAGAAATGTTATAGTTTACTTTCTATATATTTGACATGAAAGACCCAACTGGATATTAAAGTGTTCAACTAACCGTGTTACGTTTCTTCCATAGAACGTCACTGATATAACCCTGAAGGAGGTAAATACTACAGTTAATGACTTGATTTTACTTTTATTGAGGATCGATCCACTCTGTGTTGTTGAATACAGCAGATAATGAAATGATATGACTCCACTGATCCTCGGTGTGAAAATCTTACAGGGGGAGAACGTATTTCTGATGCTGAAGGTGAGTGAAGAATCAATTTCAATACAACGTTGTATTACAGGTAAATGATAAGAAGAAAGATAAAGACTTCATTATCAATGAATACTAATGACAGTCCATCCATAGCATGGAGGAAGAGGAGCTCACCACCATCGGGTAATAAAGTTATTTCTTTGAAGCAATGATTACATGATGGAAGCTTAGACACTCATTCTGATTTGAATTGTTTTACAGGGAGGAAGACACGAAGCTCCAAAGAATGGGGTATAGTCGCTTATTATCAAACTTTAATTTCACTCAAATATATATTTTAAGCCTTTGTTTTTCGACTCTATAGGCTTCAACAACAACAGCATTATGATTTTTTTGTTTTTCTTCATCTCAATTTCAGCAATACGTGAAGCTCTTCTACAATGCCACACAGCCGGTAAGCTTTTTGACATTTATAGGACATTCTATGTTTGTTATTGATATAATATTTTTAATGAAAATAATAATTTCTCTCTTTCGAATTGAAGAACAAAATCTCGGTTGAGTTTGGGGTTGTGAAGCCTGTAAGTACATAACATTCACACACACACACACACACACACACACACACACACACACAAACACACACACATGAAGCTCACTCGTTTGATTAATTTGAATAATTTCATTTATATTCAAGATTAAACTTGGTAATATCTTTGCTGAGGAAGACAACCCAGAAGAAGATTACTGAAGGCTTTAATTGGTGAGGGTGTTAAAGCAGTCAAACTGATTTGAATCCATCATCATTAATTTGCAAAAAATAACTGCTGCTGACGAATTTTCTTATCTCACACTTTCCCCCAGGAAGAAACCAGCGACTACAAGTTTGAACAACTTTAAAGAAGATAATTGTCTTTTCTGTTACAAACATAGGTGTGAACCAGAATAAAATTCTTAAACAAATGACTTTGATAACGTTGTTTATTTGACGTGTTATAAGAGCAAGGAGCAGATTATTGACACAAACAAGACAGTTTCAGAGTAATATAAAAGGAATTGAGTCCAAATAAATTGCATTGAGAAGAATGACACACTCCACACATTTTGAAGAATGCGTGACGTGGCGGAACACACAGAAATGAATGTTTGACTGATCATCTCGTTGTTATTTGCCAGGTGACATCTAAGGCTCAAACAGGAAGGGGAAGTTGGATTGACCCTGGAGAAACATTTAAAAACAATCATTGTTGAAATATTCTGAATTAAATCCTGCACAACACAATGACATGGACAAACCAGGGTTTGTATTTGTGTGCACATGAATGTTTAAATTCCTACCTCATCAACCCCTGGGCCAGATGTGTCGCCACGGGGATAAGGAGGAATTGTTGGAGACTCTTTCTGTGTCCCCAATGGCCACGTCTGATAGAGATAGTAAGGATAGAATAGAATTAGATTTAACTGGTACACACATCAACTTGCTTGGTTTAATGGTGAAATGTTACACATGGGTGTGTAGTGTACTCACTCTTTCTGTTTGCACATTAGGCTGGGAAGCCTGCTAAAACAGGGAGATATGCAAAAAAAAGGGTTAGGGGTTAGGGGTAAGAAGTATCCAATCCACTTTATTTATATAGCACAATTTAAACAAACACAACGGTTTCCAAAGTGCTTCACAGTAAATAAATACATTTCAACACAACAGAAGCGCAATAACAATGATGGACACAATAGGATAGAATCAATATAAAATAAAATAAAATAAGATAAAACGCAAATAAAACCAGATAAAATCAGATAAAACTCAAATAAAATAATTAAAATAATAAGAAAATAAAAGGGTGCACTGCCCGCACAAGATAAAAATAAAATAAAATAAAATTTAAAAATAAAAAGGTAAAAAGTATGCACATATACACATAAAATCAACACTGTACATGGTGTCAAACGCCAAAGAGAAGAGGGTAAGGGTTAGAGGTTAGGGTTAGGGGGTCGGCTTTGCATCATAGTTACCGAACATGACTCAGCATCTGCCTCTATGTTATCATCATTAAGTCTTCACTTTAGTTATAATAGTCTGCTGCAGGTTCTCAACCTTAATTCAAAATGGCAAAGGGAGGTTGATATAGACACACATCATATTAAAATAATTTTTTACATTGTTTTTTCTACACTGAACCCAATGAAGGCCACAAGCTGAAAGGCATGTTCTAAGCAATAACGCTGTTCTAAATACTCCAAGTGTGCCTGAAGTTTTGACTTCTTCAGACTTGTGCCAGAAACCCCCACACTGCTTCTAATGGTCTCTACATCCACATCTTCTTTAGAGCTTTATGTCATGTCACGTCTCACCTGCAGAGGGAGCCGGGGTCGCTGTGTGGGTCTCTCCAACTTCTGCTGACCGTTGTTGGGCTGCAGCAGCACAGTGTTCCTCTGCTGGGGATAGCCGTACGGAGGCACGATGTAGGGAAAGCCCTGTGGATAAATCCATTTAAATCTCCTGGGAACATCTAATGAAGATATTAAGTTTGCACACAGGTCAATATGTTTCCCAACATACCTGCTGTCTGGGAAGCTGAGGAAATCCATAAGACGGGAATTGAAAATGTGGAAACATCTAAAGGAATTATATAAGAGTTATTCATTTCTCCATATAAGTGCAGCAGCTGAAGTGATGAACCAGAATAATTAGACAACACTTTCACTGTAACACCGTGCTGCTTTGTTATACCTGAAAAGGGTTCTGGGCCTGCTGAGGGCCATTAGGAGCGTTGGGGTCCTGTGAAGGACCGAGCTGCTCTTGCTGGCCGTTGGAAACGAACATGGGCGTAAAATGGTTGCCCTGATTCGGGAGAAACAACTGGGGCCCCTGGGGGCCGAAGGGATTGGTCATTTGAGGGTTGAAGTTCACCATCTGTGGAGTGAGCAGCAGCTCGGGCTGCTGCTGCTGCTGCAGCACAAACTGGGGTAATATCGAAGACGCCTGGAGAAGAAGGGATGTGGTCTAGTTGGTTCCACAAAATGTCATGCATTTTATCAGCGCATTAACTTAAGGTAGTAAACAAAATATCTTGTGCACTTTCAGTACCTGTGTTTGTCCAAGAGTTGCAAGTGTTAGTCCATTCAGTCTTAGGATCTGAACACACAAAAGCAAATTGGTTAAATTCCTAAATGACGAGGGATTTTTAACTTTAACATTTAACAGAGATTTACCTCATTGCTGTTGCTTGCAATAAATCCAATCTGCAACTGTGAAACACAGAAAAAAAACAATTCATCTTCCATTTTAGATAAGATAAGAGAAACGTACACTTTAGCAAGAGATTGAACTCACTGGTAGAGCGAGGCTTGTCGTGAATAGACAGATAAACAGAGTGGCAGTCTGCAGCTTCATGATGTCCTACAGTCGGTAAAAACACAAGCCTTGTTTCAAATTTCATCATGACAGGAATAAAATGTTCACAGCGTTACAAAAATCCTCTTACTGTTCCTCTCTTTGTGCTTTCCATTTCTGTGTGCCTGTCTCCTCACCTGATACGGATCCCCTTTTAAATTCTGTCTGTGTGAGCTGTGACGGACCGCTGCCGGCCCATCCAGACGATGTGTGGTCAGCGTGACAGACGTTCCTCATGGCATCACACTCAGACACTCACAACAGCAGAGGAAGCATGTTATTAGGTGTAAGTCATGTCTCCAAACACCATGACATGGCCAGCGTTAACAATCCACTAATGTTTCTGAATTTAAAGCTCTATCTACTTTCCACTTTCCAAACATTTTGTAGTCTCAGTTGAAGAGATAGATAACCCACGTCTTACGTCTTCGCTAGATTGTAAAGTTTATGTGCATATTTTTCAGTGTGGAGCTTCAGGGTGTATTTTTTTTTTTGGCATGTCATGAGGAAAAAAAGGCAAACAGGAGTTGAGAGCTTATAATCAGACATTTGTCAGAAGTAATTCATCATGCGTTGACTGATGTCGGCATCTAATTGGTAAATCGTGGGTATGACAGTAAGAGTTGGCCGAGCTGGGATTCATGCGGGAGATACACAGCAAACAATTCATTTCAATTCAATTAAATTCAATTAGTCATTACACCCGCTGTGTGAGTCTGTTTGGAGATTTGACTGCTTCTGCATTAGAGATAATCATTTTTGCCGCAATCCGCTTTTGATGGACTTTTCATGATTTTACATTTTTTTATAGCGTGTACTTCCTCTCTCGTTTCAATTAGCTGAAACTGCAGTGAGTGAAACACAAAAAAACTCTTCTTACTTTTGTTCAAAACATCACATTTTCTCAGTGTAATTGTTCAGCTTTCATGAGACGTATTTCTGTTTTATAATGTGGTGTTTTTTCTTATATTGTGTAAAAGAAAATGAAAAGAAGAAAACTTTCATATTAAGTATGATTTATTTTATTGGAAAGTTAAAATCACATCAGTTTATTTATTTATTATTATATATCTTTTACTGTGATTCATTTTAAAATAACACATAACACACAAAACTTCCATGGTCATTGGTGATAGACAAAATCAAGTTTTGTGTGTTGATCATTCTTGTATGTTTGATTACAAGTTATTAAAGTGTCATCTTAGTTATCTCGATGGAGATCTTCTTCGTGACAGGGAGTTGTTGTCGTTGTTTCAGTTGGAGCTGGAATCTGAGGAAACATAGAGCGAATTAATAAAACGAATGAAGACAAATAAAGAAAATGAATTGAAAACGCAGCGAGACAAAAGAAAATGACACAATCTTACCTGAGTGTCCACGGTGGTCTTTAAGATGTTATCCTGTTTCATAAGCTGACGCTGTGGAGTAAAATAAAAACAACAATAAGCCAGCTTTCATCAGTATTCACATGCAGTAAAGTTGACTTGGTTCCTACCTTGAATCTTCTGAAAGGATCGGGCTGAAGGGGGAGCTGCTGCTGCGTTCCACCACCTGTGATCCCCTACACCAAGGCAGCACGATTTAGTGATTGTGTTCAGTTTTGACAAATCGTGTACCTACTGTATAGTCAAAGTGTGTCGTGGACTGAGAATCAGTGATGGAGATGAGTGATTACCATCAGAGGCTGCTGAGGAGGATTCATTTGTGCCATTTGAGGAACACCCATGAAGGGAAACTGCTGGTAGGAAGACATAAATCAATGGGTTTTTGTTGTGTGTGTTGCTCTGAAGCCTGAACCAGAATGAAATAATGCATGTTGTTAACAGGACACTAACCCCATTGACTGCAGGGACTGGGTACACATTGGGAAAGGGGGCGGGTGCAGCAAAAGCAGGAACTCCTGGAAAAAACTGATAGAGGGAGAGAGAGAGAGAATACAAATATGTTAATTTAAATTTAAAATTGTTTACATGAAAGATCAGTTATCTTTGCAGATATTGTTGTATAATGTCATAATGCTTAATCTGGTGCCAAATGCTTGAGTTTTTGAAGACAGCTGGGACTATCAAGGGAAACAACAAGAGAGCACCATCTTGTGGTGTAGTGAGAGTAAAAAAAAATGTCTGCCAAACTCAGCAATACCATACCATGTACTGCTCATTTATTTTGTTTTAAACAATATGAAATTTAAATGAATCATTTTCATCCTAATCTACTTCAATTAGTCTAACAATTTAGATTAAATAAAATCCAAGACCCCAACTCCTCTTCATTCATTTGAAACACGCTGTCAGATAACGTCGTGTCATTTTCTTTCCTGTCGAAGCAACTTAATCGAATGACAACCTGATAAACGTACCTGCGGCTGCCCGATGAACCCTGCTCCGCCACCAGCTACCATCCGTGGGTTCAGGCCTCCAGCCATCATCCCAGGGATCACTCCGTTCGCCATTCCTCCGTTCATACCTCCCATCATTCCTCCGTTCATACCTCCCATCATTCCTCCGTTCATACCTCCCATCATTCCTCCGTTCATACCTCCCATCATTCCTCCGTTCATACCTCCCATCATTCCTCCGTTCATAGCGTTCATAGCTGCCATCATTCTCTGTTTCTGTGAAGGGGGAGATGAAGCATTTGTTTCTGGTCGTGATCTAAATTTGGATTATTCCACTAATCACACAGAATGTATTAGTAGGAATGTTTCTTACTTTGCCTGCGTTGACCTGGGAATAGGTAAAGAGACAGAAGTTACATGCACTGCTTTAAAGACAGACAGACAGACAGACAGACAGACAGACAGACAGACAGACAGACAGACAGTACTCACATAGCAGACGGTTGCTACAAATGTTGTATAGAGGAGAAGCTTCATTTTACACGCTGAAACCTGTAAAATACACATTTTATTCGTGGAATTGAAATTGTTGTGGTGATATACATGATATTACGTAGAGTGTGACTGTTTCTGTATTTTAAAACTGAATACATTACATTGCACAAAACATACCTTATTATTTTTGGGGGGTGTTCTTCTTTCAGCCGTTATGTGCCAAGGAGGACTATCGTTCTCTCTCTGAATTCAGAGCACCTTTTATCGGTCCCAGAGATTCTAACGAGCCAATTAGAGAGGAGAACACTGACTTGTTTGTATGCTCTTATTTGTCACCTATGTGTCATTGGAACCTATGTGTGATATGACATAATCTTTTTCTACCATACAAGATTTAAAAAATGTAAAGGGTGACATTGTTCTCGGTACAGAGTGACCTCAAACGACAACAGAGTGATTCAGAGCCTCGGGAAGGGTTCGTGGAGGTTTCTAGAAGCTACTGACGAGGAACCAGTATGAACCACCCAAAGGTTGCGGGTTGTGGCCACAGGAGGCAAACAACAACTCTTCAGGAGCTTTTATAGAGAAGAAATGCATGAAGAAATTATGTGTTTATGCTGAAATGGAGTTAAACTTTCAACTAAACAAGCAGCACACTAAGAAGATGGCTGCGACTTCAGCAGACATCTTACCAAATGTCATGTTTCCTGCTGCTCTATTTTAATGCAAAGTTAAAATAAATCCCCCAGGCATGTCTGGAGGGAGGCCTCACTATAATTTTCAGTTTATATATGTCTCAAGCTGATTTTAAAGACACACACACACACACACACACACACACACACACACCCTTAAATTTGTCATTGCACAACAACTCAACGGTGATGATTACTAAGTGTCAAACTGCTTTTAATTTATAAAAACCTCTGATGTTGCTGAATGACAGGAGCAGATTTGTATCTGTCATGCAACAACAGCACATTTTCTCAAGCTGTAGGCCTATAGATCCATTACATTCATTCCCAGTGTGGTTGGATGGCTCTGTTGTCAGTCCTGATGCTGTCTGGGAAAGGTTTTTTTTTTCTTTTGCTGCTGACTGAGCAGCCCACAGCAGACCAGGTAAACACCCTCTGTGGTAGTCTGGTCTGGGGATGTAGACTAATTATACACTGTCATACAATTGGAATGTTTTTGCTGTTAAATTATTTTGAGAAATATTTTTTTCTAATGTAATTATGTAAATAAGCATTCATCTATAAATATACGATTTATTAATTCATGGAGGAATCTATTTTTCATTATGTCACTGGCTTTATAAAAACTGTTCTGCAATGATGTGAGTGTTTAGGTTGTTAGATGTTATTCATATTTAGGGAGCCAAATCACCATGTTGCAATACCACAAATAGAAATGTGTGCATCATTTGTACCAGTCTGACACACAAATAACATCAGAGAGAGAAACTCGGCAATGGTTGATGTTATTCTGTGTTTGGACATATTTCGGGCGAAAGATGATGTACAATTAAATATGTATTTTGTTGATGAATTGGAATAAAGACCATAAAGATTCAACAATTGACTTCCTCATTTATTGGTCATTAGTTATGAACATTTGAGCATGAACAGCGAGTAGTGAGAGAGGATGTAGGGGATGAATAAGAGATCTGACAGTTGTGTGGTCTCATTTTGCTTGTTTCTCCTCGACATCCACCCCGGAGCATTCCTCCTCCTCTTCCTCTTCAGCCGCCATCACCTTCATCACCGGAGACGGCGTCCTCCTTTGGCGGACTCCCGCTGAACGCTGGAACCTCACTCCGCCGGCTGCCCTCCCTCTGGCAGCTCCCGGCTGTCGCTGGTTGTTCAGCTCGGCCAATGAGATCAGCTGCACTTGGCCGGGGGTCAACAGGGCATCCTGTGGGTTCCCTCCAGCATTTCTCTGTGGCAGCACAGCAAACAGTGTGGCACCCTGAGCACCCTGAGCACCCTGAGTCACCTGTGGATTCACGTTGGCTGCGCCCGGTTGCCCGAAAAGAAACGCCCCACCTTGTTGGAGAGCTCTGATGGGAATCAGTTGCTGCACGGGAGCCTGACCTGCTTGGTTTCCGACTGGCTGGATAAAAACCGAGCCACCAATTTGGACTAAGCGTGCCACAAAGGGTCCGCCGTTTATTGGGACTCCGTTTTGAGCCCCGGGGTTGGCATTGTTGCCAGCTGCTGCTCCGTTATTATTCACTCCCCCATTGGCGAGCGCCTCAGCACTCCCTGAAGACACTCCACCCTCCACCACAACAGCCACGGTCTGGAAGACAATCCACAGCATGCAGAACATCATCTCAGTCACAGCAGATGGTCGACAGGTGAAGAGCTGCTTCTTTGCACGGCTTATATAGAGAACTTCAGATTCAATGATCACGGAGAAAGGGCCAATCAGAGTCCAGCGCTTCATCTCAAAACATGTTAGGGTTATCATCATGACCACGCTGAAGGCTATTTTCTGCTTTCTTACCTTGCAGAGGGCCATTATTCTGGATTACGTGGTAAAACCCAAACCAGGTATCAGTGACTTGCATTCTGAAAAACTGCAGAGGTCATACTTTCATGTCACGGTGGAATTGATCAGTGAATAAAACAAGACATCAGAGCATAAAACTGATGTTCCTACCACTATAATGCAATAACTTTATTTCAGGACTGTAAGGAAAGTCATCATTAACAACACTGAAGTATTCTACTGTACGTCACGATATTGAGAAGTCCACTGCTGTCAATAAAGCTTTAATCAGAGCTACAATGGAATGTAGGATGCAAAGACGAACATTTACAGCATTTGCTGCAAAGATAAGAAACACAGTTATTGTTTTACATTTCCTACTGTAACACAAGCACACGTGACCTTGATTTCAAGAGAAGTTCTGCACTAAATCACTCTAAAGCCTGGTAGTACAACAAGCTTTCTACTAATGAGCTGTTGTAAACTTTTTCCCGAAGCTTGGAAGGCATTGAAAAAACATAACACTTTCTTATATTCTAATAAAATGATTATAGCAGCTTAGACTAAATTACAGAACAAAGATCCAAAGCCTGATACAAAAATAACAGCCATGACCAACCGACACTCGCCCTCTACAGCAGGAGGTAAAAATGAGTTTCTTTCATCTGTACGTGTCAGAGTTTCTTATGTTACAGAGGTTCATGGAGGCTTGTGTAGGAGATGATACACAAAAATTCAACTCAGAATAGCAGGTTGGTATCCATATCGTCTGTGGAGAAAATAGATAGAAGGCATTAATAGGACGACAAATAAATGACAACACTTTTTGTCATAGTCATTTAGAAATGCATTATAGAGAATTATAGCAAACAAATAGAAACAAATCATGGATAAAAAAAGCAGTGTTTTCACTGAGCACCCATTACTAATTTCTAGTATGTGATGTTACATTATTACTGGAATTTGATACGTAATGTCAGTCATTTAAGTCACAACAACCTTGTGGTTTTAACCGCCATGCTATGGCACTTTCAGTTAAAAAATGTCTGACTTCCTGTTGGTTTTTCGTTATAACTAGTTAAATCTCTTCGTTATAAATGTTGTATCTGCCTACCAAATGTCGTGTAGGTGAAACATCAATGAGGGACTATCTTTTTCTCTTCTGAGGAGGAACCATCAACGATTAGAAAAGTGTACCATTGCCTGCTGGTTACATAGTGTTAGTGCTCTTACCATTCTTGATGCCAAAACAGGAAGTCCACTCTTTAAAGGACACCTGCTTGTCCTTGTCGGCGTCGCACTCTTGGAAGAAGCGGGAGGTGCAGTGCTCCATCGGCACCAGAGGGACACGAAGTGGAGCCAGCTCCGAGTGGGTCAAGATTCTGCGCAGGAAGGACGAACGTCCAATTATGATTATTGCGAGAATCTAATACATATATGGTATGTTTGCATTTTAATTCGGCTTACGCGTGGCTTTTATGATATATACGATATGAGAGTGTACTGTCAGCGCAGAGGAATAAAATGTACCTGTCAGAAGGGTGTTGGTCCAGCTGTGCAAACTGCCAGTGCACTGGGTAAATGTACATGTTGTAGTTCTTCTCAAAGTCCTGCGCCAGCAACTCAACGGAGTGATCGCCAGCATGAAGACGCCTCTCACTCTCGAAGATTTTCTTCACCTACGGGGTTACAGAACACCAATATAACTTAGATCTAAGACACAGACTGTTAATAACATAGACGACCCTATTTAAGTATTTTTTTTTTTATGCCTGAGAATCCAGTGGATCTTACTTTAAAACGCTGTTTAGGCGTGAGGAAGCCAGAGGACATGGAGTCGTGTTCGTAGAGCTGCAGCAGCACGTTTTTCAGCCAATCCCTCATTCGCAGAGGGAACTGGATCAGCTCGGCGTTCTCACACAGAGGTATTACTGGGAGAGAAAGATTAGGGTCAAACAAATGTTCCCTGCACCATAGTTCAACTAAAATGTTGAAACTAGTGGTTAAGTCTCACGTTTGCATGGCCCGGTGTAGTCCAGATGAAGTCTATGTCCTCTCTTACTGCCCTCCAGGTTGCATTTGGTGGCAAAGAGTTCACACGACGTTTCATACGTTTTGTTGTTCGTCCCACAAACCTACAGAAGTTGATCAATGAGAAAAGCAACCGGTTGCAGTCCAGCAGCCGTCGAACGCCGTTGCAGTTCAGCTTTCAATAGAACGTCTTTACTTACGTGATCAAACTCATTCATGCTGGCAGGACAATCTGACGGCTCTTGACACACACAGCTCGGCTTATTGTCCGCGTTGAGCTTACACTTCTTCCCACGTTTGCAGGGAAAGTTGTCACACGGATCTAGCAAGAAAAGACACAGCGGTGACCTTTGAGCCTTTTTTTCTGAATTTAAAAAAACAACAGTATCATCAGGAAGCATTTTCAGGACAGATTTGTTTTTATTTTACAGAGTGGCGGCGACTGGAAATCCACGAGCTACAGCCGCGACCCACCGTCCCCTACATTCCTCGGGCCTTTTTGAGTTTGTACAGCGATCAAATTCAACTTGATCTCCATTATTCACTCCTTAAGCCGCGCGGCGAGCCGTGTTTTGGTAGTGACCGTGAAGCGGAGCGACACTAGTCATGCGGAAGTTTGAGCTAAATGATCTAGTCAGCAGATTCCGTGCGAGGCTGTTGGGATAGTGCATTAGTCAGTGTGGTGAGTGTGGAATAAACCAACCAACAGGGGCTTCTGGGAGATGTACGCCTCCACTGAGCGAGGGCCTGGCACTGGGGTAGAGATCCACTGTGGCTCTGATCTGCACTGGATTTATTCCCACTAAAGGACCCTGGAAAGGAACCATGAAAACACAAACTCTTGACATGTTAACATACATTTGTTTCGTCAACAACAAATAACATTCTTATTTATCGGAGTTGAGTAATAACTCTGTCACTCTGAGAATCCCTTTTGTGATGTGATCAAATCTAAATCCAGAAATATTGGTTGTAACCACAAATGTACTGCATGTTGTGTATGCTTTACCCATTTTCCTGCTCTTCTTCTCTTTGCCTTTTGGACTGCATTGTTAATGCTGCTGCCCTCGGACGCCTGACGGTCCTGTTGGAAGCTGTGTTCCTGTCCAGACTGTGTCTCCTCGCTCTGCGGAGAGTGCTTCCTTGCCCTCTTGTTCTTCTTCTGCTTCTTTGTTTTTCCCTTGGTGTTGCTCCCGCTGTCATTCTTATTTTTCTCCTCCTCCTTCCCGGCCTCCTGGGAGCCCGATTCAAACTCCGCACTGCTCTTTGCTTCTTGAGGGTCCACGTTTGCTTCTGGTTCTTTCTCATCGACGTCTTTGAATTCGACCTTTGAGTCTCTGTCCTGATCAGACTCTTCCTCGCTGTCCAGTGCCTCCGTGTTTTGCATGTCTCCTTCATAGTCATTTGCAATGGTGGGCAGTCCTTTCTCACTGCTCTCCTTCTCTTTACCATCAGTTTTTGATGGAGGCTGGGTTTCATCATTGTGGGGTTTTATTTTAGCAGATGCAATCTGGAGAGGCTGTAAAATGCCACTATCAGCAGCGTAGTCGAGATCGACGGGGATCTCTGACTCTGTGCTACCATCCTCCAGCAAGGCCCCTCGCTCCTCTCCGTCTGCTATTTTCTCCTTGAGTGGCATATTTTCCACCTCCACCTCTTCAACGTCTTGCTCCAGTATTTCAGCACCTCCCACACTCTCTTCTTCTTCCTCATCGGTCACCTCTTTAGCGTCTTCCTCCATTTCTAATTGGTCACCCAACTTCCTCTCCTCCACCTCAGCTTCCCCGTCCACCTTGCCTCCGTCCATTTCCACGTCTTCCTCCTCTAGCACTCCTTCCTCTGCTTCTTCCTGCTCGTCCTCCGCTTCTTTCTTCAGCAGGTCGACCAGCTGCTCCTCGCTCAGCAGGACCGCGGTGCTTTTGTCGCTCCTTCCAGTCACCTCCAACTCTCCCTCCTCCTTGTTAGCGTTGTCTTGGGAGCTCAGTTCCTCGTCTTCCTGCTCCTGGCTGCTGGCCTCAAACGTGACTAAAGTGGGTAAGATCTGTGGCTCGATCGCCTCCTCTATGATGATGTCCTTATTTGGGAGAAAAGGAAATATTACTTTAACATGAAATCATCTTGTGTTTCAAATACATATAAAAGTTCAGAGTCTACCTTTTCTTTGGCTGTATGTGAAGTCTTATGCAATCCATGATGTTTATGGGGTTTACCTTTTACCTAGAAATAGTGGGGATAATTAATAATGATTCATTCAGTCCTGCAATAAACAAATCTTCCATCACATGCTCTGTTTTGCAGGCCTCTCATTGCAAAGATTAGTGTCAAATCAAGATAAACATTACTCACAGACAGGGCAAACGTTGCTGCCAGCAAGCAAAGGAATACTGAGCAGGCCCTCATACCTGAAACATTGGAAGGAATACTTCAAACACCGGACAAAAACACAAACAAAATGTAATAACAAGTGCTAATTTGTGTTACTGTGAATCACTGCCAAGCTGGAACACACTATATAATTATAATCTGACTTCTAAGTTGTCGCAACAAAGACATGAACTTGGCAAATCTTTCAAAGTGAAAACAAAATGAGCCCAACCGTGTGCTGCCAACACTTTGGTGGCCAGCAGAGCTACGGGATTGGCCTCCACCGTTGTCACGGTTACAGGCTTCTGGGATGACCCTCTTTCAAAAGTCACATTCAGAGCTAAAGTAAACATCAGAAGCTACCAGACTGGAAAAAGTTGACTAAGTCCACCAACTTTTTATCTCTCTGGACGGAAACAAAACAGACACTAGTGGGCCTGTCCAAGGGAACAATAGCGCTCTGGTTCGGCCCATAAGAACCCCAAATAGTTGGCGGCGGGAGGGGAGGTGGGCGTATGAACATGAACCCAAAGCAATAAATCACTTTATGTGTGTTGAACTTTTATACATTATTGTCCCCAAGGGGAAATTACTCTTCATAACACTGTTGTGATGTTACAAAAGACACATATAAACCTTTCATCTTTAATATAAAGCCGCTATTATATGATATATGAATCTCTCACACTATTAAATAAATACAAATATTTGATCTCTTTGATGTTTTACAAATGTAAAATCTATTGTCGTAGATTATGCACAGCTATAAGTACATTTCAATCTCTATAGTAGTATATTCAGCCTATAGAGTACAGTATATTGGTACATAATGTAAACTGTATATTAATAGTCATATATCTCTTGATATGTACAAAATAATGAAGGCATCGGAGTCAACGTCAACATCAGAGTAAAGTTTTAGCCATCACGAGAGAGGCTCCAGCATAAGAGTTCAAGTTCAACTGCAAAGTTGTGACCCAACGCAATGTCACACACATCTTGATTTGATAATTAACAAATAACCTTTCCAAACCGATGGAAGTCTCAGAAGTGAGGATTTACCTGAGGCTGGCAGTTGCTGGAGAAATGAGAAGCCTTGTCTGTTGAACCTGTGAAGGTGTCCTTTTTGTATTTGAGACAGCGCTCACACTGTCCACACAAACTGGTGTGCTGTACTGGTGCACACACACACACACACACACACACACCCACACACACACGCTTTGGGAGGGTCTTTTGGCTACAGAGGGGACATGAGAGAGAGAGAAAGAGATCCTGCACAACTCAAGAGATTAAAGAAAACAGCAAAATAATCACCCCATACATTATTTCTTGACTCTGTTTTGGGGGGAAATATACAGAGAGTTGGGCCGCTGATAAGTTTTGATACAGGTAGACACACATTTATTGCATATTATGATATTGGACTTGAAATAGTATAAGTAAAGGAATATTGTGGAGGACACTAGGAGGAGTTTTCTCTTGTATATTATGGTTTATTATACTCACTATCTATCATGAGTTTAATTGCACACTGTTAAATATGTTTTACTGTTTTAACTTACGAGTGCAATATAAAGTAAAAGAACATTTCCATGTATCTCAACAGGCTTTCACCACTATTGGTGGTAAAGTTGTTGAGGATCTAAGAGTGATGGACGTGTCATTAACCTCTAAGCCTGTAAGGAGAAACAGCGTCGTGTTACTCAAACATTATGAATACAAATTGTGAGTGATTTTAATTGTGTAAATTCACTCTTATGAATGACTTATAATGTATATACAAAGCATGAATTAAGAGAATTGGGAGTTGATATGTGAATAGGTGTGTTGTGTCTAAACTGTTAATGACAGAATAAAAGCCAAATCAATTTGTGAAACGGATACACATAGTTTTAGGACAGAAATAATACATAATTGTGTCCACTAGATGTCACTCTGTCACAAATCTGTCTTCCTTTGGCCACTAATAGTGGTACTTTACTCCCTCTGAAATGTATTGGATTGGGAGTCTAAAGTAAAGTAAGTTAATAAAATAGTTATTATAGGCTACTTAGTTACTTCCTTTCCACCAGTGTGTATAGGTGAGGGCCGGACACATTGCTCTGGCCCAAAAGTACTATGTTGAGTTTCCAAACGAGCCACAATTGGGCAGCTGCTGCTCATTAAACACCAGGGAGCAGCAGAAGCCTACATCACTCCGGCCCTGGAGGAGCAGATATGAGAACCACTCGTCTATTACCTGCGTGTCCTTCTGTGAATCTACAGTTTGGTTCAGAAAATCAATAACACTGGCTGAACCGGTGGATTCATCATATAAACTTAAGTAACTTGAGGACAGGCCTGTTGACTGCTGCTCTGTGTGCCACAACAAGCATAAATCATCCCTCTCCTCACTCCTCCCCCTTCTCTAGAGCAGGACCTTACAACAACTGGGAGCTGTGGTCTTCTTGGCAAACAGCTCCAGACTGGTGAACATCCAGTCTAATTACAGGTTTCTTTTGCATGGTTGAAATCCAAAGTGAGGTTAAACAAGGAATTCTGTAACCTTATTTTAAGGCCTGACCATATATGGATATCCAGGAAACAGTTATGGCCGTCGGGGAGGAAATATGTCTTTATTTAGGCTTTCTCTTGTACATGCCCCATTTCCAAAAAAACAAGTCCATTTTGCAATAACATAAGGTTACACTAGGACAATGGCTTACAAAACCTTTTTTTTTTTTTTATAATTTTTAGCTTTAAGTACATGAATGTGTCCTTGTGAAGTACGATTTCTCTGTTTTTTCTATTTTGAAGTATTTTCAACACTTGCACAAAGCACTATACCTCTCACCTGTTCTTTATATTTAATCATCAGGCAACAATCAAACTCCAACTGTTGGATAGTAAAGATAGTAAAGAAAACTTAAAAAAAAAAACATCCACTTCACCGGAAACAAGCGTGACCCCGTCTGGTCCTCCTTTCCTCTCTGAGTGGGTGAGCTTGTTTTCTCAACAGACCACAAACCCTATGGTTTAGTATGCTAAACTATATTTCACTGGGGACTTGAGAGGGGCGGAGGACATGTAGTAGCTCAATGTGTGTGTGTGTGTGTGTGTGTGTGTGTGTGTGTGTGTGTGTGTGTGTGTGTGTGTGTGTGTGTGTGTGTGTGTGTGTGTGTGTGTGTGTGACCATTATCGTGCCAGTGTGTGTGTTTGTTTTTGAGCTTGCTCTGCCGGAATAAATACACCTTTGCGTGTCGACAGCGGAGAGACATCCGGAAGGAAGTGATGCAATCATTTTGATGAAGACGACTTATATACAGTTGTCCTTGGAGTTTCCAACATCATATCCACACTGAGAGCTATCACTGCCTCAACTGCCAGCTTTCCATACGTGGCTGAGAAAAGGCTCCTGCTTGCTTCTACCAACACTGAACGAGGAACGCTGACATTCTCACACCAGCTCTAAATCTAACGGACAAAAAGGTAATTGATCATACGTTTACTTTTTTTTAACTGCCTCCAATTTGCCACATGGCAACTGTTGCTGCATGTTTTGCATTTGTCGTATTTGTTGTTTGGATTATTGATACATTATGTGTGTGAATTATGAATACACACCAGTTTACCCCAAATTTCACTTGAGGAATGCATGTGCATGCATATATGCAGAAGAATATTTTATGATGGAGTCAAATAAGTAGCAATATTAATCACATACTGTATATCTGTTACAGATGAAGGTCTCCATGATTATGTGTTGCCTGATTGGAGCAGTTTTTGCCAACCCCGTAAGTATGGAAACAGTAAATCAAAAAATCTGCAGTTTTCAATGTAAACATTGTGCAATTTGTGACACATTTACTAAGATATCGGGTTGCTTCTAGATTAATTTACATTTAAAAGAGAAGATGTGTGTCCTATCTGTGAGGCATTAATAACATTTGTTTCTTGAAAATGCAAAGAGAATGTCTAAGTGCAATTTTTACGATTTTGAAGTATATTTTGTTGACTTTAATTCAATAATATCAGGAATCGCAATTAATTAGGCCAGAATAGTCGTAGCATGAATTTCTTTTTTTTTATATCATCCCATGTCTTATCAGGTTGTACATTTTCTTACTGTTTCATAATGTCAGTTTCCAGTTGCAGTGTGTAAATGTGACCTAATATATGTCAGGAAAAGCAGAAAGGCTCTTCATAGCAATGCATCTTGTGCACATCAAGAAATCACCTTCGTTAAATATGACCCGCGTTTTCTTTACGACAGATTTTTAACAACGCTGTTTCGGAATCAAATGAGCTGGACTCCAACTCGGTGAGTGCAACCTGAAATCAGTCCTCTCTTAAAGCATCACATTTGACTCTTGGTGTTACAGGGCCGGACCTCAAAACTGTTTACACATCAGTCATCTGACTGCAGGCAGGTTGTGCTCTTCTGACACAATCGGACCAACAGATGAACAATAGGTGTCGTTCCTCAAAGCTCGAGACGATTCCCGTTTCAGACACTATTGTTTACGATTCCGTGTGTCTGGAGCCACATGCAGCAACAGCTCGATTGTGATGATTGTTCGTGTTGCAGCTGTAAGGTATAATTAAATGTATCGCGGGTGGGTGCTGACTTTGTTTTCCTTTCCCAGACGGAAAGTGTGTCTCTCTCTCAATCTTCGGAAAATGACACTTCAGAGCTTCAGGTAATTTATTTCAGCAAAGAGGATCAATTATTATGCAGACGACCCTTTGAAGCTTTTGATTGCTGATTTTCACCTCAATGGTTTCACCTTCATCTTTCTGTTGCAGAGCTCTGAGGAAAATACTTCAGAACAAGTAAGTTACCTTGATCTTATCGGTTGGATGGAGTTAATCTAACCATGCTCTGTCAATGTGTCTGAATTTATCTTGTATCATCTTTTCAGAGTCAGAGCCAGAGTCAGAGTTCAGAGTCAGAATCAGTCTCATTAGAATCCACATCGGAGGACAAGGTAGGTTGTTTTGTGTATTTTTATCACTCAACTACATTAAGTATGTTATTGATGGGTTAATAACAAACTGTAACACTAAAAGAAATGTGAAACAAAAGAAATAATGTAGTGCATTCTCCATGTTTAAAATGTTTCTGAATCTTTATTATTCTTTTTCCGCAAACAGACTTCAGAGGAGAGTAACAGTCAATCAGATGAGGATGATGATGGGGTAAGACTAATTCAAATTAAATATTTTGTCAAACCTAGTTGTTGTTGGTCAGTTGGTTATGTGTGGCACGTCATCCTGGTCTCCACTTATAGCACATATTGTCCACTGTATTCCCACAGAATGACACCGTGACTGAAACCAGAGATAACAGCATGAGCAGCGAGGAGAACGTGCGAAAGGTGGGAGAAATATCTTGTTTTTTTATATACAACACATTAGCTGGTTTTTAGTATTGAGTAACACTTTGTTCTGCTGATTCTCTTTCAGAATTGGGTTCAAGAGTTTGCGAGTGTCATCAAAGTGCAGAGCGCGGAGGACAACAGCAGCACAGAGGTCAAGGGTCAATCGGTGCACCTGACCGAGAAACAGCCCACTCCCTCCACCATCAACACGTTCGTACAGGGGAACGACACGAACCTACTGGCGGTGGAGAATCCCAGCGACAGCAGCAGCAGCAGCAGCGAGAGCGCGGACACCAGTGAAAACGCTGACCTCGCCGCCGCCGCCGCCAGTGAGAGCAGCGAGAGCAGCAGCAGCGAAAGCGATGAGAGCAACGAGACCAGCGACAGCAGCGATGCCAGCGACAGCGCGGAGGAAAGTAACGCCAGCGACAGCGCCGAGCCGCAGCAGATCAAAGCCCAGGACTGTGTGAACGGAACACAAAGTTGCGAAAGTGAAGAGTACTTCTTCCAGGACATAGGAGACGACGCTCAGTACTCGGTGGACAATCTGATGGTGCCGGATGAGAGTGAAAGAGAGTTTAGTCTAAGGAGATGATGGCATGTGGTTGCCTCTTACGTTTCACCACAATGAACTACTGCAACATTAAAATGACCTGCCTGCGATGCATTTTGCTCTTTGCTCGTTAATTCTGGCATTATAATGTTACCTGCAACTGATTGAATTTTGTATGTGTGATTATTACTGTAACAATGAAATAACCCAAGCATTTATTTTTGTGTTGATAACAATAAACTAATATAACCATGTTATATACATGTTTGATATATGCTTATCATTCACATATGGGCAGAAACACAACGCAGGACTTTTACTTGCATTTTGGTATTAATACTTGCCTCAGACTATAACAAAACTATGCGTGTTCAAATCAGACGGTCGACAAAGCAATAGGCCTCTATTATTAGTTCTGTTCTGAAAGATATGGCAAGCACGGCCGGTTAGCTCAGTTGGTTAGAGCGTGGTGCTAATAACGCCAAGGTCGCGGGTTCGATCCCCGTACGGGCCACGATACCTTTTACCAGGAGAAAAACAATTTCATCAAATTAAACTTGTCTTTTAATAATTTACCCTGGAGCTAAATGTCGTCGCTCAATTCCCAGTTTATTTATGAAGCCCTGCTTAACCTGTCAGCAAATTAACCTTGCAAATATATTTAAAAAAAACCTTACACTAGATGGAGACAAAGTCAACACTTCACGCTGCATTGTTTTGGCTCTGAAAAGGCCTGCAACCCTGATATTTAACATTATGCAGTTCTATGCTGGGGCATAAATAATGTCATCAACCTGATAAAGGTTAAAGTTGTCCCATCCTAACCGGCATAACAAAACTAACAATCAATCGAGCACAATCTGTGAACACTAATCACAGATGAACACTAGAGAAGTCTCCTCAGCTATAATAATTCATAAGTGTATGGGTACATTATGGGTGTACAGGGGCTAACTTTTTCCTTCTTATTTTATACGGAGTCAAGTTTTGTCAAGCTTTGGCAATTGTCGACTCGGCAAGCTTTGGGCGCTAGGGGTAAAATCTATCTTGTTAAGTAATAATATCAGATGCCATGGTAACTTTGTCTGGCATGAAACAGTCTCTTTTCAACAAAGATTATTAGACTGGTGTGTCTATTCCTAGCCTGATAGCTTCATTTAAAACATGTTTTGTTGTTGTTCTCTAATGCAATATTAACAGCTCAGAACTTCCGAAGCTGTAAACTCAAGCTGTAAGACTATAATTTGAAAAATACAATATTCAGTTTTTGGAAAACATTTAATACAACAAATTTATGTGACATGTGGGGACAATAGATGTAATATGGGATTTCCCATTGCAGGGATTGGGCCTCTTCACACAGTGACCCTCTTCTTAAAACATACAGAGAGAAATGACATGCTCAAACCGCAACTATAGCTACGGCATCTGTCCGGTCATATAATGACCATGGATTAAAATTCTAAAATAATACCCAACCTTACAACAGTCCTATGTTGAACCTATAAACATTTTAAGGACACGTTCTCAGCTGGAAAAGTGAGACTTCAAGTGTTCCTTCAGAGCTGGAATAGTGGAAACCTCTTTGAGACACATGTGACAGCGGAGAGGCAGTTTCAACAACTCGCTGGCTCCTTCTTTCACAGTGACCCTTCCATTTGTTTCAAGCATCTGAATGACATCTGCAGAGAACAACAAGGGGATAAAAAAACGACTTAACTGCAGCAAAAGACACAATTTCCTTCAGTGGTATGCAAAGTTAATAAAACACCAACATCACAACAAAACTGTTTTTTAATTTGCTCTCACCCTGGGACTCTACGAAATAGTCAGTTGTGAATGAGTTCCAGTGCTTTTTGTTCTTTAAACAAGGAGAGTCAAAGTCTTGGCTGATCACATGGAGGTGAACCTGACTGTAAAAGAGAATATACAGAAAATGTATTACTTTTTGATGCGTCTACATCAAATATGTGCTGAACCTCCTTCTCGCGAAACTTTGGGGTCAAATTTGCATAAATGGCAACACAGATTTGTTTAAATTTACCCTACTGATGCTTTTAATACATTCTTGAATAATACTGAAATCAATAGTTATCGGTAAGAAAATATGTTAGTTGTCTTGAAAGCTTTTAGTGTGCTACCAATGTATTAGTACCATTCAAACAGCTATAACTTACTGTACCTCATACTGGGGATGGCATGGTACCCTGTGCGGAAGCGTAGCGAGCCAGAATCTGGACATTGCTGAACCAACTGGTCGGCAACTTGCTGCATGTGTTTCACCAGGTCGCAGTGCTCTTTACATAAGGCCTTCAGGCTGGAAATGGTCTGCCATGGGAGGACCAGCCAGTGGTAGCGAGCTTTGGGGTATTTATCTTTGATTACCACTACTTTATCATCTTTGTACACCTAGAGAAAGGGGCAGCGTGTTTTGTTAAACATTCTCAGTCAGATTAACACACTAAAGTCATGGAGTAACAAATCCAGCTGGGATCCGGATCAGGTAGCATCACACAAACTATACATCTCTTTTTACAACAGCTACCTGCATGTTTGGGTCTTGCATTGAGGTCTTCAGACCTTGGCTCCAATGTCCAAAATGTCCCTGCAACAAATTAAAGGTAAAGTGTTTTTTTTTTATAAAACGTAACATACTGGCTCTATAGAAAATCCACACAAGTGGAAAAACATGTAGACATCATCAAAATCATACATTAAATAGGTGCACACACTGTCTTACTTCTCTTACACTGTCTTTTGTGGCGTCTCCATGGCTGACTGACAAGGAGACTTTTTCTGTCTTTTTGGCTGATTTCACACTCTGAGCCTCTCTGCAACCCTCTCTGTCCTCTGAAGCTGGCTCTCGTTGTCTTTTGGTGCCGCCGTGGTCCCTGGTGGAATTCTCCTTGAAATGTACAGTGTATGGGTAGAGCTGATTGACAATACGAAGCTGCTGTCCAGCCCTCATTTTGACCTCATTGTCCTTTCCCACCACTGTCGCATCTATTGTGGTGGGGTTCAAGCCCAGCTTTGGAACAAAGACAAGGAGATACACAGTTAAATAAACAGTGATTGATTACAAGTATTTCACAAAACTCAGTATTACATGTGCTTTCTAAAGTCCAATGAGTTTCACTATGATAACATAAATGTTCCCTATGTTTCTTACCTGTTTAACTGTGACATAACCTTTGTTGCATTCTGCTTTCAACTCAACTGGTTGAGAATCAAAGACACAGGTTAAAGTTTGTCTCATACACTTAATAATCAGGACACACTGTATTTATGGGCGCCTTTCGAAAGGACAACAAAACAAGCAAATACAGTTATAACCGGCTTAACTGGGAGAGATTTTTTTAATAAACCCTTTTTTATGTTTAAATCTACATGCTAACGTGGCCGGTGTATCATACATACATGTTTCGTTGTATTACCTTGCTGTCGAGAGCATTTTTTGTCTTTAATAGTGGTCTCTGGACCTCGACCCAGGAAAACTGTCTGTTGGTGAGGCAGTCGAATGGGTTTATGATTGTCCTCCTCGCTGATAAGCCAGCAAATTGGCATTTTATCAGGTTATGTAGCTAGCTTCTTCTTCTTCTTCTTCTTCTTTAGTTAGGCAGACAAGACGCAGCCTGTAGCTAGCTATTACAGCACTGCAGCCCCACACATTGGGACACAGCTTTTGTTTTGGTGACTCGTTCCGTCGCAGGAAATTGACGTCACCAAATCAGATTTTTGTGGAGGCGGGTTTGAAGAGAAGCTTCTGGAAGAGTCTGTGAGAGAGCTGAGGTTGCGAGGATTCAAACTACTCTCTTCATACAAGGTTGGAAAATATCAAAATATCGACTATGACATATTTTATTTGTACCAGTGTCACTTTCTAATTCTGGAGCTAATTGTTAGAGAAACAACATGGATATAGCGTGTTAGCTTTAGCGAGGCTAGCTTGGGCTAGGTTGAGTAACGCTAGCTAAAGTACGTAGGGGCCTATGTGAAACCTTGTCACCTCCATCACGAGCAGTAGTTGTTGATTTATTCGCATAAACCAGACTCATGTCAACCACAATAAACCAGTGTTGGTTACATAACGTCCGTGGTTGATAGCGCCTGCCTCTCGTGATTTGAGGAAATATTTAGTGCAAGTAACGTTCACGTTAAGCGAAACAAGCATGACGTGTAAAAAGTAACGTTGCGTTATATTTGAACCTCCCTGTATGTTTTTCTTTTTCCTCTGTCTACCGTGTAATAATCGTTACATTTCGTGTCAGGCTCATGGTCCAAACGTAAAGAATGATAATGATTAGATATTTACTACAAACCATATCACACAATGTAACTGTTAGTCAACACTACAACTAACTAACATTTGCTCACATTCGCAATGGAAAGAGAAACTGCGGCATCTTTGGTGTGAGTCATGAATGCTATAACTAATTAACTAAAACGCCTGTTTATTCGGTATAGGCCTAGCTGTTCTTGAGAGAATACGTGTAACGACGACGACACCTGATGCTCATCTCAGTCTCATATCTGGGTTATTATGCTAATGTATGAGTAGCATTATAAATCTGGACGCAGATATATTCTCATTCTCGTATATTACCATTCTGAATAAATTATCTTCAAACGATAACCATAAGTGAGCAGTACACTGGGGCACACTGTCAACGTTGAAAAATGAGACCTTGACATGAAGTGAATTTCAAGTGTACCGTAAGCATATATTTCATTGTGGAAACAGACTGAGATGCCATTACATCTTATTACATCTGCACAGTGCAATGCAATCTACTAGTGGTCGTTGTACATTTACAAAGCTTGTAATAATAAGTCGGAGAGATGATGATTCAATTGAAAGCTACGTTTTAGGCCACACAGTTGTGCTACGTTGGATTGTATGATATGGAACATTTTAAAAATGTTTGTCCACCGACATTTACATGAGCGAAACAGAGTGTTTACAAATGTCTCTCTCTAAAGCTGAATACAAGGCCTAACATGCCTAACATTTCCACCACTGACAACGTAAAGGCACCTCTCGCAGACATTACCACATGATGATATGCTTAGTTTGTATTTGCATGCAAGTCCTCCATTTCCCCTTGTTTCAGAGGTGTTTGAGAGCTAAACTGGAACTGAATATTGAAATATTGTTTGTATTTTTGCCTTTCTTTTTACTTTCCTAAGGTTATCCATCAAAGACAAACATGGTCAAGGAAACGGGCTTCTATGACACATTAGGTGTGAAACCTATTGCTACTCCTGACGAACTGAAAAGGGCCTATCGCAAGCTAGCTTTGAAATACCACCCTGACAAAAATCCCACGGAAGGAGAGAAAGTGAGTACCTTTTTTTTGCCCTTCGAAACATTTGCAGCGGTATATAATTTGTATGCAAGTAATTTAGCGTGCATACACATTTGTGATGGCAATTTATTCATAACAATCTTAATATTATAATATAGTGTAAAATTTACCAGAAAGACAAAATTTCGGGTGTTTGGTCATTTTTAAATATTATTGTGGCATATGTAAAGGTCATGTAAAAGAAGAATTTGAAGTCCGCTGGTATTTTTTTGCTCCCAGTGTGAAATAAATCTTTTAATCAGCTGTATGTTTTTACATGTACCCTCTTCAAAGAAGTGTGTTTTTTTTGCTTTGTAGTTCAAGCAGATTTCTCAGGCATATGAGGTTTTGTCAGATGCCAAGAAGAGAGAGGTATATGACCGTGGTGGTGAAAAGGCTATAAAGGAAGGAGGGACTGGCGGCGGCGGTGGTGGGAGCTTTGCGTCGCCCATGGACATCTTTGACTTGTTTTTTGGTGGGGGTAGTCGAATGCACAGAGAGCGAAAAGGTATGTAAAGATTCAAGAAGTAAACACTAAGATGAGATGATGTGCGAATTGTGTCTGTTTGGAGCCACACAAGTTTATTCTTGAACTGCAATATATATACTGCCCAGTACAATTATTGTTTTCAGTTGTTAAAAACAAATTTAAGGGACCATAATGAAAAATGTTTTTGTTTGGGTTTCGTAAAGAATATTAATTATTTTAATAATTAATGTGAGAGGAAACTAATACAAGGAGGGTGTTGATGCAATCTTATCAAATGCCAACTGTATTTCAACAAACGGTATTATTGAAATCTGATTTGTCTTGCCCTAGGAAAGAACATTGTTCATCAGATTACAGTGACACTGGAAGATCTTTATAATGGAGCTACACGAAAACTTGCTCTTCAGAAGAATACTATTTGTGAAAGATGTGAAGGTAGGTTATTTTAATGTTCTTTTACAGTCTCCTCTTAGTGTTTGTCACTGGACTTGTTAAGTGATCCAAGCAGGCTCTTCATCACATGCGGACCCAAGCAGGCTATGAAAAGGCCCTTTGTCCAATAACAAAACACATCATTCTTGTACATGTAATCCAGTCCTCGTTCTTGGGTTCACCACACTTTATGTAATACACCAAACCTAAAACAAAAATAGCCTTCATCCGTGTGCTGAACGTTTATTTTTCTTGGCAGGTCGTGGTAGTCGGAAAGGAGCTGCACAGATGTGCATGACATGCCATGGCACAGGCATGCAGGTACGCATGCACCAACTAATACCAGGTATGGTCCAGCAAGTGTCCACAGTGTGCCACAACTGTCAAGGCCAAGGACAAAGAATCAGTCACAAGGACCGCTGCAAAGCATGCGGAGGTCGAAAGATCCTTCGCCAGAAGAAGATTTTGGAGGTGCACATTGACAAAGGTGAGAGTGAAGGGAGAGTTCATCTGAACTCATCTGTGACTGATGGAAGAGCAACTTGATAAAAAGACATTGTGCATATATCACTCAGTCACTTATCTGCCCTAGGAATGAGAGATGGCCAGAAGATCGTTTTCCATGGAGAGGGAGACCAGGAGCCAGGAATTGAGCCAGGTGATATCATCATTGTCTTGGACCAGCGAGAACATTCCCATTTCACCAGGTATTCTATTCTCTGTTCTCAATTGTCCTGTGTTTCTGATGATCTGTCCTGGCGGATATAGGGATTATATTATTCCTGTATAGACGATATAAACAGTATGTTATATGGCCTGGTACTGAATATGTAAGTGGTACATGAGCCAAAGAAGAAGAATGTGTCAGGAGAAATCTAAGTTATTACCAGAAGTTCCTTTCAACTGCACCCTTGTTAAATTTGAACATGACACTTTTAGAATTCAAGTCCAACCAGTAAAATCACCTCTGCCTTTTTTTTCAGGAAAGGAGAGGACCTGATCATGTCAATGGAGTTGCAGCTGGTTGAGGCTTTATGTGGTTTCAAGAAGCCTGTTCAGACACTGGATAACAGAACTCTCCTCATCACCTCACATCCAGGTAGACCAAATCATCAAATACACAGCCTTTACTGAATGTTGGTTATCTGATGTTCAAGCTTTTCCCCTATTTGCAAATACTGGTATTTGAAAGGCAAAAAAGACACATACGGTGCTTTTTTTTCTTTTTTTTTAAGGTGGTTAACGAAAATCTCTATGAGAAAAAAAAAAAAAAAGTAATAATTCTTACTCAATTTATTTATTTTAATCGGGAATAAATCAATGGCCCAAATCCATATGCATTCATCAGGTATTGGCAAAATAGTTTCAAATGATGAGGGCATGTAAAATATATTTTCTGTTTTCAGATTTGTAAATCTGTGGCCCATGTTTTTATCACAGGCGAACTGATCAAGCCTGGAGACACGAAGTGCGTCTTGAATGAAGGGATGCCCATGTATCGCAGACCGTTTGAGAAGGGGCGCCTTATTATTCACTTTTCGGTAAGAAGTCTTTCGGTTCAGTTTATTTATTTCAAACCCCATGGCAAGTAATCATATAAATGATGATACAAACAAATAATCAAAATACAAATTTAAAAAGTGTACCTGTACATATCGACACATATCACTAAGTATTTTCACTTTACATATTTAAGATTTATCTCTATACGCGTTCTATGCATTTGCATATTTTAGATGAATATAATAGAGTATATAGTGAAAACACCACTACTAATTGCCATAATTAAAGTTATTGTGATGTATATGTAATATATACATACATACGCACACATACAATAATATTTAGTTAATATATCCAATAATATACAGTACATTTTCACTTTATCTGTTCTCTTCTTATCCCCTATTACTTATAAGTTAGATAGTCCAATTTTTATTTCATTTTTATTTTACACATGCTGTCTCCTATTAAAGAATATCAATCCATATCAGCCTCATACACACAAACCTGCACAACATGCCCATGGCCTGAAACAAACCACACACTTGCCACACCCATACATGGATAAATGTCTCACTTCACTAATAAAAATACCAACAAGCAAAAAACATTAAACTGGCGAAGCTAAACAGTTTCACGTTTGTTTTAATCAAATCGTTTCTGCTTGTTTCCTTTTTTTAGGTAGTGTTCCCACAAGCCAACTTCCTTTCCGAGGACAAGCTGAAGGAGCTGGGGCGCTACCTTCCAGACAAGCTGGATGCAGAGCAGCCAGAGAGTATGGACGATGACCTCTACATCTATGCCGACCTGGAGGACTGTGACCTCGAGAACAGAAAAAGACACAACCATCAGTACTGCTACATGGAAGAAGACGACTATGCCAACCCTGGTGGTGTTCAGTGCCAAACGTCTTAATCAACCACTGGTCAGTTGTTAATCCAGAAGTCCTCCGCTCATCTCTAAAATAAAGCACCTTTTTAGATTTTTTTTTGTTGCACTTTTTATTTAATTACTTTAACGGTTTTTTCAGAGTTTTCTTTAAACCTCAATCTGAAAACGGTGTCCTAACACCCTCTTGATTTTTTTTATGAAGTGGAGTATCCAGGATTAACCTTGGAGCTGGGTGAATGGGATTCATCTTCATCTCTGGAACCTCATTTTAACCATGGTTTCTTTTTCCAATCGCACTGTGATTAGTGACGAGGGGTATCACAGAGGCTTCAGAAACACTTTTTTTCTGAACAAAAACTGCCTGCTTTTTATGCATTTACACTAAAAAAAGTTGCCAATATTGATATGATAATAACTTTTTTTTTAATTGTGTTACTACATCAGTTGTTGTTGTGAACCACTTGTTGATGACTTGTTCAATCCGTTGTGTGTAAAGACCCAATCTTCAGATCTTAGTGATGGGGGGCGGGGTAGGTCTTCAGAGCAGGACTTACATTGAAACAATTATGCTGTTTTACCCTTTCAAGGGCTATTTTCTGGCAAGAAGATGTGAGGTGAGAAGCAAGGTGACAATGATTCAGGCATGGCAGTGTTTAGGTTCAAGCCACTAATGTAGATTATACAAACTAATATTTAAGTAAGGTTTAGTATTTTTGAGCTGCAATCAGTTTTCTGTGGTGATGCCGCACATTTTTTTTTTAAAACTTGTGTGCAAAGTAGAACATCTCATGTGTATAAGCAACACAGTTTGATGTGAGCCATATGACTGCATTTTAACAGTAGGGTAAGTATTCACAAGTGGAAGGTCAAAGATGAGTAAGAAGTCACTTTATTTTGAAAAGAAAAATAATAACAGCTCATGGGTTCCAAGAAGCAGGTTATCTGGATAACTTAAATCAAACTCAGAATGGCTATTTTAAGATTATTTGGTGTTCTAGATTTTATGTGTTTTTGGAGCCTTAATTAACAATACCTTATAATCCAGTTCACTTGCTTCTTATCATCCCTAATGCCTTGATGGCAAATGTTGTCCCTCTCTTTTACTAAGTATCGAGTGCCATGTTGCATCCAAGTTGTACAAAATGATGTGGTAATGTCTAGGTTGTTGTTTTAAAGATTGGATTTTTGAGATTTATTTTCAGTTATGCAATTTTAAAAATGTTAAGATTAATTGATTCATACCAAAATCTGGAATTACAAGTTTTAATTAAATTTATTGATGGTTTTTGCTGACTTCATTTTTCATATTTCTAGTCTTAATCATAAATGCCAAATGGGTTGGCTGGAGGTTATAGAGGGACTTAAAATCGGCACACCCGGTACCTCCGTAAGTGTCTGCTTGTTTGAAAGCCTTATCATAACTCAACTTGAAGCTACTTGTGCAGGGTTTTTTCAGTGCTGACTTTGCCTTGGATATTGTTAAAAACTCATCTCAAGTACGTGTTGTCAAGTTTGTAATTTGACTGACAGTATGTGCGTTAGGACCAATGATCTACATGTTTATGCTCATGTTTTCTATTAAATGCAGTTTGATGGTGACTCTAAATTGTGGTATTGCTTTCTGTAATTAATATTTACTTTTATTACCTGGAGATTCAATGACATTTAAAACATTTAATTATTACAAAAAACAGAGAGAAATGTTTCAAGCTCTCAGAGACTCAGAGGTGTAATCGGGCACAATAATTGGAAACACCTGTGTGGGTGTGCAGAGGCTTTTAATTAAAACCAAAAGCTTGAAACTGCAAATGCCACTGTCCTTCTTTTTGGAGGAACCCCACCTTTTTGTGTCTGCATTTTATAGTAACCATGTAATGTAGTTTCTTTAAGAAATATTTAAATTCTAATTCGCCTTTTGTTTCATTATTATTTGCATCATTATTTGATAAATTCATAATTTCTTCCAACCTTTTTTAAGCAAAACTGCAAATGGCATCCCTGGTTACAGCTTCTAAATGTGAATCTGTATTGTCTGTCGATTTGAATCACTTTCCAACATACGGACCAGCATATTCTTTTGTTTCAAATTGATTTCATATCTGGCTTTGTGAAACTACAACATTTTAATTTAGGAGAACAAACCTGATACTTAACATTTTTTTTAAATGGCAGACAAACACTGTCAACTTGAGGTTTGTTCATTTTATTCATAATCATTTTTGACATGACTGGCAGTATTATATACAACAATCAATGTACAAAATGGCATAATGAACGAACATTATTGTGCAACAACTTTGTATGGATGATAGTACAGACTGATGATAGACGGTGTAATATACTGTAGTACGAATAATGAACACTGGTCGAGGCAGTAGCTCTGCTTCTCGCAGGCACACTGATGAACAGTGCAACAAACCGACAATATTGTGACCACGTTGAATACATTTATCGATTACACACACAGAATGTGTCACTGGAGCTCCATTGAGGTTTATCATAAGTCATGCATATTTTTAACGAGTACTCATTTATTGTGGAGTCACATTTAGACAGTGCACTGAGGTAGCATGCAGGGAACACACAGGACAAAACAAATCCTTTCATCTGAATCAAAGTTACAAAAGTAGTGTCATAATCCAAAACTGACAAATCATATACCTGATATTGTTTGTTTATGCCCAAACAAGAGGCGTTATTCATGAAAGATGTTTCCACAACAGTTCACTGTCATGCATTTTCATGTCTAATAAAGACAGAAGAAATGAAAATGGGGATTTTCTGGATCCATGATATATTCTTCTTTTTTTTCTTTTTGCTGTCAAATGAAAAGAGTTGTACCAACACTGAATTGATCTGACTAACAAGTACTGTATGTGGATCCAAAGCCAAATATAAAGCATTTCTCTATGCCATTGACCTCCGTTGTTGTCTAAAAACTGTGACTAGGTTCCTACCATGAAACATGGGTACTGTAGTTTATTTAGAGGTGTGTTGTGCTGTAGAGACTCACTAGTGCCAAAAGTGTTCCCAATAAATGCATTATTCACCTGCTTTTATTTACATTTATTAAAAAAAAACAAAAAAACAGTGCCCATGAAACGTTATATTTGTGGCAGTAAAGGTTTACATCTTCAATAGGAACCAAATGACTCTTGTTGATGGAATTCATTGACATTATGACCATAAAGAATACTGAAGGCCTTATCCTTTCATTTTTAAAAGGGAGATTGAAACTATTTTCATCGTCTCCATTTTGATCTACTAACTTCTCTCTACTGTTGTTTTTTGCCACATTCCCGCCGTGTTGCAAAAATCGTACTAATCCACCGCCAAACGTAGCAGACGCTCTCATCGTCACCTGAAACGCTAACATCAGCAATTCCACGACAACCGGAAAAATCCACAAGCTGATGGAAAGTCATGTCGCATGACCTAAAGCTCCACGCCAGCTACTTAATGGACCTTGTGGTGAACAATTACTGATGGATTCATCTATCCATTTGTATTAATCTGTCGACGCAGAAATGAATAAATTGCTTTATAACCACGCGTAAGGCTCTCTGGGTTCTCCGTAGGCCGATGCAGGAGGGAGCTTAAGGTTTCCACAGCCTTAGGAGGCCGTCCTCGCTGTATGTGGCGATCAGATTCTCGTATGGGTGGTGAGCGATGCCAATTACATCTTTCTCGTGAACCTGCGGGAGCAGAGGAGCACAGATCACCTTTGTCAGCCTCTACCTTGTTCGGGATCGGTTGACACAGTCAGACGATTAAATGAGAGGAAATAAGCAGATATATAAAACGCTGGCTGCACAGGGAGGGTGAACCGCCTCCTCTCACAGACCTTCAGTAATGAGTGAATATTATGGGCAGAGCTTACGGTCAGCGTTTTCTGCAGCCTCCCCGTCGTATAGTTGAAGCAGTACAGCACTAAGTCCTCTCCCACACAGTAAATCCACTCCCCGCGGGGTGACAGGGTACAGCACACAAAGTCAGTCTTTTCCTTTCTGTCTGAGCTGAAGCTCTTCACCGTCTGAGGAGAAGGGTGAGAAGAGAATCATGGCAAACATTGTGCGATTATGAAACAATAAAATACTTAAATGTTGATCAGGTGCTCTCACCTGACCGTCCATGCTCAAGACGACCACCGTGTCGGAGTGGTTGCAGATCACAAAGTGCTCCGGATTCTGGGGGAGAGGGATCACGTTGTTGACGGGGACTTCCGACGTCCGGGTCAGAGATTTGAAAGTGTGGAGGCATTCGCAGCTTTTTGTATTCCAAATCTAGAATATGCACATAAAATGACACATGAGGATAACGAAGCAGCACAGACACAAATATTATTTGCTGAATGTACCTTAACCGTGCCGTCGGACGAGGCACTAATGATGTGAAATCCATCTGGAGTAAACGTTGCGTCATTTACAAACGACGAATGGCCATTTAACTCCTTAAGTGTCTTGCCTGACCTCAGTTCGTGGATTCTGAAAATTGACAAAAAGAAATCTTAATAAAACAGCAGCTCTGACTCATTAAACAAATCCATTATTCAAATCAAAAGTTGGATGCAGACTGAACGTGTTGCTGAGTCGCCGACGCCGGTATTTTTAGCTCCCGCCGAGAGACTGGGTGCAGATCAGCTGAACCGTGACCAAACGGCTAATCACTTGATTCACTACGTCTCTGAGAGGATTTTTTCCGAGTGTAAACAATTCAGAGTCCCCTGCTGGTGGAATTTGCAATGGAAGGAACACGTTGCAGCTTTGTGCCTGCAGCACACGGTCTCTCTCAACTGCACCCACACGGCACATGTGCTCGCAACGCAGCGGAGAGGCTCAGCCCACAGCCCCGGGAGTCCAGAATAGATATCCAACTTCTCAACTATGACGGGGATTCAGTTTATTTGTGTGTGTGTGTGAGAGTGAGAGAGAGAGACAGAGGAAGTGAAAGGCAGACGTCCTCGTCTTTATCATTTACATTCAGGTACACGACTTGTGCAACATGTGATATCAGGCATGCTGGTGTTATGGAGCTTTTCAAAGGTTTAAAAAGCAGTTCAGTTCACATAACTTTCAGATTTACTGGAAAAACAAAGAAAGAAATAAGGAAAAATATATGTATATATATTGAAAATGTATTTGATAAAGCACATAATGGTCCCTTCTTCACTAACCATTTCAAACTGCCTACATGCATCCATTCACAGCTTAAATATCACCCTAAATGAATCCATTGGATTTTATTTAAAACTCTAAAAGTCCCAAAATGTAAGCTAATAAACATTTTGTCAACAATTTATAACAAGATATGTTGGTTATATTGTATTATGTTGAAATATTCAGTTTGGGTGTTGCAGATGTTCCATCAGTTTAGAAACAACGAATTTTGCAACAAAATATCCGAACTCAAAATGCGCTCTACCAAATTGTTAAGAAAATTATTCACCAGGATAGAAAGAAAACTTAAAACATATCACAATGCGGTTTAGAAGGCGACATTTAAGAAAGGGGACGTTATTTGCCAATTCTCTCCCCATGTACTTCTCTGCTTCTGTCTTGC
Organism: Eutrigla gurnardus; assembly: GCF_963514095.1. Taxonomy (NCBI): domain Eukaryota; kingdom Metazoa; phylum Chordata; class Actinopteri; order Perciformes; family Triglidae; genus Eutrigla; species Eutrigla gurnardus. The sequence continues at coordinate 23,198,049 of NC_139917.1, read as the reverse complement.
TGTGCTAATCCACCGTGGGATGTAAAAAGAGCTCACTGCCTTCCGGCTGAACTCATCTCCATGTGTATGATTTTGAAAGTTTTGTGAATCATGTCTGAGGTCAGTGAAAGCTCTCCTCTCCTCCCACAGTAGACAAGCAAAGTTTTGGCAAACAACAAAACATTTTCTTTTCTTTTTTTTTGGTTTGGATTCTCTATGAAAACTGTTTGCAGACAATTTGTAAGTTATGTATTTACTTCCCCTTTAAACAAGTTAAGTTGAGTGTACTGTATTAGGTATTATACTATTTTATTTATCTTGCTTATTACAATAAATCTCCCCATGGATAGATAAATAGAATGTCCTTAATCTCTTATTTTTTTTACCTTTGGCAAAGCACTCCAAGTCGAGTGGATGTGTTCACAATGCAGTTAGTCTACAAGTCAAGTTGGCTTATATGAGAAATATGTGTGTCAGCCATGCAAATATGAACTGTGTTACATCCCACCTGATGGTGTGGTTTAAGGAGGCACTGAGGATGTGGTTGTTGTCCTTGGAGAAGCTCAGACAGGTCACCCCTTTGTCGTGGGCGTGCTCAAACCGGCGCAGACACAAGCCACTCTGGATCTTCCACACCTTCGCCAACAACACACACACACATTTATGGGGGAGAGAAGAAGTAATCAGACTGCCAAATATTGGCAAATATGAGGAATGTTATCAACCAATGGTGATGTAAGACGGTATTATAAGATCAAAACCTTTATTTTGCCATTCTGGGCCCCAGTTGCCAGCAGATCTGTATCCTGACTGAAGCACATACACAGCACAGCGTCGTCCATCATCATGAAGCTGTCTTGGGCCTGGTACTTTAAATCCTAATGCACACACACACACACACACACACACACACACACACACACACACACACACATAACAGAAAATAAAGTAAATAAACCAAATAAATGGAAGAATAAGGGATGTCCATAATTTCTTGTATAGTATATACTTGCTTTCCCTGTTATTTAACCAGGTAAATGTTTAAAACTCCTTTTCGATAAGAGGACAGCATTCAAACTTTGATAGATACAAACAGGACAACATGCTACAAAATAGTATAGACAATATCCAGTTATAATGCATAAACCATTTTCAACATCATCTAAAAGAAAGTGAAAACAACTCATTCGAAATGTAAAAAAAAACTACAAAAGAAGTTTCAGTATCATCACTAAGTGTCGTGTTATGAAACATAAATTACCTTACAAATGTTTCCAGTGTTAAAGTTCCAGACTTCAACGAACCCGTCCACCGATCCGGTGATTAGGTACTTGCCGTCGGGAGAGAAGCGGGCACACTCCACATGTGACCGCCGGCCAAACTGCAGGTTAAAACGTCACATAGAAAACATGCCTGTGATCCAGATGCACGTTAGATATAAAACTCAAACTGAAGTGTTTTTTTTTTTCTTTTAACAAAGTGTTCCAGCATGCAGCAGTCTGACCCTTCACACACTTTAGTAGGAGAATAGAATGAAATAGACCCTGTGAGTGTGCGTTAATGTGAACCGCTGGTCTACCTTGATGTGGCGGTACAGCTGTGTTGGAAAGCTCTCCTCCACATGTGTGTCCTTGTTGCCAGATGTGTCGATGGTCATGTCGGGGGACAGCTGGTCCGGACACTGCTGCATTCTCAGAGACTGTGGCAACAGAAAACAGAAAGCGTTTTAGTTTGCCAATGTCAAGACCTCAACAAAATCAAGAAATAACTAAGAAATGCCAACTTGCATACTCAAACTGATGTTGTCTATGTTTTCCCACAATGCAATGCGTGATGGAAATAAAGGAACACAATTGTGAATGCGGATGATCCCAGATTCCAAAACCAAAGAATAATGTCATCCTTCAGATATATCCTCATATACTTTATCATTTAGTACAAGAATATATTGAATACCACAGCCAAAGCACAATAAACTATTGTACAGTATTAATACTTAGTTTTAGGATCCATGAGAACCTGTTCCTGGTCTATTATGCAATGGACCTTCAGTTACTCCAGAAACTGAGCATCTCTTACAAAGACCTATATAACAAATAATGACATATTAAAAACAAATGATATTGATGGTTTGGGTCTAATTTCATGACTGCACTTTATCCAAATATGTTGCTCCATCTAATGAAGCTGCAGTTGCTTAATCTCCAAAGCATTTCTCTGTAAAACTAAATATTCATGCAAAATCAAAGTGACTGTTTAGAAAAATATCTTTTTTATTTAAGAAAAAATGTAAAAATCTGATATTCTGCCTCATCATGAGGGTGGGTTTGATCAGATTTGATTTATGTTTCCATGCAAACCAGCTAAATAAAATGTTAATTTATGTTTGTTTTCCATCCATTAAAGTCTTTTTCCAAATTTTGCATCGAAACACCAACTTTTTCAAGCATAAAAAAAGTCCTTTTTTTTCATGCATTTTCCACACATTTTATGTTTGTGCATAATAGGCTACTGTAATAACGTTCAGCTTTGATTGTTGTTAAACTCTGATGGATACCCAGAAGTACGTGACATCACCTTTTCCTCAGCGAGCTCTGCCTGCTTCAAACCAGGGGGAGGAGCTCAGACTCCTGTGATTTAACTGCTCTGACTTTGGCAGGACAGTGTGTGTTCATCGGAGACACCATCATCCATACTAAGAAGTTGATTGAAAAAATGTAATTTTACGGCCTATTGAGGTGGTACATGCAGCAATGGAAAAAAAGGAGAAATAAGGGGCATGGTTTGCTCTTTGATTCACAACCAGAGTGCTGTGGGGTATTAGCTTTCCTTGATATACAATTAGAGAGAGAGTTATTGATCACTATACTCACACCGACTTGTTCCAGGAGCCCCATGAGGCGAGACGGCGGCACCACGCTGACCTCCCTCACCAGCGCCTCAGCTATCGCCCTGCGCCGCTTCTCCTTGCTGCTGCCTTTCGGGTACGCCTGCGGGAAGTACTTCACTTAATAAAGAACTTAGCGATGCAGCTATTTAAAAAGGGAAAAAAGACGTTATTGTCTTACCTCGCGAGGGTCAAAGTAGGAGCATGTCAGCAGGTTATCCAAATGTGTGTACCTCTCTGGTTGCGTCTGCTTCAGCATGATCATGGGGTCGGTTTGTCTGAGGAGCGAGCGAGCCGCTCCCACCTCCCTCATTTCAATGAGCTCCATTACAACCTGGTGAAAGAGATCAGCATTCGTCAGACGCTGCCAATTAAAAAAAAAGAATCAAGCCAAGAAAAGTACGAGGTGATCCGTGTCGAAAGGTCACCTGCTCATAAAGGTCGATGAGTGTGTTGTCGGGCAACTTGAGGGACTCGATAGCCAGCAGGACGGAGTCCCAGTGGCCGTTCTTTATATCGGCAATGAAGCTGTCGATGCTCTCCACCGTGTTGAGCGAGACGGTGGTTTCCTCCTGCAAGGTGGTCAGTGTCCGGTAGAGGTTGTTCTCCTTGAGGTACTGCATTATCAGGCGGATCACGCTGGACGGAAAATGTTCATGTTACCACCACATGCTGACTGGTAATCCTATTCTAATCTTTGACGTGCTGGGGTGAAGTCATGCAAGCATAGGAACTGTTTTAATTACAAGTTGCAGTATCAATAACACCTTTCTGTAGAAGTGATTGTTTCCCCCTGGTGTATCATGAGCTCAGGGTTTATCACGTCTCACACACTAATGATGAGTGATAATCTGGAAACTGAATCACGGTTATATTTCCAGATGCTGTCACACATGCGTGGCCATAGATTGCAGACTTCAGAGACACCTGCTGAGCCGTTCCACAACTCTGTTGCTTCTCAATTCCCCTCCATCAGGGGATGGAGGGGAATTGCATCACCCGCTGATATTCTATGCCATGTTTGGATGCTTAATGTGCTCCCAATTAGCTTCCACCTCCCATAAAAAACACCATAAGATGAGCTTCACTTTGGCAACAATGTGTTCTCCATCTCTACGTTTCTCTGCAGGAAGACGAACCAATAAAAGAACCCAGAAGAAGCCCACACAAGCCTTCCAGAGAGGGAGAGCCTGTTAGATCAACAGGCACATGTGGATGAAACAGTCACTGACTGCAAAACAGCCCGAACTCGCCTCCTTTTAATCAAAAAGAAAAATCCCATTAAATGTCTCCAAGCGACCATTTCGGCAGCCTCACAGGCGACACCGGCCACAATCAATAATGCACTAATAAAGAAAAGGCAGCAGCGTTTGAATGGGAGGCTCCACGGCGCACTGAAGAAACCCCACACGGGCGCACACACACATAACACCCGCACGCAACCAACACATCTGCGTCACAGAAAAAGACGGATGTAAACAATACGTCCAGGTTTATGTTTATTTATCTCAAACATGAGGCTCACGTGATACTGCCACATGCTATTGTGGGGGTGAACTATTAATAAGGCGCAACGCAAAATGATGATTTCCCCCAAATGATTATCATTATTCTAAACGCAACCTTCATGCGTAATGCACGCGCCTCACGCACAGTATAGTCTGTTTAATAACCTTGATGTTTTCCTGTTTGTGTTGCCGCCGAACACAGGTGGATTACTTTTCAGTGACTTATCCCTGAAAACTTGTAATTCATGAAAAGCCCCCCCAAAAAAGGAAAGCGCACTTACTCCGAGGGCTCCATCTCCGTAGCCATGCTGATGTTTGTCTCCCTGCTGTTGCAACGCTGGACTGGCGGCTGGGCTCGCGCTCAGAGCTCGAGCTAGAGCCACGTGAAAGCGGTGTGCCGAGGACCACCCACTACACGTGCTCCTCTTGTGTCTTTTTTTTTTTTTTGTGCGGCGGGCAGCAGCAGTAGTCCCAAACCTTGTGACTTGCCGCTGCCACATAAAAGTCTGGGAGCTCACACCCCCTCTCCTCCCTGACGCATTCCGATGTAGAGAGGAGAGAGACAGACTTTCTGGGCACGTTTCTGCAGCAGCATCGGCACGGACACACCGAGCGTGCTCGCCGCGTTACGATCCGTTGCACAGGAGGTCGAAAGCATCGCCTTTAACGTCCTCTGACGGAAAACATCAACTCAGTGCGCATCACAATGCAAATGGCATTGCTGGTGTTCATGTGTGCCTCATGACCATCTTTGCCTTGACTCGACATCCTGCATAGCTGATTACCAGCCTGTCTTCCTGTAATTACACATTGCGGGTGTTGTTCTTTATCAGCCTTAACCAGATAGGATGTTTGCCATGAGTGTTTATTTCATCTGCCTGCCCCCATGTTTAGGTCCACCCTGGCAAATAAACCTTATCATCCACAACATATGTTAAACTCCTTATTGTCAAAGCAGCGTGGATGTCAAATCATAATTAATATGTTGAAGCAATAAGAGCTATACTGTAATATAATAGTCTATATTTCCCCCCGAATCTGCATGGTAGATAGGTGCCCACATTTTAAAAGAATAAATACAAATAACCACAAGCAACACCTGCCAGACTGAGTGTCTGCTTTGACTCTGGAGATGCTCAGGCTGTGTCGTTCGGTCACTGTATAGATCAAATGGCTTGTTACCTTCATATTCAAAGTGGTTACACAAAGTAGGTAGGATTTACTGAGCCTCTCACGGTGTTTACTGTCAGGTATTTGTGGACACAGTGTCAGCAGATGTTCTCAGATTGCAGCCAGCAGCAGCAGCAGCAATGCCCCCAAAGGAAGATATTGTTGTCCCCCTTGTGTTGCACTGAGGCCTCCGGCATTTTTTGGAAATGCTGTCAGCATGAGAATCCTCATTGGATCACTTCTCAAAGGTTTGGAACAAAAACAACAGGCTCCACGTTGTGGTGTGCTGCAGGCATCGGGTGTTGTTTGATTTGTGTCTGAAATTCAAGACAATCATTAAAAAAGACTCAGTCTACGGTTTGTTGGACTTGGCATTTTCATCTTTCAATCACTAAAGCACTTCCTTCAGTAGAAATCAGGTTATCAATCATGTTCCAATTCATAGTCAGGCTTAATAAACAAAGACAGAGGTAAATGTATGTAGGATATTGAATAAAAGTAATATGTATATCAGAACTGATGATCTACAGCCATACAACTGTGTTGGAAAGCTCTGTAACTCACATGTCCTTGTGCAGATGTAGGGACTAGTGCTACAATAATTGTATTGTGATTAATAAGCAAAAAATAAAGTGACGTTAAAGCATAAAGAACTCAATTAATTTAATTTTTAAATGATTTACATGTAAATATAGTATTAGTGTTCAACTGGCACAATGAAGTTATAATAAGTATAATCTATGGAGTAGGGCTTGGTCAGTGCACCACTTGTGCACCCAACTGTGCATTTTGTAAATATTAAAACTTTATTAGGCTGGTTGAGCAGTCGCAAGAATATTTCCGTTTTATCATCTCGTCACGGCTGCGTTGACATATCGCGAGAACAGCCAGAGCTTCAGCACTCAGCACAGGTGAGCGCTAATTGGCATGACGCAGGTTTCCCAGATGAAGCAGCATTTTACCGGGTGAGTGCTGTGACTTCTCGAACATCCTCTTCAACCGACAAAAGTCTACAAAGATGTTTACGTTTCCGTCGTAAATTTCCTTTTTCTCTTCTCTTAAAGTGTGTCAAACATGCCGAGAAACAACAACCAGGTGAGTACAATGGAGGTAGATTAACCCTCGTTACGTGTACCCACACGGCGACGACACTTGTTACGTATCATTTTGCGACAAAAATGTCTTCTGTTTGAATTCTTAAGTGACAGCTAGCTAATTTCTCAACCGTATCAATTAAAGGCCCTCCTATATGTGTTAATAGAGGCTTTTATTTTGGTAATGCTTTACTTCGGTAACTGTGGGGAGACTTACGTCACAATACAGGGAAACCCTTTGTTAATTTAACCGTTTGTTTGCCTGTAAAGACCCAAGTAACACGTGTGGACTTTTGTGTGTGTCTTTCGTGCAGAAGGTGCAGAAGGTGCCGAGTGCAGCTGCCAGAGTGGCCAAGCTGCCTCTGGTTCGCTCAGCTTGTACCACGCTGTCAGTCTGGTACATGGACACTAAATGCAGCCACCCCAACCTGAGGTCCATGTGTGAGGTGCTGGAGAGCAGCGTGACGGCTGTGGTTTCACCTGTCATTGTGAGACTGGAGCCCCAGAGTGAGCAGAAGACATTAATCCAACATCCAAAGATACTTATTTGAGAAATTCTAAGTTGTTTAGGATTCTGAGTTAGAATTGTATAAAATAGACACTATAAAGATACATTGTTTCTTTTGATTGACGTATAATTGATTGTTTCAGGTCTAACATACATGGAAGGGTTATTGGGGATTTATCAAAATGCAAGCTTTCCATATTATGTGAGGCATTAGCAGAATTAGTTTTTTTTATTATAGTTTTTGATAAATAACTTGACTAAATCACTAAATATTGATCACATAATCCCTGTAAGGTTGTATATTTACTTAAAATCTGGTTATAGGTAAAACCTTTTTATGTTGCTGATTGCCAAAAAGATGATGCAAGAGATATTTGAGATCATCTTATCATCTGTTTTGGAGAAATCAGAAACCTTTTCCATATTGGCTAAACTGCCTGGAATATTCCCACAGTTTCCATTGCAAATTACATTGCATGTACGAGTCTGGACTGGCTGGAGACTGTGTTCCCTGTGCTCCACACACCAACAGAGCAGGTAACCTTTTAGTCTTGCTTACAAATTTTAATGATACACAAATGTTCTACTCAAGAAACTAGAAGTATATATCCTGGGTTTGCCTGTTTCGCTCAGATTCTTGCCACTGCTAAGAACAAGATTCATGAGATCCAGGATGTGGTGAGCGCTGCAGCGGGTGGTACTAAGGACTGCGTAGAGCACACAGCCGAGTGGCTGATGGGCACGAAGCATCAAGTCGATGAGCAGGCAGGCCAGTCACTCGTGGAGAGAGCCGTCAGCTTGGCCAGTGTGGGACTGGACTCCGCTCTGGTCACGTCGGAGGCTCTGATCGACCAAGTGCTTCCGCCCACTGAAGAAGATAAAGGTGCACGGCGTCATGTGCAGTTATCGATGTGAAACGGCCAGAAGGCAGATTTAAAACTTACACTGGACTTTGTCTTCTCGCTGACTTTGTAGAGGCAGAAGCTCACTTAGTGGAGGGTTTTGAGGTGGTCGCAGTCAGGAGAAGATTGCCCGTGGGACTGGCTTCGCTCTGTGCCAAGCTTTATAGGAGAACCTACCACATGATCGAGTCCAAGATGCAGTCTGTTCAGGTGTGCTGTGAGTACAGTTCAAGGAATTGTTTGACAATCTGGAAAATATGGTTATTTGCTTTCCTGCCAAGAGTTAGATGAGAGGATTGATACATTAAAAAATATATGTGCATCAAATATGAAGCTACAGCTTGTTAGCCTGTTTTAAAATAAAGACTGAGAAACTGCTTTACAAATATAAATAACTGTCCACTATGTTCACAACTTAAATGTATTATATAATGTTTAATCCATACAAAAACCAAAGTGTAGAAACAGTAAGTTGTGGTTTTACGAGGAGCTGTGTGCAGCAGTTCTTTGATTTAAGTTTATTGGAGATCTATACAAAGTGATCATCTCATCAAACTCAGCAAGAAAACAACTGTGCATTTTCCAAACTGTTTTAACTTTTCCTTTAACAAGAGGTGGAGCATGCATGGAAATAGCAAACACAACATCAATTTATTCCAAATAATACCGTCTTAATGATGTATCTAGGAAATTACATGGTTGTAACACACCGGTGTAAGTCATGTGCTTGACTGAGAGCCAGCATGCACCATATGAGACCTTGAAAAGTAGCTAAATGAAATTCATCCATTTATTTTATTATTTACACCGAGTCTGGTTAAATGGTACCCTTTGTCCTTGTCTCAACAGTTCATGGAGAATTTGTCCAGATCTTCTGGCCTTCTTCAGACCAGCTGGATGGACCTGTCCTGGAACATCCAGGCGCTGCCGCAGTACTTGCAGCATCAGCTTGTGTCTGTGTTGTTCTTTATCTCCCAGATGTACAACCTAAGTTTCCCGCCACCCCAAAACCAGTCGTCCCAGGACAGAAGTCGTCTCAATGCTGCAGAGACGTCCGTGCACAAGGGCATCATCCAGGTGCAAGCTAAGCCGCCTACATGCCGACTAAGGCAATCAACCATGAAGCCTGGATTTGAAAATGGCCGTAATGTTGAAGCATGCGTTTGTTGATTTATACCAATTATGTGTGTATTCCATTCAGTTGCTCCCAGTGCAACGCAACTGAATATTAAAATAAGTTGAACATTCATGCATGTTGTTCCCTTGTCATCAAGTCTGGCAGCTCTTCATGCAGATAAAAGGACAACTTGTAATTTGTACATGTGAACACCGTCAAAACTGGGACAATGTAGAACTTGTTATAAGGCCCCGTTTAGACGAGGAAGCTTGCGGCTAAAAACGACAAAATATTTTATCAGAAGTGCCTTTTGTTTCGACAGTGACAGCGTTTTTGGGGCTTAAACACGCACAAATCTTAAACCACCTTCCTTCTGAATACGCTCCACAGTAGTGTTTCCGTCTACACTGCCAAGACGCAAAACTCTGCTCACGTTGTGTAGAAGGAAGATTCTACGCATGCGCTCAGACATGTGCATCCGCCTGGCATGCACACCCAATCATATTCTACACTTTTGCGTCACCGTATGCATGCACGCATTTTTCCTCCCGAAAACGCTCATCTAAATGCGGAATAAAGTGAGGATGTGATGCCACTTTTACGTCTAATGTTCAATCATGTAAATGTAGCCCAAGACATCTCAAATGTTCAGGTTTGTCTATATGGTGTAACCATTTGGCAGTTATTTTGTAGCTTGCATCATTGCAGTAACTGAGGGGGGTTTTCTTATTATGGTTAAAACAATGACCAAGTATTCAAATGGACCCATTTCAGCCTGAGAACATTTAAAATAAATAAGTCTCGTTTTCAATTGCTTGCAGTAGATGAGTAGAGGGGTTATGCACATTTTTGCTCAGGATTTGTTTTTATAATCTTTATGCGGATGATACTGTAATTTATTGCTGCTCTCGTTCGATTGCTCAGGCATTTGAATTTTTGCAGTCCGCCTTTGATGCTGTACAGGTCCGATTGGAGAAACTGAAATTGGTTTTAAATGCTGATAAATCCAAACTGATGATTTTTTCAAATTCAGCTGTTCCCCTGGAAAATGTCCCTTCCATCAGAACTGTCCGGGGTGAAACTCTAGATTTGGTCACCAGTTATAAGTATCTGGGATTCATTATTGATGATGCACTTTCATTCAAATTGCACATTAAAAATTTGATCTCTAAATTAAGGGTAAAGCTCGGTTTCTTCTACAGAAACAAATCATGTTTTTCACTCAGAGCTCAGACGTTTCTGATGTCAGCAACCTTCATGTCTGTCCTTGATTATGGTGATGTGGTGTATATGGCAGCTTCATCCAGCTGCCTCAAATCCTTAACTCCGGTCTATCACTGTGCGCTGAGGTTTATTACTGGCTGTAGTCGCCTCACCCACCACTGAATTATACGCAAAAGCTGGCATGCCTTCCCTCAATGTAAGACGCCATACACATTGGCTGACCGTAGTTTTTAAGGCACTTCTTGGCCTGGCTCCGATATATTTATGCATGTTCCTTCAGAGAACTGGAAGCCGCTATGCCTTAAGGTCAAATGACATTCTGCACTTCACTGTTCCTCGAGCTCGGACTGAATCGGGGGAAAAAAAGCATTCAGTTTCGCTGCCCCTTCTGCTTGGAATGCTCTCCAATCTGAACTGAGATTATCAGAACTTGTTTCATTGGAAGCATTCCGCTCTATTTTAAGAAAACGTCAAAGGAAAACTTTTGAACAGTGCCTATGTTCTTAATTTGTTACTGTATCTATATCTTCTGCACTTTATTTGCCTATCGACTTGCACTTTAGTATTTGCTTATTCACTCGCACTTAAGTACTTAATATTTTAATGTTTTCATGTTTGTTTTTTGCTGCTTGTTTGTTGTTGTCCGTCTGTCCTGATTGTCATGACGTGTGCTGCTGCCTTTCTTGGCCAGGTCACCCTTGTGAAAGAGGTCTTGATCTCAATGGGTTTTTTTATCTGGTTAAATAAAGGTTATAATAATAAATGCAGGTCCATTTTTATGGGTTTAGACACCCAATGTAGTGATTTATTCATTTCAGGTTTAACTACCTCAATTCTGCTAGAACGCCTGTAATTTCAAATAGTCCATGGCCCCAAGGTACCGAGAATCAGAACTACATGACACAGGTTAATTTCAGCAAAACATGACTTTATTTGACTTTGTGATTTCACTTTTGGCTGGACTCCGACTTGGATGTGGATGCTCTCAGAGAAGAAAGACGGCGCCTCTTGGCGATCTGTTCCTGGCGCTTCTCCTTGGCCTCCTGTTGGTAGAAACAAATGTGAGTGAAATGTTTCAACACATCAAAAAAGCAGCAAGTTAATTTCCACCTAGGTACATAGTAAAAAAATAAGATTGCTCAACATTACACATTTATATACTTGGTCCCCACTGTTTTATTGTCAACACAATCTGATGCCAGAGGCTGCTAGATGATGCAGTGGTTTTCAACCGAAAGAAATTCTTCAAAATGTCATGAAGAAAAACATGATACTCATATCCACTATACATGTACTGAAGTAGGGATGTTGATCATCAATTGTTTTGCTTGTTAGTTGCAAATCCTAATTAAAAAACAATCAAAACTCAACTTATCACTATGTAAAGTAACCACAATATTACTTTTGTTTTGTAGGGAAAATGTACCACAGCAAAATGTCCTAAATTCTTAAGATTTACAGTCTAGTGATTTATTTATCTGAAGCCACCATCAGCTCAGTTTTAATATTGTTTAAGAGAACGTCTAACCAAGACCCACTCAGTTCTTGGTAGCTAAAAAAAACCCCATTACCTTCATCCTCTTGGCCAGCAGCTTGGCGTACTCGGAAGCCTCCTCCTTGTTCTTCAGAGTGCGCTGCCTCTTCAGGGAGATGCGGCGACGCTTGTGCTGCAACACACGTGGTGTCACCAGTCTCTGGATCCTGGGAGCTTTAGTTCTGGGCTTCTTGCCTACCAAAGAAGAGTGGTTACAGTTATTAACACAGAATAAATAGTGGTGGTAAAGGAGGATAGGGTAGGTGACAGCAGGATGCCAATATTAAGTACCAACTTAATAGTTTATACTTAAAGTCAAACTTAGTCATTTTAACCAGCAATTAGAGGTGTAACTAAACAAACCATAGTATTGTCTCATTTCAATCTGCTAATTTTTATATATAAAAAAGCCCATCAAGACAGTTTGAAGGCAGAGGAGCGTCAAGAACACGTCAAGACATTAACAAAAATGACATTAATCCGTTATGAAATACTTTTAAACGGCATATCCCACCACTATCGTATAGTGTTTTCCAGGAAAACAGTATGTCAAATTCCCAGACTAATCTTAAAAGACTTGCAATATGACAATTAAAACAAAGTTGTGTGTGTTTTCAATATTTTTAGATTAAGTTAAATTTTCTCTCATTTTGAAGCAACTAATCATGTGGCTCATGATTTCAAGCTTGATCCAGAAACACTAGCCATACCTTCTTTAGTAAGGGGTCTCCTCACAACATACTGCCTCACATCATCCTCCTTAGCCAGGTTGAAGAGCTTGCGGATCTTGCTGGCCCTCTTGGGACCAAGACGGCGAGGGACGGTGCTGTCGGTCAGCCCGGGAATTTCCTTCTCGCCTGTGAACAAACAGATCAGGAGATGATGAGTTAAAATCAACATTATTAAAAGGCAATTTCACAGCCTACATCTTGTAATTTCATGATTTTCAACAAATCGCTTAAAATAAGCAAATGAGCCTGCAGCCCAAAGCAGTAAGATGATCAGGGTGACCAACACTTTGTGGAAATCTGGCCACACTTAAACAGTCTCATCAACAGAAAAATCACACCAATGTCACACTGTTGCATTCAGTCATTATGAAGAAAACAGCTTGTGTCTTTCGGACACTAGTGTACAGAGCAATGCAGTTCAACCAGCCACAGACCCTAGACGTGGTTGCACCTGGTAAGCAGCTCCACAGTTAATCTGGCAACACGCTGTCCCCCCTTAATGACTACAGACCAATCAAAAAGGGTCTACTGGTGTGCCATGAAGATAACTTACAAGTGATATTAAGATACATTTCTAAATAAGCATGCGCTGCGAACCGTAGAGAATTGTCTGGTTAACTGCTTAGTAGATTTTTGTATACAATTGATCATTTCCATGAAGGTGTCTACAAGTCAGACTTAACACATTACCTTTCTTGACGATGACCAAGTTGAGAACGCTGAGATTGGCATCAACGATGCAACCACGAACAGACTTGCGTTTGCGCTCACCAGTCCTGCGTGGACGGTAGCATGAGTGGCCCTTGCTGAGCAGCAGGCGCACGCGTCCATGGGTCAGCACACCCTGCTTCATGGGGAAGCCCTGCTTGTCGTTGCCTCCGCTGATGCGCACCACATAACCCTGCAGAAGTAGAGAAAACATGTTATCTTTACCTTTCTGCTTCTCCATTTAGGGTGACATGGCACGCAATGTCTCAAAGAATCAAGATCAGACTTTCAAAATTTCAGTTTGATGGTCAACTGCCTTTTAGTAATCAAGTGGACACAATCAATGCAGGGGCAGCTGTGAATCAGAAGGTATAACTGGCTGTCCATTAATTGCAGGCACAGTGGGTTAATTCTCAACTCCTCCTGGCCACATATCAAAGAATCTTTGAACAAGATACTAAGCCCCAGGTGCTCCCAATGGACAGGCTGGCACATTGTATGGCTGTCCATTTACCAGTCGGTCATTCAGGCCTACAGAGAGGCCCAGTCACATGAATTACAATGAGAGAGCCATGCCGTTCCAACCATCCACTGATCCGGGACATGGTCGAAACTTGTAGGCAGCTCCACAGTTACTCTGGCAACACACTGTCCCCCCTTAATGACTATGGATCAGTCAGAAAGGGTCTACTGGTGTGCCACATTATGCATGCAAGATTCATCTGAGACATTTTCACCAGAGCACACTGAAATATACACACTGCCACACATTGTACCAACAAATATAAAAGGACCAAAGTACTCAAACATTTCTTTACCTTCCACTCATCTCCCAGAGGGTCAGCGGGCACCTCAGTGGCCATACGCTTCTCATAGAAAGTTCTCAGCTTGCGCTCATCATCAACTTCAATCAGCTTCTGGCAGCCAGTAGCGGGGAATGAGATGTTCAGCTGAAAGAGAATTGCAATGTGGTCGTTAGTTGGGTTCCACCACATGGGTCGTGACAGGTTGCCAAGAGTACCAATGCAGGTAGGTGTAGCAGGTAACGTTAGCCACGTATGAGGGTGAAGCAGGGAGATATACAGCAACACTGGGGTTGCTGGTGGGAAACTAACAGCAGAACACCAGGGTTAAAAAAAACAACCTTCCATCACATCTTCATTAGCGCATATAAGCTAAAGTTCAAAGGGAGACCCAGTGGCTCCGAGGCCTGTTAGCTTCTAGTCGGCTAGCTAACATTAGCACTCCGGGCAATGCTAGCATAAATACGGCCGAGTTCACGCCAAACGCGATGGACCGACAACGCGGATAACACGGCAGGTTCACGTAACGTGAGTTACACAAGTTTGAATTTTTTTATTTTAGTCAATTGAAACTTGAACTGGTTGCACATTTCGGTCAGTGTGCCGACATGTTTCTACAGCTCACTTGCCGACAAGCTCGTCAGCGCTCATCACAATCGGAACTCATCCTATGTGTCAGAGCCGCGACTTCTACATTTAACTGCATCGCTTTGAAGTTCAGAGTCATACAATCTAGCACGATGGATTATTTAAAAGAAAAAAAGCTTTCCACAGTAATTTAGAGATATGAAAACATTGTACCTTCATTTTGCTAAACCGGCCCTACGACGGTCCGCCACGGAAAAGAGAACGGATATCCGCTTCGTGGTCTCACATAGGCCTGAAATGCTCTCGCGATAACTGACTCGCTGTAGTTTTCTAATCAGGCACCAGCTGAAAGCTGTTAAACGTATCTCCCCCCCGTAAAAAGAAAAATGCCGATGGACACACGTGTATTAAACCGGTAAAAAAAATAATCGAACACACATGTCATTATGCATTTATTCATAGTTATTAATTATGTTTCACGTAACAACAACTACATAATACTACAAGAGCAGGTACATTCCTCACAAGAGATGGAAAAGGTTAAGACGTGTCACAGTATTTACCCAAAAACAAACAAAAAAACAAATTACAACAACCATTAATTGTATTAATTAATGGTTATGGCCATGTAAGTACAACATAAACACAACGAGGGCATTATTGAGTCAGTGAGCATGGCTCAGCCAGAGGGTGCCAGAGAGTAGATAAGGAGCTGTGATTCAAAGATAATTACCATCCCACACTTCAGTCAAAGAAAAGTCCTTTGTGCTATACAAATCATCTTCAGAATTACACATCACCTTGGGTATTTAGTAGTTCACGTATGCAATATTTTTTAAGAGCAGTGATCGTTTAAGCCATAGACTAATTCAGCAGCTGCACAGATCCTCTTCTTTGAGTGTGAAAAAACAGACCCCTTTATGAACTTTATTAACAATGTAAGAAGTACAATTTACAACAAAGGTGGCATTGCATAAAATACATGCAGACAACACAGACTTGTTTTCCACATAGTTGATCATAGATTATGATAACTCTATTTCACATACCAGTAAGTCATAGTGAGTCAGCATGCACACAATACCAGACACAAAATATGCTGTCAAAGTAGGACACGCAAATTTGAAAATGGTCAAATGAATGATACATGAATTCTATTTAGCTGTTTCAGGTCCTGGTATTGTGCATGCTGCACACTGTCATGGCTTACTGGATCAGCAGAACCAAGCCAGTTTTTAAATTTAGTTCCCCTATGACAAGTCAAAAATGTCTACTGTGGAAAAAGGGTTACAAACTCATTGCTCACAGCGTGAAAGAAGTTCCACTTAAAAGTCATACAGCCAGAAGTGAAGATCAAAATTAAATGTCTTAATTGTATAGTGGTACATTATTATATATCACCGTATTATTCTTCATGCATTAACATGTATAGAACATCGAAATGGTGTAGTTTGTTCAAATGGAGCATATTCAAACTACGTTATTAATTGCAATGTACTCTGAAAATGGGCCATTGATGATGAGTAGTTTCACATTTGGAGCTTAAAGTATATTTACTGTAGTATTGCTACATTTACTTAAGGAAACAAACAAACTAGAAGACGACTGCCCTACACTGAAAACAAGAGCAAAAGTTGATTGGCGGTTACTAAATATTGTTTTCAGTTAATCATCCTTCTTTTTGCTGGTGTTTAAGGGTATTAATATTAAATTAAAAGAGAAAATATACGCCTTCTTCCGGACTCATGGCCTGCTGTGGTCACGTTTCACCAAATAAGGAAGCAGACAGGAGTGACTCCTCTTGCGGCGCTTCAACACTCTTCGGCTACAGTCAGAGCAGCTGTCAATGCACAGTGCCGAGCGTCACGACAAGCAAGGAGGCTTTGTGGAAGGACAGCGGCTTTAAAATGCAGCTCAGCGACGACTTCTGCCGTTTTCCACATTATCGCGTCAGGTCTCAAAACGTTCAAATCTAACGTTTGAACAACGAGCCGGGAGATAGAGTCAATTTCCTCTAGTGTGCTTTTTTTTTTAATCTACAAAACTGACGGCGGAGTGTTATCTGCTCTGCACCGTCCGTCCGACAGAACTAGTCCAGACATGAGTACCGTTAAGCTCATTTTTTGGGACCAGTTGCAGGCTGGCAGCTCCGATGTGGACTGGTGTGAAGGCAATTACCTAATTTACCCCAGCATCGCTGAATTTTACAACACGGTCGGTTTTCACGTTAGCAAACGATGTGTACTTTGTTGTTGTTGTTTTGTTGCATAATGCAGTTTTTATGAAAGTTACAGTCACACGGCTAACCAGCTTTTCCGCCCGGTTGTTTTTCTCTTGTATTGCACTGCTTTCTTCTTATAATATCTCAGGTTAGCCATAAGCTAGCTGTAAGTTTTACAGGCTTTGAACGCGTTTGGCTGCTTTTCAGCTTAAGCATCACGCTGATTACCGTTAGCATCAGGTTTCAAATGTTACTTTTATAATTTCCACTGGCTGTCAAGTATGTTAAAGGCTCGCGACCTTTGACAAGCATGTTTGTCATTGAGCTACACGGTCAGTTCAACTGTCCTGCATTTTTTTTATTCCTTTTTGTTTATCATTTCAGATCAGCAACATTTTGTTTTTTGTTTTGCCGCCCATATTAATGTGCTTGTTCCGCCAATATGCAACACATTTCAACAGTGGGATTTACCTCATATGGATTCTACTGGTTGTGGTCGGTAAGTTGTCTGGCTGACATTAATGTCTACACACTGTGCGACCATGACCTTTTAACCTTTCGTGTTTCTGGTCAGCTTTGTGGGAGACCTTCATCATCTTCATTACCCGTGAACTGCCATATGTTAGTTATACATGTAGTCAGGCTTTTACTTTTTTATATGCCAGTTTATGTTATAGAAAAAAACATGCTTTATATCTGCTTTAGGTGGTACTTAATTGTACAAAGATTATTAATATAACTTCATAAGAGAAATGCACTGCTGCTGAAATAATTAGCCGATGAATCAATTCATCAGAAATTCAGGGATTCTAGCTTCTCAAATTAGAGTATTTGCTGGTTTTCCTCTAATTGGTAATAAACAGAGTATTTGGGTACTAGTTGGAATAAACATTTGGAATCATTACATTGGACTGGATTGAGTCATTGTGACTGCCATTATTCAGTACTTTCTGTCATTTTGTAGACCAAAAGAAAAGCCTAAAATCTGTAGACAAACAAAAGTTGAAAATAATCTGAATAATAAACAATATGTTTGGGTTAGTCAGACAAAACAAGCAATGAAAATATGTCAACTTGGGCTCTGGAGGTTGTGAAAGACATTGTGAAAGTATTTTTCCAACAAAACAAACTTAAAGAGTCTTACATTTATCGACAAAATAAACTGCAGATTAATGGATAATGAAAATAATCTGGAAGTCCCTAGAATAAACAAACCCTTGAGTACATATACAAAGTACATGAGTTATACATTATACAGCAGGGCCCCATCCCCTTAAACTGGAACTAAAACACTGCTGGGATGTAGGTTTTCTTGGCTGTGTCTCCTCACTTAAAGCTTTAGGTCGTCCTGAATCATTTTTACCCCTATGGAAAAACACGTTGTTATGATTAGGCTTATTCATTGGTGGGATGAATAGGCCTATTGCTTTGCCTATTACAGCACCTTGTTCTAACAGCTGTTATGAAAACACTCTGGTTGCACCGTCAGCAAAGATACACTGACAGACCTCCCAAATGCTCCTGAGAAGTGACTTCACTGGACGGAGTGAATAGAATTGGCATAGCTGAACTTGAACTATGGGTCGTGTATTTCCAATCTGTGTAACTTTTGTATTATTCATTTCTTGTTCCATACCATGGATGCTTACTGTTTAAAATGTACCCTACTAGCTCTGACATGCATGCATTGTCAGGAATCTGGAAGCTGTTAAACCTAGCACAGCTGACTGGAGTTTCGTCTTCCCCTCGTTGTGGACGACCTTTGACCTGAACAGAAAAACAACCCTATAGGTTCTAGTGTGAAAACAACGTCCAGCTGCTTTTCTTTGGTCTCGGCCTCAGCTGCTTTGGACTTAGTTATAGTTTATGATGACTACATTGCCTGCTACCAAAACATACAGTGTAGGATTATTTTCATTATTGGTTAATATGCAGACCTTTTTTAATGTTTGATTGATCGTTCAGTGTCTAAATCGAAAATGGGTAAAAAATGTCACAATTTCCCAATCCAGTCCAATGTGACATCTTCACATGTCTCATTCAGTTAACTATAAGAAACTAGTCAATAATAACATCTGAGAAGTTGAAGCCAGTTAATGTTTGGAAGAAATATTTGAATAATATTCTCTGCATCGACTAATTGACGAGTCAAATAATTATTCCAGCTCTATTTCCATGAGAAAGTGAAGGCGGTCTCTGTATACGTTTTGTTTGGACTGTCAGTGATGTACGAGTTCACTGGCAGGTTTTCATGATTAGTAAAGTCTGACTGAGAGCAGACGTCCCTTTTGGATAAGAAGGTTGTTGAACTGTAGGAATCTCCTGTTTATGAAAACAGATTATTCTGATAATAGAAGGTCTGTTGGACCATGATAACACAGGGGCACTGACTGATCCGTCCTTCCACAATATTTCAAACCTCCCAGTAACTTTAACACTGCGTTCCAAGTGACTGTTTGTAATTAACTAGTGTTTTTAGTCCTTTCCCTGACACCCCTGGAGTCAGTCACTTTTGTGATTTTCTTCATGTGTAATCTGTGTGACACTTTAGCTACTTTTCCTATTTTATTACACTGGACAAAATGTTAAAGAATGATTTTTTTTTCATCTCCAGACACAAACAGTCTGGTCTTAACTGATACATCGCTTTGATTTTCCTTTCTTTTCCAATTGACACAATGTTTTTTTTTTTAACGCTCTCATTAATCCAGCCTCGTTAACACACTGCTCAGCTTCAGGTGACGTCTTCTTTATTTCACAAACATTTGTGTGTTTCCATGTCTCCTTCGTTCAGGCATCGGATCAACATATTTTCACGCCACCCTCAGCTTCCTGGGCCAGATGCTGGACGAGTTAGCCATCTTATGGGTGCTTATGTGTGCCATTGCCATGTGGTTTCCCAAGAGATACCTACCCAGGATGTTCAGGAGGGATAGGTATGTTGAATAGTGTAACTCTTTGCATGCACACAGCAGGACGCGTCCGACGCAGTAGCGGTTGTGTATTACGCAAAAAACAGATATAGTCTAGAAACGGAAGAATCCACTGTAGTATCCACTTGATTCTGTTTCCCCATTTCACAATAAGTCAGTTTCGCAAGAAGGTAAACGTCTCGTTTATCTAATTTTTCAGGTGGACATGCAGTATTAATGCAGCTCACTGTTCGCTGTCACGTGTTGGTCCCGACTGCTATGACTCCCTGTTTAATAATAGGCCTGTCCAAGAGAGCTGACACCAGTAAAAGCTTCATCACATGTCTTCACTTCTCTTTCCATTGTCACAGGGCGCCGTGGCTGCTCTTTCACTTCAGGCCGTCACTCAAACGTTTCCCCCCCTTGTAGTTAAATTATTCATTTTCTTATCATTAGTGTGTTACAGTGCCTTCTGTAGAGAGCTTTTCTCTCTGTGTTTCACAATGCTCTTCACATAGCACCGTTCTGACTATTGCTTTTCAATTTAGATCAAGGTTCAAAGTGGTCATCGGCATCTTGTCAGGGATCACCACTGGGCTGGCCTTTGTTAAACCCGTCGTCAACTCTTTGTCACTCATGACCCTGGGCATCCCCTGCACTGTGCTGCTCATTAGCGAGCTCAAAAGGTTTGTGAACTTTTTCCTTCTTTCTTCTTTTTCAAACAGCATCAGGGCTAGCAAACGTGTAGCCCTGATCCAGGATAAACATTGCATCATACGAAACAAATATGTTTCCATGTGAAACCATTGCATCACACAATACATGAGACAGCAAATTATTTTGAATACTCTGTGGTTAGTGATCACCTGATTGATTATGCTTCAGCCATGATAACAACTGTGGTTTAAGACTAGAGAAAGTGGAGCATTGTCTGATAGTGCTGATGGGTTATATTTCCTTCCAAATGTGTGCAGCTCTAATGGAGAAAGCCAACCAGCCAAATTCAGTGGACCTGTGCCGTACTACACAGTTGTCTCTAGAAGATGCTCTAGTTTGCCTCATGTTATCTGAGTATAGTGAAGCAAACTATGTCAGTGGGGGAAGAGCAACATTGTTGTACATTTTATACATTAGGCAGGAGTTTACGAGGTAGATAATATTATCAACAACAAAAAGAAACATGATTTTCTCCAATCAAGATGTCCTCCTACAATTCAGTTCAAGGATGGCGCTGGATTTATTCCTACTAAGCGAGGAATAAATCCAGTTCAGATGTGCCGGCCGTATTCCATCAACTCTTGCATTGTAAACAGGTCAAATTTGAGCAAGATAACGCGGTTACACAACATTTCTAACTAAATTCTACATAGGCCTGCAGCTTGTTTTGATGTAGCGATGCATAACTCTCCACTAATGCCTAACTAGAGATTGAACTTCCAGGAATACAGCTGCAGCTATCAATGACCATGTCAGTGGTTCTATGATGTAAAGTCAGTGAAATCAGCTGCTGGGATGTTAAGTTGTTTACTGGACAAACCATGTAGTTCCTGCAGTCAACTAATATTCCACCTTTGGCCTTTTGTACTTTGTCTGATTACATGTCTGTCAAGCTAATTATAGGAGCCTGTGAAGTGAAGGAATGTTCCTGAAAACGCACAACAAGCCCCTCATGCCCTTAAGTCATCCATTGTTCAACCTGTTAGTTGTTCTTGACATTACTACAACTGCCAGTCATCTACCGAGGCTGCTTGTCTTTGTTCTGCAAAGTGGGAGAATTCCTGCGGCCACGGCTAATGGACTCTTGCCCTCAGAAACAACTTTTTGTTTTTTTACAGTATGATTGTTGGCTTCTATTCAAGTCACTTCCAGTTGGACAAGAACAACTTGTCCAGTGTATAGGACGTCCTTTACAAATATTAGTGTTTAAGCTCAAATACCAGTCATAGTTGTGCTGAGTTACTCATAAAGGACACGTATGGTACAAAACAAACACAAATAACTTTCATGAAAAACGTGTTTGTGCATGTAGGAGCTATGTTTATTTTCATATCACAAAGATAAAGGATGGATCCATACGCTGTATTTATTATTTTTAATTGAAACAGATGTAGTTCTTGACTCAAGTCCCACTCATCAAAAACAATAAAACACTAGTTAGAAAAAAAGTTCCAAAGTTCAAACGAGTAATAAGAATTATAATGCAAATATTGTATCTAAAGTAATATTAAAGGGAGGGAAACTGGCATACCCATGTATTTATATATATATATTGATACCTTCATATATACATATCAGCAACAACTGTACTCTCTATTTGAATACTAATACATTTAATCAGCCGAGGTTTTAAAAAGTATATTTGTTTTTTCATATGTTGTCAAAAGGATGATTCTAGTTTATTACAACTGGCATCTTTTATTTTCATAGTTTTTCATTATTTACTATCTGGAAAAACATCATTGTTGCCCATCAAGTTAATTGCTGATGTATTTTTTTTTATGTTACAACAAAAGAAGTACAAGCGGTCAAATGATGATTTTGAACAGATTTGGAAATCAAGAAAACTCTTTTTTGACTTATTTTGAAAGTCAATATTTATATGGTTACATGTAGATTAGTAGAGTTTTTGACATCTAATATTGCAAGCTAAGCCTTTTACATAATTAAAACCAATGCATGAAGATAAATGGCAGGCTTTGTTTCACTGCTATGCAGCCCTTTCTTTTCCCTTGAGTGAGAGAAGCCTCTCAGCAGAGCTCCACCCCAGATAGACAGACTGGCCTTTACTTATCTGTGCCCCCAACAGTCAAAACCCTCCATCACAATCGCTTACTCGCACGTCTCCAAGGAGAAGTCCTGGTTTCATGTTTCTTATCTTACAAGCTTCAGTTTGAGTATTCCAGATATCCAGCTGTCTGTCTGTGAGCAGGAAGGGGCGTTTGCATTCTTATGGCAGTTGTACTGTATGTACTGTATGCACACTGTATGTTTGTAAAGACAGTTACTGAGCTCGTAGCTGGCTTAGCATCGTCTCTGATGCACAGATGCACAGCTCCCATGTGAACAGAATCGATTGGAAACACTTCCCAGTAAAATACAGTATTGATGACAGTTTAATGGCCTATTTCCCTTTGGGAAGCCGAATCGTTGGCCACCTATTTTGGCACATCCTGTTGCTGATGACTAGCTCCGTGACACCATGTTTTCTGCTCCCTTGCTGGTCCATTTATGTAACAAAGTGGTAGTTTGGTTCAATACTTGACTTACTTCAGTTGAGTTAAGTATTAATGTTTTTTTTTCATGAAGTTAAGTATTAACACTTGATAGTATTAATCAAGAACGTCTAACTGGCATAACCAGTAACTCATGGTGATTAATGTTAGTTATACTGAAATATCTATGTAACGCTATCATTTGACTTCACTGACTCGTCTGTACTTTTTACTTCTGTTTGCTTCTCTATTTGAGCATCAAAGCTGAGCCAATCAATATCTTCTATATAAACAATGGTTAAACTGACAACATCTGGGGCCATTTGTAGTACAGTATAATTTCCACCTGACTCTGGAGTGCCTCTCAGCTCTTTGGAGCATTTTAACCTTTTATTCAGCCTCTCATTGTTTTGGTGAAAACTCCAGTCTCATTAACCTGTTGTCGCTGTTTTTTAGAGAAAACGCTGCGATAAACCCACTGCAGGCTCCCTGTCCCGCACCAAACCGCTGACGGACAAAGTTAGCTACTAGCGAGGGAAGATGACGATGCGCCTTGTGTGCTAAAGAGACAGATATTTCCCTCCGACGTCAGTGGAGAGCAAAATCCAAGAGCTAAAAGCAGAGCGTTGGACTCATTGGTCAGGTGGCCGGAAGCTAATGCTAAGCAACTGTTTGTTTGTGTCACTCCAACATTCCTTTCTCCTTGAAACAAAGGCAACTCAAATTGAAGGCTTGTAAGACTTCATCAAGCTCTTCGTCTTACGGGAAGGTGCAAAAAACGGTGTCAAAGTGACTAAACAGTTGCATCATCAACACAGTGTGGCCTGGAGGACTTGCCCATGTCTAAGGAGCACTAAGAATAGGTTTATCAGTGGCACTCTGGATTAGCATACTTCTGTAGGTCGGGGATCTGTCCACGAGGAGATATTTGTGCAGAGGCCAGAATACTTGGTTCTTGGATCACTGTTCTGTCTGCTCCCAAAAAGAAAGAGAAGATAATCCCCTTATCTAAAAATACATGTGCTAACCTACAATTTAACATCCTGGAATGGACATCTCGGTAACTCTAAAATCACCCTAGCTAGCTCGAGTGGACAACACAGACGGTAAAATCATTACAAAACCTCGGAACCAACCGGAGGACCAGACATGAACACAAATGCCCAGAGTGCTCTGAAACCATCCACATCCTGTATGACCAGGAATTCCTGAGACGCTTCAGGCAAAAAAGAATACTTTCAAAAAGTGTTTAATTCCTACTTCAACAAAACATTTATATATGAAATGATCCTTTAATTTCAAGTTAATATTATTAATTAGAGATGGTGGAAGACATCGGTTTATGTTTTCTGTATGTTTTGTTTGAGCATCATTGAGCTCTCTGGCAAAAGTGTGCCAAAAATAAGTATATATAATAAGTAAAATCAACAAAAGTTAAAACAGGTTAAAATGTCAAAATTAGATGAATTTCTTTGTAATTTGTATTTTATCTGAAGTCAAATAATACGTTTTTCTTTTGATTTGCCCATCAAAGATGCTCCAAAAAATTCTTATTGGGGATTTTTTTTTGTGGATCATGTATGCAATAAGGATTTCCTACATTGACATACATGTACCTTTATCTGTCTGTTTTGGGTTATATATCTCAGCTGTCACAACTTTGTGTAAACTTGAGTGTGTGTTTTCAGTTGTACACTTTTCTCAGTGCTCTGTTTGGTCGTCGCAGGTGTGAAAACCCCCGTGTGTTCAAGCTGGGTCTGGTCTCAGGGATCTGGTGGGCGCTGGCTCTGCTCTGCTGGATCAGTGACAGGATATTCTGTGAGATGTGGTCATCTGTCAACTTTCCTTATTTACACTGTGCCTGGTAAGCTCAAAGACAACTCGGAGGGGTTGGTGTAGTTTGGACTGTTATTAAGGTTATACAATCTATGAACTCTTGTGACACAAGTGGAATTATCTTTATTAAAACGTATACTTTTATACTACAAAAATCTCCATTTGATCAAGGCCCTTCTCTCTATAATTAAGTCCTAATAATCGTATTTTTATAAATGTATTGTTTTTTCTAAAACAAGATAATTAGAAATTGTTTCAAGAATTCTCCAGAAATTAGGTAATTTGCATAGAAAACAAGCATAAATAAAGAATCATACTTGCTCATTTTAAGAAATTTGGGTTTTAGAGACTCAAATTCCAGACAAACTTGATACAGCACCGTGGACAACACCTTCCTAATGTAGGGGTTCACTCAAACTACTCCCGCTCTTACAGGCACATCCTCATTTGCCTGGCTTCCTACCTGGGTTGCGTTTGCTTCGCCTACTTTGACGTCGCGACCGAAGCCCCGGAGCGAGGACCCGTCATCATGTTCTGGCCCAACGAGAAATGGGCCTTCATTGGCGTGCCCTACATCTCCTTCCTCTGTGTCCACAAGAAGTCTACTATCAAGGTGACCTAAGGCGACCCCCGGATCTGCTGCTCTGCTGGTGGGGCTTCTCACCAGGATGCATCCAAACAACATGGCAACCTCGCGGCCGCTGGTGCTCTTGTGACTGGGCGATGTAGGTGATGCACATTGTGGCCAACCGTGAGGATTTCTCTGTTCCTTTTTCAGTCTCTGCCTGGTTCCGTTACACAGCAGTGTTTATGCAACTCTTGTCAAAGAACGAGAGGTGATACAAGTTAGTCTAACATGATGATGAAACAACACAATATCAAAGAAGAGAAACCTTTACAGCGTTCCAAACATATTCTCAGGCTTTACCAGATCATGTAAGTATTAGTATTATGCATTTCAAGCTTCTCTAGGAAGAAGATTTTTGTACATTTTCTAGTAACTCAGAAAACCTCATTATAAAGCATTGTATTGCCTTTGTAAACCCAAGTATAGCATCTCATAGGTGCAGTCTGGCCATTATGAAAGCATATTTTGAGACAATAAAGCACTGGATTCATTAACTGTGATTAATGCATAATGCATTAAAGCATATATTAAACGGCTTAGTCGACTATGCTCAGTGAATCAACAAACTGGTTCATAAGACATTACAGAAGTGTTACACAAAGCCTTATGTGTTTTCAATACATAATGGATTCAGTGCATTTTTTTGTGGACGGGCACTTTTTAATTTAAAATGCCAGACACTTATTTCTGTTATGGGTGTACTATATTTTGCTTCCGGCATGCCATGCTAGACATTATATGAAAAATGTGTTTAATATACTCCTGTATACAGTATATTTTGTTAATTAACAATGTGTTATGCAGTTATTCTCCTTGGAAAAGCATCTCATTCATATATTACTGAATGAAAAGATTTCCTTTGACATTGGCCCAAAGTAAAAAAACAGAATGTGAAGTCAGAATGTATTGAATGTGATTGACTATTCAATGAAATAATTACATATTTTGCACAAATTGAAGGATGGTTCTCAAAGCCTTTGGCTTTATGCACACTGAAATGCTAATTACAATTATGTGCTCAAAACTTTGCTTGCGCCAAACAGCTTTTGCTGAGGTTTTCCCCCCAAATGTCTCAACTCTTCAACTTCTGTTCAGGGTTATTTATTCCAGACTCAGTATTTTACACTTTGTGCTAAATATGATCTATGAAAACTGTGCAAAAAAACCTGAAGTAAACAGGATAGAGGACAACAGGAGCAAATTAAGGTACACTGTGTCCTTGTGTGATGTATCTGAAGCTGTTTGCCCCAAAAAAGGGGGAAATGCAGTGTATGATTATGTTAAATAACAAATGGAAATTAGGTCTAGGTTATAGCAGTTGTGGGACAGATGAGGTTTTATTACTTCTGACCTTAAACCTAGTCTAGCTTGGCCTAGGTGTTCATATGAAAGAAATGGGTAGAAATTCTGTGTAGAATATAAAAGGGAAATATGTTGGGTGTGGTAAAGCTTAACACTAAGCCTGAAAAACGAGGATCACCAAAGCGTTTTCCCACGAACCATTGTTTGAAATGTTTTTCTTGAAAATAGCCTCATGCTATGTTAACTCATATTATTTTACTCCCGTCCTCCTGCAGAGGCTTCTGGGAACTCAAACTGCTAAAATGACTTGTGCACACATGCAGGGTCAAATTAAGGTTCATGATTTTTGACAATTCTGTAGTATTTTGGTTGAATCCAAACCGATTTATATTTTTCTAAGTGAAATACAGCCAAAATTAAAGGGTGAATATTTGTTTTGATATATATTGCATGATTTCTACCTTTGTATTACAGTGTTTTCTTTTTTTTTTTTATCTTCAGGATAAACTTTGGGGACAGTATTAACAATGTGAACAAAGCTGTTGTGCCCATGCATACTTTCACTGTGCTGCAAAATTAGATTGAATCATGATCCTTGACAGTGGATTGCTTGTATGATTCCCCTTCAGATACATGACTTACTATGAACAGGAAAGCCTGTTAAATGCTGCCCTCTGCATTGTGATGTTTGTATTGGCATGAGTATGATCTTCATGTCAGTTATGTCCTTTTTATGGATTTAAATGTGTATATAAATCTCAGTTTTTCTCTGCCTGCATTGACAATACAGACAAACTGCACAGAAATATTTATTTTCATAATTTATCCTGTTTTGTAAACAAATATTTGTAATAGACTAGATCATTAGTATATTTTATTTTATTCAATAAACTAAGCCAATACTCAAACAATGTTCTGGTGTTTAATTTGACATAAATTGTACATACAAATACATAAAACATAAATATGTACATCATCATGTTGGTATCATGCATGCATCAAAAATATTGCCCACGGTCAACTCTACATTTAGGTTTATGTCTCTTACTTGAACTTGGCTGGTTTGGGATGAATCAGAAGACACTTTTTTTGCCACCAGGGGGCGAAGTTTTTCCACATTTACTTTAATTTTAATTTCTCAGCTGTCTCAGCAATGATAACTCCGGATCAACCTTCAGATTTTATTGTTATAAAATGAGGATAGTCAACAGACGTGAGTCGGTTAATATACAGAACCACATGATCAGCAGATTTACTCTACATTAAAATGCAGAATTTGTATGTGTGTACGAAATACGTGTCTACAAAAACTTCAACCCTCCAAAATAAATTCACAGACCCCATATCCATCTCACAGACACGAACCACAAACATTAAGAAAATCACTTTTTTTGTTAACATGATCACGTGACGTGATGATTCCCAGGTCATCAGCCAGTTTATTCCAAAAAGAAGGACCGAAACCATTTAATAATGGCAGATCTGACCTTAATGTTCGCAGATGTGTTAAAAATAAACTAAACCATCAAATCTCTTCAGGGGTTCATTCTGCATATTAGGGTGCAACATATGTTATAGAAATATATTATAGAAGTTGTGAAATATATCATTTAAACCCTAAAATATCAAATAACTTCAGATGCGTTACACTCTATGTAACAATCCCTTTAATGTATACCAAGTTTTCAATATTAAATAACTAACTACACCATTATGGAAAATCATATGAATTAACACAGACACATTTTGAGAAGTTTATATTTTGTAATGTCCCCTTTTCAGTCTTGTTTCAAGAGAAAGATTACTTTGTGATGAAACGTGGCCTTGTGAAATGAAA
Source organism: Eutrigla gurnardus (assembly GCF_963514095.1). Classification (NCBI taxonomy): domain Eukaryota; kingdom Metazoa; phylum Chordata; class Actinopteri; order Perciformes; family Triglidae; genus Eutrigla; species Eutrigla gurnardus. Next base: position 23,169,348 of record NC_139917.1, on the reverse strand, counting down.
TTGGTAAATGAAGAAAAAAAAAAACATTGTGAAAGAAAAGCTGGAATCAAATGACCCAAAAATAACGTCTGTTGCATGCAGGATGAAATAAGAAAGTATACTAATAACATGATTTTATTAAGTTTTCCATCACTATTTAAATATTTTGGTCATGTATGTTGTCTGTATTTATTCATGTTATTATGTCTAATTTAGTTATTTAATGTTGAACATGTTACGTCCCCACAGCCCAATAACTCTATAATGATTAACTTTATAATCGTGGTCATAAACCAAATTAATTAGTCATAAATAAATCAACTATAACCTCAAAGTGATGGCATATACTGTATGTCATGGTCATACGAGGGCAGTGACGCCCTCTTCTGGAGGAAGTCCCGCCTCCCGTGACAACCAAAGGCTCTCATTGGCTCCCCGCACACGTCGCTTAAACAACAGCCATGTCTACATTATGGGTCAGATAGCGGAACCGTCGGTTTTAATCTGCTTGATTTCGGCGGATTTATTTCACCGTTATACTTCTGGAGATTCGTGTCGGGAATAAAGTGACACATCTCTGCGGACACGGACACGCTTGACGACCCCCGGACGGCTTTCACCCTCCGCCTTCTGTCACCGGAAGTAACTACACGAGGATGTTTATTATCAGGCGCTAAAACAATTGACGGCGCGTTTGTCCAGCCTTTAAAAAAAAAAGAAAAAAGAATACAAAAAAACAAAAAAAGGTGTCTCCACAACCAGGCTGTCAAACATTTAGAGGATAGATGTGATTCCTTTTCCACTGTGGGCGGCGTTTGAGACAAAAAAAATCCCTCCAAATGATGTCAGGAAAGCATTTCAAGGCTCACGAAGTGAGCTGCTGCATCAAGTATTTCATCTTCGGATTCAACATCATATTCTGGGTAAGTCCCCCGCTGTTTACTGCTGTGTACTTCAGGCCTCCGTCTCATACACGCTGACATGCCTTTGTCCTCCATCAGCAGCAGCAGCTGTGGGTTTTCTGACTCCACCAGAGCCCGATTTCCTTTCTTCCCCCTTTGCTTTTTTTTTTTTTTTTTTCATGAGGGACATGGATGATTTCCTCCCCTGCAGTAAAGGCTCGCACTAGTGTCCCCTACCTGCTTTTGTTGTTGTGCAGACAGACACCATCGGTGTGACAGACAGACACCGCTTGTTTTGACTCCATCATCTGATCTGAGGACATTTTATCATGTCAGTGTTTGAACAGAGACTAACTGTATCTTTACCTTCCTGCTGGACTGAGTGACATGACAGGGAAACATCTCCTCAACCTGTATTTTTATACTTTTTATTGAAGATCATATTCCAGCCTTCCCACTGAATAAACCTCCTCTTTGGCTTTAAAAACCCACAATAACTCCAATAGGGACTTCCCGGATATGAATGTATGACAAAGTATTTCAAGGGAAATTCTCATGAGCCTTTCCCCACAATTGTCTGATGTTTTATAGAAGAAACATCAATCTCATAAAGGTGGCAGCTAAACATTTGGTTATAACGTGATGGTGACGGTTTGCAGTGTAAAACCCAAAGGTGAAAGAAAAGCAGTTAATCCTCACATTTCAGAAGCTGGTACCATAAAATATTTGACTGCAATGATGATTCACTTATCAAAAATGATGCTAGATTTATTTTCTGGAGATCGACTTATCGAATCAGCTGCTCCATTCATGATATCAGTATGTAAAATGATCATATTTTGAGCCAATCCAGGAAATGTAATACCTGCCACAATGCAAAAGTCTAAAAACAGTCCTGCTCATTGATTATGTCAATATTGTCAACATGTCTGTCTTGTATGCTCGGCCACATTAAATAAGAACTATCACAGTATTACAAACGTTGCCAGAGTTATATTGCGTCACAGTGTATATATTGTTACACGGCCTATTAAAGGCCTATTAAAGTTGATTCCTCTTAAAGTTGGTGCGGTCAGAAAGAGGAAGGCCACCTGTCAGGCCCTGTGGAGGGTTTCAGCCTGCAGTCCTCTTCTCTCCCTTCACCATTCATATATCATCAGAGGAAGTTGGCTGTGTCCAAAGCATCTGTCCCTCCTTCTTCCTCTGCATCGCCCTCACAAATAATCCTTTTCCTCTGCTTTACTCCAAGTGCTCCATTTGAGTGTGGTTTTATTCTTGTTATGAACGACATTTTAAGACCCAATAAAACTAAATTCATACCTCCGTTGATACATTTCAGTTCCATTATGTGTCATTTGAAATATCCAAAATATCTCCACCTTACTCAGTTGTTAAGGAGTGTTTTCATGTGAATATGTTATCCTGCACTTTTGGATGAATATAAGCCACCAAATCGCTGTTATAATGATTTTACAAGTAAAAGATACACAAGAAAGATTACAGTAAACTATGAGGATTTTTACATTTGAGGCTTATTTCTATCAATTCCATTTGATCTACTAACAACTAAGTGTGTGTTTTTCACAAAATCATTGTTTTAAAACATTACGATGACTCATAAATGAAGATTTTTATTCATTCATTTTAATAGTTTCTTATAATTACTATGAATTCGAACGCTGTCGATGCCTTCCGTTTCCTAACTTTTCAAATCCTCAAATGCGGTTTCTGAGCTTTTACACTGAGGAAACTTAATGCATTCAGGCTGTTAGAAGATGCTTTCTAATGTGGGAGTCTCCCGCTGATACCACAGAGCAGCCTGACACCAGAAATATTTACTTTAATGGATCACTGCCAGGAAAATCTCTGCGGTTTCTCTTCTGCCTGACAGCTACACGTCGCAGCAATTAATAATCCTGCTCTCTTGTCCCTTTCTTCTGTCCGTCTGTTAGTTCCTCGGAGTGGCCTTCCTCGGCATTGGCTTGTGGGCATGGAGCGAAAAGGTGATTTTTTTTTTTACTGCTTGTCTCTGTGTAACAATTACATTTATTGTGTGAATCTTCCTACTTATGGACACCTGCAAATAACCCCGTAAACGAAGCAGATAATTTCCCTTCATCTCCTGCCGCGTACAGCCGTCGGACTGCACGGTATAATAGCAGTCTTTACTGAATCGGGAAGGAATGTCATGCTTTCCGGTGGGACGCCCCTCTGAACAATGCACACAAGAAAAGATCTGATGCACTTCACAGATTGATTCATTGCGCAGCACTGGGAGTGTAAAACTGGGGACAGACGGTCTCGTGAACTTTCATCTGGACTTTCACTGAAGAACCTTTTTTAAAGATCAAGATAATTTCCTGTATTATTGGCTACAGCTAATCATAACTCTTACTTGGTTACTTGAATTCCTAAAGCCCGACGTGGCGTCTTCAGATGACTTGTTTTGTCCGATCAACTAAATCCCAAAGAGATTAAATCCACAACTATATCAGTCAGAGACAATTGCAGATGTACAAAGCTGGGACCAGAGAATATTTGCCATTAAATATATTACCAAATAAATAAAAACGATTAATGTAATAGTTCAACGTTTTGGGAAATAAGTTAATATTCTGTCTCACAAAGAGCTATATGAGAAGATGCCTCTCTTCATGTCTGTATGTTAAATATAAAGCTGGAATCACCAGTCAGTTAGCTTACCTTAGCTTAGCTTAGCTTAGCTTAGCACAAACACTCAAATCTGGGGAACAGCTTGCCTGGCTCTGTCCAAAGGAAACAAATATAGATCAATCTTCTTATCTAACTCTAGTCAGATGTCTAGACTATCCCTTTTAAAATGATTATGAAACGCGATGAAAATGAATTCTCGGTCGATCGACCAACTGTTTCAGCTCATCACATTGTTTGAAGTTGAGGCAGGTTGTGCACGACAAGCTCGTGGATGGAGTGGAGTTCAATTAGATTCCCATTGATTTCTCCCGTAATGACTAAGCCTCTAACCCCTGGCTCTGTTTTTCCAGGGTGTTCTCTCCAACATCTCGTCCATCACGGACTTGGGGGGCTTTGACCCCGTCTGGCTCTTCTTGGTGGTCGGTGGCGTGATGTTCATCCTGGGATTCGCCGGTTGCATCGGAGCACTGCGAGAAAACTCTTTCTTGCTCAAATTTGTACGCTACCTTATCAAACGCCTTTTTATGTATTTATTTTTTCTTCAATCTTCCTGGTCTCATAATAATATTCGTCAAATGGGTTTCAGTTCTCCGTGTTCCTGGGTATCATCTTCTTCCTGGAACTGACTGCAGGCATCCTGGCCTTTGTCTTCAAAGATTGGATCAAGGACCAGCTCAATTTTTTCATTAACAACAACATTCGGGCCTACAGAGACGACATCGACCTGCAGAACCTGATCGACTTCACCCAGGAATATGTGAGCCCCGTTTCTTTACTGTACTGCTTCTGTCCTGATTTCCCTCCCGTGTTGTTTTTCTGTGGGACGTTGTCGACATATATGTGAGGAGTTTCTTTCTGTTTATCCTCGTAGTGGGAGTGTTGTGGAGCTTTCGGAGCGGACGACTGGAATTTGAACATCTACTTCAACTGCACCGACTCAAACCCGAGTCGTGAGAAATGCGGGGTGCCGTTTTCCTGCTGCACCAAAGACCCAGCAGTACGTCGCCACCAAACGCTTCAGTCTTTTCTAATCCACAGCTAAAGTCGCAGTCTAAGTTGATTAGGACACTTTCTGAAGTGATGAAAGCTTTAGTGTGAGGGGAAGATTGCGACGGTCCTCCCTGTGACTAGCTGGGTTATCTGCATCCTCCAGAAGGCCGGCTGACGCTGTCAACCATCATGGCTGGCTTCCAACAGGATGTCAAGGCCTCAGTGTTTAGTGCTCTCAGACTGTGCCAGCACAGCAAAGTCTGAGAGCAACTGGGAGGAGTTATCTTGATGAAGGCAAAAAAAAATGCTGAACTGCTGCTCTCTGTGGAGGGCAGTGACAGGGCTTCAGCAAAACAGACGTGTTTCACTGTAAAAGTTGCACAAGAGACTTTTTTTGTTGGTATCTGACTCAAGGACATGCTGTTCCACTAAGGTCATCCTCCTTCGAGAGCAACGCTTCATAACAAAGTAGCTGAAAAATAAAACATTTAACCATTGCTGACCATTTAAATTCCACAGCATTTAAAGAATAAAGCTGGTATTTTTCTTACAATCATCAAATACATTAAAAACGACAGAAACTAACAGAATTTCCCCACCTGTCTGCTCTACTTATCACTTCCTGCTGAAGACGAAGCTTGTTTTTTTCTGTGGTCACAAATATAGTTTCATTTTCAAAACAAGGTGTCATTATTTCCTCAAACAGCTGACTACTGTACAAACTTAACTCGAGCAAGAATGTGAATTAGTGCAATAGTGGAAACAATGGAGCTCTGTGGCACAGAATAACAAGATGTATCACACACACTTGGGAGGTGAAATTGTTGTTTTTATTAGTATTTGCATGCCATTTGTTGATGAAAAGAAAAATATAGCATGTCACCAGATTTTCCTCTCACCGTTGTAAGTAATGTTTAATGTATTTGACACATAATGAAACTGAATGTATACGTCTCTAAATGTCTGAATCATCTTCTCTTCACAGGAGGATGTCATCAACACTCAATGTGGCTACGACATACGAGCAAAACCGGTGAGAGGCTTAACAGAAACTGATATTTACTTTCTTTCTTTCTTTTTTCCTCTCTCTCTCGCCTCTGGCAGGTTTATTTGGTTGCATGAGGTCATACATCAGGTACTCCACCCTGGGCACAATATTCTTCTTTCAGCATGTTTCCCAACTCCACAGTCTTCAAAATACAGCAGCTGGCTCCCGACCAGCACTTTGGGCTGTGTGGTATTACTCATGCTACAGCAATGTGCTGGGAATTGAAGCCCCTCCCCCACCATTAGCTTTGGCCTTACTCTGTAATAGCGTAATGTAAAGACTGTTTGTTTTCCTGATTTTAAATGTGAGGGAAAAGGTAGAGTGGACTATTTTTTTTCAGTAGAAAAACAGTGGGCAGCATTAATTCAGAGGGATTTTATTTTATTATTTTATTTTGAAAGGGCTTTTGAGGAGACCACAATAGGCGAATCATGTACTATAATAACTGTTTTCATGTGCAGAAAAAGTCAATCCCAACATTATTGTCTATGATAACTCTTAAGATTTCAAATGTCTAAAAGGATAAACAAAGTAAAAGCCAAATGTTTCACCTGCACTTGCTTGTTGTAACAGTTAATCTGTTTATCTGTCAGGACTCGGAGCAGCGGACCTTCATCTATATCAAAGGATGCGTTCCTCAGTTTGAGAAGTGGCTTCAAGACAACTTGACAGTGGTGGCGGGCATCTTTATTGGGATCGCATTGCTCCAGGTGAGGAGCAATGTGATACATTTATCATCTCACCCCCTTGTCGACCCTTTTTAATTCACCCTGTGTGAAAATATTTGTTTTTCAGATCTTTGGGATCTGTTTAGCGCAGAATCTCGTGAGCGACATTGAAGCCGTGAGAGAGAGTTGGTAGGTTGGCAGCTTCGTGTTCATTCAAGCACAATTTCACACGGACTGGGAACAACGATGTATTATTAATTCATGTTAGGAAATAGGGAAATAAAATAACGTTGACTTTAGCTGAAATATCCCCACAACTATTGGGTGGATTAGATTGGATTTTAATAATATAGTTCATCCTGTTTCATCTCATCAAGTTTTCTTTTATCCGGTGAAATAAATCAATATCTACTAGATGGATTAGCACAAAGTTTGGCAAAGGGATTCATGGTTCCAAGAGGATGAATCCTTTTCCTATCAGGCCATTATGAGGCTGGTATTTGTGGCTTTGAGTGTCTTAAGTACAGCTTTGGGGGTCAAAACCCACGTAGTATTCATAACTAATTGTGAGATGGATGCATTTCTTGTGACCCACATCCGAGTCCGTGCAACTTGCAAGTAGGTGAAGTCGTGCCAGATGGTGTTTTCCACCTGAGCACGCTCTCACAGCGCGTCTTCTTGCCTAATTCTGCATTCAATGTCTTAATTTGATTGCTTCTCTTCTTAAATTCTTCCTCTCGTTTTTGTGCAGTTTGTTCACCTAAGACTTCCACAGAATCTCCAAAGGCAACAAGGATGTACCAGGTAAGCACTATTAAGATTTCATCGTTAACGTTGCGGCATATGAATATTTATATTCATATTGATTTTTTTTGCCACGTGAATCGTCTTTGCACTGAAGTGGGGTTGTTTTTCCTCTTCTACAGGACTCTGCATTTTGGACGTCAGCAATGAAGGGAAACAAATGAATCTGCTAATGGGTCCAGAATGAAGAATCTCATTCGCATGTAAATAGTAAATGTAGAGTTATTTTTAGAGTTATTTGTGGTGCTATTTCTGAATGAAGAACAGGCTCTGAAATCTCTTGTAGCTCTCATAACAATACAAATGAAACAAATGCAGTGTAAATGCTTTACACCACAGCTATGATGGTGAAGTGCGGCATTTATGTAGTTTGTGAGCCTTCGTGTGAGGAGTGGACGGGATTAAATCAGCTGAGGCATTTGCTTAGAGGTTGTGCTTCATTCAGAACAGGGCCTTGGTTTTATATGTCCCACAGCTGCGGTTTTTAACACTGCGTGGAAGGGTTGTGTACAAAGAAGGGAAAAAAAAGTGATTCTGGAAATGCACTGCATGCCTATTGTCTACTGGTAGGACATTGGCTCTCCTAAACGTATTTCATTGATGTTAGGTATTTTAAAAAAAAAATATTTGTAAAATAGTCACTAGTTTAGAGTGAATTGGCTGGTTAGCACTTTGTTGAATGTTTAATGGAGTCTACTTAAAGCGACAGAGAATTAACCTTTTAGATTTATTTCCATCTGTGACATTACGCTCGTCTATTCTACAGATACAGTTTGTAAGCGGAGTTTTGTGGGGGGCCGAGGTGGATGTAGCATCATGTATATCATGAAGGTTATATGATTTGATCTTGTAAAGATGCAGTTTTGTAAAGCGTTTTGACGGCGGCGTTCAAAGAATATGAATTACTGAAACTGTGGCATCCAAATCAGCAGCCTTAAGCACTTTAATCTTCATAGAAGAGTGATTTTCTGTCACGACGGACTGTTATTTTAGCAGCAGCAGCAGCAGCAGCAGCAGCCACTAGAGGGGGCACTTTTTCCTTAGCAATCTTGCAAACTGCATCTGTAACTTCATGGTGCTCCATGATGTCGGATATGTTTTTTCTTCCTAAAAGCAGTTCGACAGGAAGTGCTTTTCCAGCACATTATGAGTGTTGTGCTGTTTCCTTGCACATTACCTTACCGTCAGTGTTCATTCAGTCATTTCCTCCCTTTTTTATTAGTTGCCGATGTGTTTCTTGGATGGAATCCGTCTGATCGATGACATTTTCATTTTCATTTTATTTTTAACCTATGAAGTTTTCACTGGAACATTAGGATGCAAGCTATTCCCAATGCTCCTCATGCACGCTGCTTGGTGGAACGTAACCGAACGTAGTATTGATTTATAGCCTACATACTTACATTACTTGAAAGCAGAGTGCACAAGCTCTCTCACCAGCATCATTTCAAATACAAACCGAGATATGTATGTTTTTCCTTTTAAGAGCTTACCTGACATCATTTTTTTTGTGTCGACCTTTTTCATGGAGCTGTACAGCATGAAAGTAAAAGCAGCCATTTTATGTAAACCCGCAGTATATGTTACAAAGAGCTTTTCCTTTGCAGTCCTTCTGCAACCTTGATGAACTGAACGTTCCTACACATCAGATAAGAGAGAAATGCATTTCTGCATTTTGAAATCGTTATAAATGTAATCCAGCTGCAACAGAGGTCAAATATCCTTTTCTCCACTAGCTTCACATGATTGTTGTTGGCTGACCATTCAGTGCCATATTTGAGATTTCTACACAACCCTGATTATAACTTTGGTTTCATGTTTACTCCTGGTTTTTGTAAATACCTGGATTGTGACAAGTTGTAAAAAATATATCTGAATAAATGTCAGTCTTTGTAACTTTTGTCTGTATATCATACATACTGTATATAGGGGTTCAAGTTGCCACACTAATTAATTATTTAAACATTACAACAAATATACATACAGTCCACACAGAGCAAGTCATACATGGTTATTAGACTTCTATATTTACAAGAAAATTAAAAAAAATACTATCTGTTTGCTTGAAATGAATATTACTAGACTCAGCCCTATTATTCTTATTATTAATTACATCCTATTTTTAAAGGAGATCCTCACATTAGCAACATTTACGATATCCCATATATCAAAATATGTTTAAACTCTTAAAATGGAACTAAAGTCATCACAATGAACCTTTTGTAAGTGTTTTTTTTATCACATATCGTCCCGTCGCTGCATGGAACAGAGGCTGGTTTTGGAAGTCAGAGTCGGGCTTTATCTCTCCGCTCTGTTGTCTCAGACTGTCTTCACTTCCCTAATTGTATTCTGTTGATTACGCTGAGGTGGAGCCGTCGGGACATGTTGCTGTTTTCCTCTGTAAATAAACCTCATCCCCAGAGAGATCAACACACGCAATTGCAATTTAGATACCCAGCTTTGATAAGCGTGTTTGCTGCATTATCGGGGATTGATTGCAAACCGGTGATCTGACCTTTGGCCAGATGCCTCAGCGTGACTTCTGGCCCTTTTCTGGACTCATCGAGGACAGCAGCCGCCGCATTCCTACTGATGTAATCAACCTTCCTCTCACTCACAACTCGCTCTCAACATTCACACCAAAATGCAGTAGGAATGACTTAGATTACTGTCAAGTAAGTAAACTGCCTCTGTTCTTTTTATTATCCAGATGTTTGATAGATCAGCAGCACTCTTTGTTTGTGACAGAGAAATAATCACATCCCTTCTGTAACTGCAGACGATTGACGAGGACAACCGGGGTCACCGCTTCAGATGATGTGTTTGATAACAGCTTTCACACATCTGTTGAGCCAGTCACGACAGTGGTGCATGACTTTTAGCTAGCTGATGCTTTAATCCAAAGAGATTTGCAATAAAGTGCTTTCAATCAAGCGGATTACAACTCAATCAGTGAAAGAATCATGCAAATTCATCATCTTCGTCAAATATGCTGAATTACAAGAAGTATACCAGTTACAGATAGAGTTTTTTGTTGTTGTTATTCCTTTTTTAGCCCCCTTCCATTGGCCTCCACATACTTTTAGAACTAATCTATAGTCTGTTGAACATCTGTGACCTTTTGACCCCATATGTTCCTGTTTGTAACCTGAATTTTTACACCTTCTCTGTATCTTTAACCTGTGTGACCAGGGAGGAAAAACAAAAAAAGTAGCTTTAGTTTATTATTTCACCCATTTTATGTATAATTATAACTCCTGGATTCTTCTCATCCTTAAATGCTCCCTTATAAAATACTTCAGCAACTATTTGCCCATTCGCAGAAGGGAAACTTATTTACCCTTTCATTGTACTTGGTTACATTACATTTGAGTATCAGTTTTTGATTGATATTTATTTTGTTTTGGTACATTTGGAATATATCAAACGTTAATGTTTGTAGTATAAAAAGTAGGGATAACGTTTTCTTCCCCGTGCTTTATCGGTAGAAGATGATCTGTGACAGATAATGAGTCCACTGGAGAAACACAGCCGTGGCTCCTGACTGCTGGCTGTAGACCAGCTTCAGGACGGTGAAGGCATCATCAGATAGCAGAGATGATGTCTGTGTGCTGGAGGCGGGATCACGTAATCTCAGACTGAAGACACAACACATTCTGCACATATCAGAAATCTTATTTCTGTGTTTCTGCTCTGGATTCAGATTCACAGACAGAAACCAACATCAGCAGACAAACACTGACACCCACTGGCTGCTCAGTCAAACTCATGTTTCCAGAGTTCAGAGATGGAAAGTCAAAAGTATTTACTAAGTATTTACTTGTGTTTTTACTGAGTAGGCTACTTACATGTTATGCCATTTTACTCTATTACACAATATATTATTGTACTCCTTACTCAGTTATCCAACAGCTACATTTTAATCTAAAATTTTATTTTTGTATTTATTTTGACTAATAATACAATTCTCCCCTTTTACTTAAGTAAGGTGATGAATGAAGGAAATGTATTTGTGATGGAGTATTTATACGTAATTTATATCAAAACACGAGAATAAGTGTGAAGTGACCTATTGTTTCAAATTCAAGTTGATGAATGCTGTCACTAACTTGTTTTATTTGCAGCTTTTATACTGATCTGTCACATGAATGTATTCATTTTGAGTCTGGACAGCCTCCATTGGAGAAATCAGTATTGTAAACTGATGATCTGAACGTATTTCACACAGGCCGACCTTCTGCTTAAATGTTGGGTCCACTGAGATGCTGTAATATGAGCCAGAGGAGGGCTGGTTTCTCCGTCAGGCTGCCCATTTCCTCCAACCAGCAGGACGCAGCGACAAAGTCCCGACTGTTCATCAGCTGACTAACATGAGGACGTTTCTCTGCCGCCGCTTCTTGGTAATTATACAAACGCTCTTTTCTGCCAATTCACATCTTTTGCGCTGATTGTATTCAATCAAAAGTGACGTTGTTGAAAAGCATGCAGGCGACTAAGAAACGTCACGACGAGTTGTCCCTTGATCAACTCAATCAATCAGATAATCCCATTCTGTGTTGATGAATGGGTCACATGGGGCAGGCCTGCCGGATTAAAAAGGGGACTCCCTCTGCATCCCATCAATTGGCAGAAGTTCCCGTCAAATCCGCGCTAACCAGGTTAATCATTTGCTGGTTATCTTGTACTTAGTACTTGAGCGTGGAGTTTGGAGTCTGCCCTCCCCTCCGATAAAACATAATAGGAGAAGCTCGGACTGGCTTTGCCTTTCTTTTTTCTGTTTTGGCCCTTGAGCGCCTGTTCAGCCACCGACTCTCGGATTTTTGGTTCTTCTGGCTACAGAGAGAGAGGACACGCGATGTTAACTCTAGTTGTGTTCTTGCTTTGTGCAGCCTCCACCGTCTCCTCTGCAGCCAAAGGTGAGTGGATTGTTGGGTTAGTGTGAGTAGTTTGTGTTAGTGTGATGTTTGGGGCCAAACGTTACCTGGTTGAATGCATTTATTTGGGTTTCAACTTCTCAATTAGTAGAATTGTGTCAACAGGATTTGTTTCTAAGCTTTATTTGATAAAATCCCCAAATGAATGAATACTGACAGCATGCAGGGTGAGACCACAATGTCAGTCTCCTATTCATTGTCATTGTCAATGACATCACTGATCAAACAAAACAACAACAACAAAAAACACTTGTTCTCTAAGAATCTCAGGCAGCTGTTGACAAAAGACCCAGGATTTTTGTTGAATTGTTGAATTTCAGCTCCATGTTCCTCGGTGACCGGTGATGAAATCAAGTACTGACACGTCAGTCTGCCTTCCCTCGTGGGCTAAAGTCACATATAACGGAACGCTTCGTCATTTAGTGAGGTTGAACACACCTTGTTAAATGACCTCTGATTAAATCACGTCAATGCCATTCACAGATAGCAGTTTGTCCGTTGGAGGAGCTTCTTTGAAATATACCTGAAGAGTATTTGGAAAATGAAAAACACTTCGGAGGTTGTTAACCTGTTAAAGTGTTTCAAGCGTTATTATTTAAAATGGCCTGAATTAAAGATATATACGACGACATTTTTCAGTATTTGGGTTTGACTTCAGTCATCAGTGAACACTTTTACTTTACAAACTACATTATCATTGATGGCAGTTAAAAGTGTGCCTTGCAAAGTCCAGTGGAGAGTTCCTTTATGTCTACAGTATGCTAACATCACACTACAAATGGACAATAATCGTATTTCAGATCACTTTCTTCTTTCTCCACTCGTCTTTGCTCACCAGCTGTGTTTTCTGTGTTTCTTCAGGTGGTGCTGCAGGACCCCGGCTGAACAACAACCAGCTGTACAAATTCAGCTACAGCACTGAGGTGCTGGTGGACCAGACCAGGGGGTCAAAAGAGGGCAGTGCTGGCTACAGGATCTCAAGCGATGTGGACGTCAACCTGGTGTGGAGAGACCCCAGCAGCAAAGACGACCAACTGATTCAACTGGCGGTACGTCGGCCCGATGTTGAGACGGGACATGATTTTGAGAGTTAGAACAATCCATATAGTATTTCTGACAACAAATGCACTTCTGATACGACTTGCAAAAGTCTGCATGCTTCCTTTTCTTCAGAGTAGATGCTGGTGTGTTGACAATGCACAACATTTGATTGCCAAGAGACAGAGTGCAGGCTTCATCAATGAATCTCTTGTTCTTAGATCTCAAATGTGAGGCTCGACACTGCGTCCCGCCGATCAGAGAAGAAGAACGTCCTGCATGGATCCACAGTGGAAAGCGTTTTGGGGAAGACCAATCTAGCAGCTCTGACTAAACCTTTCTTGTTGCATCTGAGAAATGGAAAGGTAAGAGGTTAACATTGCAAAATTCTTTGTTATGAAACAGTATATGTATGAAGAAATGTATTGCTGGTATTATCTAGCCTTATTTACATTTATAATCTTTATTTTGACAAACTATTTAAATAAAACACATTTTGCCATAAAGAGTGAATACTTTTGGCAAACATTAACATAGTGTATAATCACTCCAGGTAAAGAAGAACAGCAGCACTTCCTGAATATTACATTATTTGTTGTGTTATCAAAGCACTCCACCGTTGATGTCTTCAGGGAATTAGTGAGCTTACTTTCTTTGTACCGGAGTGATGACGCTGGCAGGAAAAACAGCAGGCAGATGTGTTTGCGTGCAAAGGTCAGCAGTTTCAGAGGGTGAATGGGTGAATGAACAACGCTCACTTGAAGAGTGGCTCCAGGTCGCTGGATAAGGTTCGTGCTGTCGTCTGGCTCTAAGACGTTTGAGTTTGAGCCAAACTCATTTACTGTTATCAGGTCATTATCACTAATATGCTATCTAAGAATGCATAATTGCCACCAAAGGAATACGAGCGAGACATCACATTTCAAGGCTCAGGGTTAGAAACGTTTAATACTGGACACAGAAAACTTTTTTTTACCCTAGAGTATACGCTCGGGTGGCACTCAGGTGGCAACCTCCAGTGCTGATATTTGGAGACAGCTTGGGAGTGCCAAAAACTGCAGTTCTTCAAATGGCCACTTGAGGCAGACATAAACCTTTTTTACAGCCTGGTACGAAAAAAAAACCCCGATATTGTTTGGCTCTATAGCTAATTCCCCCCTTCATGACAACGGTACAAGGGGGGTTATATCCATAACACCAGCTGAAAGATAAAGACAAACAAAACGTTTTAAGGTGTAATACTAGATCAGTGTGGAGTAAAGGTTGGTTGAAACAGGATAGATCAGTGTTATTATGGTGTTTACGCTGATGGCAGGAAAAGATACACAGAGTAGCCGTGGACAATCTATTTATGGTGGTCCGAGCTGATAGCGGGGCTGAGCGCCACAAATAAATTACATACTGTATAGGGGAAACTGTAGGATGATGTAATGGGCTGCTTTCTCCACTCACACACACAGACTACGGTATTGAGCCAGGCTGAAGCCTCATTGGAAGACTTGAACTGTGTGATGTCATATGATATTTCCCAAGATTAACTGAGCTTTGGTTCCATTATTTCAATATGATATCAGCAACTTGGAGTGACTCATCATCCATGCTGGTCAGTGTCAGTGTACTGTGTATTGGGAATAAAATTAGAGGTTGAGGTAGACCCTTCTTAAACATTTAAAGTGCTAATACCAAAGCATTCGGGGTTTGTTTTTGATCTGCACTTCAAAGAATATCTTATTTCTGCATGTTATGTAAATAGTCACTGATGTCATGACCATGCATTTCTGTGCGCAAATGTGTGAAGGACAACTGACACCCTGGCAGCTTTTGTGTTACAGCACGTATAGCACTGTGGGTTTTTATCTGCTGGACAAAAGGGCTTTGTATCCAACATTCAAAAACACAAAATTGTTTAATGTGTTGCCTTTCTTTCCAGACAAAAGCATTTTATTCTTACTGGGCCGAACCTGCAACAATCAAGAACCTAAAAAGAGGACTGGCCAGCTTACTGCAAGTACAGCTCAACACTGGGAAGGTTATAGAGGTAAGTGGCATCATGACACTCCCATCACATGTGTCAATGTGCTTCATATCTCATCACATGTAGCTAATGTGAACATAATGTGTGGGAACAGAATGACGTGTCTGGAAGGTGCACAGTCGAGTACAAGGCAGTAAAAGGTCAAGTGACGAGAACCAAGATCCTGGAGACGTGTAAGACCGCGGAGACCGGATTCACCACACACAGTCAGGTATGTCGGCATCCAGATCGGCTCACCTTGATAAAATAGAAAAACGTTGCCGGGACGCTACTAAATTACGCCTTGATACTTCCCCCTTTCAGGTGTTGGGTGTGAGCAGGAAGTCCAGTTCGGTTACAACGTTCACACTTGAAGACGGTTTCATCCACTCGGCTGTGGCTGAAGAAACACACTCGCTGGGTGTTAATGCCCGCAGAACTGCCGCAGCTAAGGTCGTGTCCAGGTAAATGCCTTAAACTATCAACGTGAGCTGCCATTCCTAATACGGGCACATTTAAGACGTTAACCTTCTTGCTTCTCAGGCAAACCCTCACGTTTGTTGGGACAGAGGCTGGACCTTTTGAGGCTGCTGGGAAAAATGTGGCTGGTGTTGTCGAGTCGATCGATTCCAAACTGGCAGCTGTTGGCATCATTGCAGAGAAGGTCAAAGCCCAGTGCAAGGGCTGTCCATCAGTGAGTAGCTGTTCATTTTCACACAACCAAACACATTTTATCCATGCTTTATGGATCGCAATGTCGGTGCACCACTCTGATTGAGACCCAAATATAAGTATCCAATATATTGCCATTTTGTACAAGCATTCATGGTCTCCAGATGTTGCATTCTATTGAGTGATCCTCCGAGCCTTCCTCTAGCACCACCATGAGGGAGAAATTTGTGGTTTTGAGAGAAATGTCTTGACAAATACTGGATGGATTTCCTTGAAATTTGGTGCATACATTCATGTCCCGCTTTGGTTGAATTAAATTTGCCTTGTACTCTGGTTTACAACCAAATACCTGCAGAACTGATGGCATTTCAATCAGCTGTACTTTTAGTGCTAATTAGCGAATGTTAGCATTCTAAATGCTAAACTAGCATGGTGAATATTACTCTTTATACCTGTTACACATTAGCATGTTAGCACTCTCATTGTGAGAATGTTGTCACACTAGTGTTAGCATTTACTTCTGCTACCTCACAGAGCCTCAGCATGGCATCAAAATACGCTTTGCTAACCTAGGCGCTGTTTAAAACGGTTACGATAATCTGACTGACTTTTTTTTTGCGATATCACTGCATACCCAGATATCAGGATTAGCAATGTTGAGACCAATGACAACTGTAGCTGTAACAAAGCCTCCTGTTCATGTGTGCCATTTAATTTGGAGTTTTAGTATACTATATTCTGGCTGTAGCTAGTTGTACTCATGAACTGGTATTCGTCATTATTAAATGGAGGCGTTTTAGGAAAACATTTGCACATCCTCTGTTTCTTACAAAGACACATAAAGATCCCCACACACCGCTGTTGCATCCAAACACATTTATTGAAGTACACCTAACATAGGTGCTGCAGACTTTCAGAGTATGAAGACTCCTGAATAACACCGTATTGGTAAATAGATACTGTATATGTTTGTACTGTAATCATTCTAATGCCCTCTCCCCTGTGTCCTCCCTCTTAGCTTTTTGAACACTGGCAGACTCAACAGAAGCAGCTGGAGCCAGCGAACCTGTCCAAAGCCACAGCTCCTCGCAGCTTCCTGGCCCTCATTCAGAGCATTAGGAAGGCGTCCAAGGACGAAATCCTCAAAGTGCTGAAGAGCGCCAGCAAGGCAACTCAGTAAACAGGCTCCCCTTTCTCTCCTACATCTTAACTTACTTGACTGACTCCATCACTTTGCTGTTTCTTTGATTCGGCCTAACTTTATTAACTTGCCATTGTTATGATTCCCTTTTTTCCCGCTCAGACCTCAGGTGGTAGATGCCGTGACCTCCTCGCAGACTGTCGCGTCTCTGGATGCCATGCTAGAATTCCTGAACTTCACCGATGCCAAAGGTCTGGTTCTGCAGGAACGGTTTCTCTACGCATGTGGCTTTGCGTCACATCCCAACGAGAGAATGCTTCGGGTTCTGCTGGTGAGCCATATTGCTAGTCACAGAATTGGCACCTTTTCTTGCTTATGAAAGGGAAGAATTAGACCTTTTATCATCTAGTACATATCAGTAAAGAGAAAAATGTGTGCTTCACCTTCTCTGAATGTCAGTTTTTTTTTTTTACCTCGGGGTGCTGCGTTGAATGGAAACAAACATGAGTCTTCAAATCCAAGTCATACTATACTACGGTGAATTTGAATGAAATTTGTTTTCTTTTCAGGATATTTCAAAGGGAAAGATCGGCAGCTCAGACATTAAAGAGTCAGTGGTGATCATTATGGGAGCCCTAGTCCACAGACTGTGTCAGAAAGGAGGGTGCGACTTATCGGTGAGCTTCCAAGAAGATAATAAATAATAACATAAAACATGTTGAACTTTGTGTAAAGCTCTGGTAGCCTAATTCAAATACATCCACTAACTGAGGATCTTCTGTGGCATATGTACCTCTCAGACTGTGGTGCAGGTGAAGAAGCTGATTTTAGACGGTCCTGGCAGCACGCAGGTAGAGTCCGAGGTCCAGATGTACCTTCTGGCTCTGAAGAACTCTTTACTTCCTGAAGCCATACCCATCTTTAGCAAATATGCAGAGTCAGAGGTGGGAGCTTACAGCACCATCGCCATGACCTCCCTGCAGAGATACGACGTCAAACTCATGACCGACGAGGTAAGCCCGGGTGGATGCAACTCTTTGTTTGAACTGTTGAGGGCTAAGTAGCATATAACAGGAACTGAAACCAAACGTTTATTCCATTTGTAGGTGAAGAGGACAGTCAACAGAGTTTACCACCAGAATCGAAGGATCTACGAGAAAAATGTGAGAGCTGCCGCCGCCGATGTCATCCTCAGTAGCAACCCTTCATACATGGAGGTGAAGAATTTGCTTTTGTCTATTGGAAACCTGCCTCACGAGATGAACAAGTACATGCTGTCCAAGATCCAGGACATCCTCCGCTTCCAGCTGCCAGCCAGGTGTGTTATGGGACATCCAATGCACGAACAAACAAGAATTTTGTGAAACAACATAAATAGCATGATTCTACCAATATACTTTGCAGCCATTTATGGTACAATTGATATTTTTCTAAATTTTCAGCAAAGTATTACAACAAGCTATGAAGGACATGGTTTCTCATAACTACGACCGTTTTGCGAAAGTCGGGTCGTCGTCTGCATACTCGGGATTCATGGCACGTAAGTAATCAATTCTCATCTTTAAGCCCAAAAACAAAGACTCGATATATTGTTAGAAGATTTAGAATTACAGATCAGATGACATGAAGAAAAATGTTAATACAATTTAACAGAGAGCACAAGGTTGACCTTTAGGGTCATGGCACATTTGCACTATATTTGGCTCCTTAAATCGTATAATTTTGAGTCTGTCTATTATTTGCTTTTTAGCAAAACGATAAATAACAGGTATGTGCACACTGACTGAGCACCTTAAAATCCTCTTCCTTCAGAATCTGCTGATGTGACCTCCACATACAGTTTGGACATCCTATATTCAGGCTCTGGGATCCTGAGGAGAAGCAACATGAATATTTATGGTGCTAGTAAAGGAAATATGCTACATGGACTACAGGTAAGGAAACCAAGTATTGAAACTGAAATTAACTTGCCTTTACTTTCCTGATTAAATATATGTTTAATGTTCCTATAGTATATATGAAATATCAGAACAGATCATAACCGAATTGCTAATTTAGACAAACAGGAAGGCAATCAAGGCACTCCAAAATCTAAGTCCAACGAGGAAGGACATTTTAAAAAGCCTTTATAATAGTGGCTAGATAGTTTTGACCACTGTGGGTCATTGTCGGGGCATTTAAGGATTTCCTTCCTGCTCATCCTGATTTTTTTTTTCTCCGTCTTTCAAGAGCACCTGACACGTTTTGAACCACAGATGGGTACACAGAGCAACCTTTCTCTGCTAATTTAGACTAATTTGGACATTCTTCCTGTTTTCAAGGTGGCAATTGAGGCCCAGGGTCTGGAGTCACTAATCGCTGCCACACCCGACGAGGGAGAGGGGGACCTGGAGTCATTCGCGGGGATGTCCGCTCTGCTGTTCGACGTCCAGCTGCGGCCCGTCACCTTCTTTAAGGGTTACAGTGACCTCATGTCCAAAATGTTCTCCATGACCGGAGAGCCCATGAACGTAGTGAAGGGTCTCATCCTGCTGACGGATCATTCTGAGGTGAGCAGCCACAGCTATCACATCAATGCGTCATTTACTCTAGATCTCAATATAGTAATCAAATGTCATCCTAGTGTGTAGTGTTTACATTCAGTGTGGTTCTGAATGAGGGTGACAACCAGTAGCAATGAATGACGCATGGTAGTGACAGGTTAACAGCTGTTTGATGCCTGGTGATGCACCTCAAATCAGTCTGATTTGCTGGTTGTAGTTCAACCTGGTCGAGATCATTTCAAGAAAAATGATCAATTTGATCAAATTTTAAAAAGGCTTGAAACTACTTTTAGGTTCAGCTGTAAAACAGAAGTAGTGTGATGTTGCTGCATTATATCGGCACAAAAAGAGAACATGTGGATGATTGGACATTCACTCTGACACTGCCGTCTTTTTACTCTCAGTACATTAATTAGCAAGACAGCTTATATGGATCAGTTTGGAAGGCACAACCTATTTTGTCATGTAGGTATTAGGCCTTGTTTACTTGGTCAGGTGTCTAAAAGGGAGCAACTGATATAAGGATGTGGCATTTCTAACGCCTCGAGCCAGACACAACCGAGTCCTCTAATTTAGTTTTTTCTTTCCAGGTGATCCAGCTTCAGTCTGGTCTGAAGGCGAGTGCCGAGTTCCAAGGAGGGTTAGCCATTGACATCTCTGGAGGCATGGAGATCAGTCTGTGGTACAGGGAGTCCAAGACCAGCGTCAACAACAGGTATAGTCCAGAAGGAAAAAAAGAATAAAACATTGGTTGCAGGTGTTTTTTGTCCTGTAGCCGAACTGGGGCATCAGCAAAAGCTTTAACATATGTTGTGTAACCTGTTTATTGGTCACTGGGTGAGTACTGTATCTACAGTATGATGTCATACACTTGCAGGTCAAAGGCCTTTGTGATAGACGGACATTTCTTAGAAACAGCCTTTGTGACTGAAAGGAAAGTCGTTTTAGAGGTTGGAGCCATGTCACCACGCTGTAAATAGATTCCTGTTGATGTTGGATTCATGTGAACTTTAGATGGTCTATAAGTGTTGTCTGATTCATTTGTTCCAGCGGCATGTTGGACACGCTCCATTATTGTGCTCCGTGTCTGTCTCGTTTCTAGGTTTGTATGGATATGACGTCAGTTCTGTCTGGCTCTCTATTTTAAAACGGAGCGACGCACATCATCATGATGGTGGTGGTTAGCTTAGCGGAATCTGGTGATGAAACGGCATTTAAAGAGCAATGCCACTGATTTTTAACGTTCAAATGTTTTTTATTTTCCCAGAGTAGACAGACTGCAGATACACCTCTGTACTTTTTTCAAATACCAACTACGTATATTAAAAAAACAAACTCAAGTACCCAAACTTGAAAGAGCTTTTATATTCCTGCTTGGGGATTTTATTAAGGGTCACGTCTTGGATTTGAACTTCAGGATGATTTGACCCGTGTGTACAGGGGAAGGGCAGAGGCAGGTGAATGGATCAGCATAGTTGTACCTCTTCCACTCTGATAATAGACTGGTCGGCTATCTATAGAAGCAGAACAAACCACACTGGCATCTTTGCCAAGGCATGTCTCCACTGGCAACGTTACAGAGATGGATGTTCAACTGGTTGGCACACACTTCGCTTTGAAACCGGGCGGCTACCTCCGGTTCTGCAACGTAAAGTTAAAATGCCTTAAACTTGCATTCTCTTTGCTGGCCATCAGGGGGCGACTGCCCTAGTTGCAAATAGAGAAAATGACCCTACTTCTGGCTTGATTTATTATCTCAGTAAACATTGTAAACATGAGTTTAATGGTCTCAATCAATCACAATCTCCATAATCTCAATTATGGTCCCACTAAGAGTAAAATAGACAAATAGATTGTGACTACCTTGTGATTGACAGTTCGCTACCACGGCGTCGCTACCTTGGCCTTGCTACCATCACTACCACCCTACCAGTACAATTAGCTACTAAGATTACATCATCACATAGCTGTAAAGTTCACCTCACATTATGGAAGCAAACAGCACCAGCTGGACGCCAAAATCGAAAATGGCGACGACCAAAATGCTGAACTTGAGGCTTCAAAACTGTAGTCCACAAACCGATGGGTGACGTCACGATGGCTACATCCTCTCCTTACATACAGACCGTTGGAAACATAATAGGAAGTCGTTACATAGTATTTAAACTCAAATACACTTTTGTTAATTGGTGAGGTGTGAGTAACAAGAGTTTGCTCTAACACAAACTGTTCTTTGTGTGTTGGACACATTTTCACCTGGTTTTGTGGTTTCAGGGGAGCGTTAGTGGTCACTGGCAACGTTACAGTGGACATGGACTTCATGAGAGCGGGTGTGGAAGTCAGTTTTGAAACAGAGGCATCGCTGGACTTCATCACCACTGTCCAGTTTTCCGAATATCCCTTCCTGGTGTGCATGCAGATGGACAAAACGACCTTCCCCGTCAGGTACTTTGTGACCCTTTCTCTACCAAAAAAAAAGTTAATAGTCTTTTTTTATACACACAAAAACACTAATAATCTATTCTTGATGTTCTGTTTTCAGCGAATACCTGACCAAATATGAGAGGGTGTCATCAGGGAAGAGCATTACGTCTCATAAGAGCAAGAAGCAGCTCATCCCTGGCTCTGAATTCCCTCTTCACCAGGAGAACTCAAATATGTGCAAGAAGGTTTTTGACTCCAGCTGGTAGAAGAGACGCCATGAACTATTCAGGAGCAAATATGGCCACTCAAAGAGGGTTCATAGCATTCAGGTATCACAGCTATCACACCTCAGCCTCATGCGTAAAAAGTACGCAAAAGAGAGAGAAGGGGTGAATGTTTTTTGCAATGTTTACATTCCTGTGAGTATTTAAGTCTTTTTTTAATTTGACATTTTGTTTGAAATCTGTCTTTTTATGGATTTCCTCGTAAATGTATTTATGATGGGCACACACACAGGATGTATGTTTTATTTGATGGATAATACTCGGCACGAGTACTACCACTTTAATTATCCTTCCACAGTTACAATAAACATGTACATGTAAATATCACACAGTCAGACAGACAGTGGATTAACTCTCCCCCCATGAATAGAAACGCTCCTTTCCGTCAACATTCCTTTGTTTTTTAATGAAATGTGTTTACTGAGGAGGAGTAATTTATTGTTTTATGTCACTCACTGCTCACACACTTGAAATAACTTATTTAGCAGAGTAATATCAATTGATAATTTTTAATAATCATGTTGGTGGTTTTTAATTTTTCTTACAGAGACGATGTGTGTGCATGGCCTTAACTTTAAGTTTGCAAGATTGGAGGCAAAAATCGAATCCACAAAAGTGAATCCATCTACACTTTGTTTTTTTTTTGTTTTTTTACGTAATTGTAATTGCTCTGCTTGTCAACATTCAGGTACTTTTTAAGGACTTTTCAGCTACTCTTAACTTGTTTTTCCATATTTAGGGATCAGTTTCTTAGATTTGTAATTGGCTGACAATAAATATTCAGTGGGAACACTTTGCCTTTTGACTTGGCTTATGGATTTAGATTCAGCAAAAACAATTTGTAGAAACAATTGCTCAATATCCAAGTGGTATTCTGGGATCCTTCCTACTGTGTTAATTATTAGTCTGTTGTATTATTTTATGTAAGTGAGTGTAACACCACAACATGGCGCCTCAACATTAGGTGAAACCAAGCAGCTACCTTAAAGCATCAGTTTTTATACTTCAGAAGTGCATATTCCTTTATGCATTAGTAGCTGTAGCCTCTCAGAAAACCGGGATCAGGGATCACAAATTCTTGCCTCCTGATGATTTCAGGCAATCAGATCCTTTCAAGATGGCAAGCTCCTATTTTGCAGCTGTATAGATCACAGATGATTTTTTAAGGTACGGTTTTCCAAAGCCTGTATATTTGTTAGCTGCACCCTTTTAAGTAAACTAATAGCCCTCATTTGTATGGATCGTTGTGTCCAAGGAGACAACATGTACCTTAGTGCCCTTAGTGTAACACACACTTGTTGATCCAGGTGAGGCAATAAATCTTGACTTTTCTTGTGTCACAGCTGTGACATCAGAGCCCCCCCTGGCATCCAAATACAACAACTGGGCCTTAATGTAGATTCTTTAGAAACCACCAAGAGCAGCTGGGGGTAAACCAGTGTCTGCCAGTCTCGCTGCATCCACGGCAACGGAGTAAACACAGCAGCAAACTGTCAGGTTAAACTTAAGCCTTGGTCCGGGTGATGTTTCAGTGTCACCAGAAAGCTAACCTTGCAGGCTGGCAGATGCCAAAAGGGTATTTTTTTTCTGTTGGCATAAATCTGTTCGATTCCCTTTGACCCTTGTCATTTATTTTTTATGTTGTATGTTGTTAACGGTGAAACTTTATCAGGTCAGGGAGATGGAAGGATATAAAAAGTAAAGACGACCAACACATAATCCCACAGAATCAAAAACGAAAAGAGTCAAAGTGTACAAACATGTTTGAAGCAGCCTGACAAGATCATGCTGTTTTCTATTATATGCCTGTTCTTGTGTTTAATTCAATCCATATACTGTTTTGGTACCACTTTCTAATACATTTACCATTTATAAAGGGTTTACAACTAATGGCTGTTTGTATGATTAATAAATACTTTATTAATACATCAAAAATATATTATACCATTAAAAACAACAACTTTTGGGTTGCCAGGTTGTAAAAAAAACTTTATTTAGGTCACAACATGGCATAAAAGGGATCTTTGAGGGCTACAACACAAACAACAAAAGTGTTTTGAACACATGTCTACTTTTTAATGTCTCTCTCTAAGAAAGAGCTCATGTGGGTTTTCGGGGACACGACAAGCAACATGTTGTTCATTCACACACAACTAGGTTTAAATTAATTCACAGACAGAAACATGTTCGGTAGCTTGATTTTGAATTTATTGCAAACACATGAAGGCTTGTCAGTCTACATTACATTCATTCATCATATTCATTACGTTCAAGCTCATAAGTGCAAACACAGCACTCACTTCTCCGTCTTTCAGGTTGTCTCTCCGCTGTCATCCTGACCTCTTGTCTTTTCTGGGGCCGTCACAGTTGACGTCAGGCATATATATATATATGGCATTAAAGTATTTCATTCAAATATGTGCCCTTTTTCTTTGAACATTCATAAAGACACTTATCTCAGTCCATCTCACCTTCCGTTAACCCTCATTTCGTCATACAAAAGATAGCCTTGACACAGTCAGTTTCATACGTTTAACCTCAAAGTCAGCAGGCTTGTGGAGGGACATCCGGAAGAATGTTTTCAATAAATTACTTTTGATCTATGTTACAGTGCATCTTTTGGCAAAATTCACCAGAAACAAAAAAAACAATGCTTCATTTTACAATTAACGATTTCATAGTTCTCCTGCTATCATCGATGTCTACAGCCATTCACTGCTGTCAGTGTTGCTAACAAAAGAGTGTCAATCCAAGTGCATTAAGTACATTATTATTCACAGATAAAGGTCTGGCTTTTATGTCTATGACAACATTAGAATAGCTGGTTTAGTGGAGCTTACAATTTATAATCTATAGGTCTTATTTATGTTAGTCTTTACACAGTTTAGAAAGTATTTGTAAATGTGCTTTAATGAATCATCTGAAATGATGTGTTTTATCTTTCACCTTTGGACAGCTAGCTGATCAAACACATACTTTTAAAACTATCTGTCAGGAGGTAGTAAATCATATCTCTTGTAGTTGGGATACCTCTCAGATTGCTATTTTCTAAATAAATAACTTGTGGCACTCTTAACTGCCCCAGGGGCACATTCATTTAAAAGTATAATTCAAATATCATTAAGAAGTCCAATGTGTTTTGAATTAAATGTACACATTTAAGTTACATTTCACCTCAAAATGCATTCAATGTTCTAACACACAGTCAACAACAAGTCTTTCAAATTACTGCATGAATTTATATCACTTATAATAAAATCAACTCATAGGGCAATTTATATAAAGTCTGTTGTCAAAGAGACATAATAACATGTATTTTACAGAATTACGGTACAAAGACTGACCAGCAGCTCCAAATACCTTTTAATGTGTGTTTAGATTTGAAACATGCTAAAAATAGCAATCTACAGCTTGCATTAATTCTACATGACCGGCTGCATATTCAAAAGGAAACAACAGACAACAACCTCCGAACTTAACTATGAAAGCAGTAATGTGGATGTCATCAGTGGATATGTCATTTTAATGAAAACCTCAAGAGGTCAAGGGGGTGAAAAATGAGAATTGCTGTGTGTAAAGCGTGAAGACACATCGACACGTGTGCAGCCTGCACGCTCCCGTCTACAGTGAAGTAACATGACTCCTGTTGTATGCTCACTGAACACTGAAATAACGCACAGAACTCACCGCCACGGACCCGCGCAGACGCACATGCACCAACTCCCATCTCGTTACACACAAAAGTGTAAAATATACCAACAACTATAGAGGAAGTTATCCCCTAAATGCCTCAGCTGACTCATTAGGCCCAATAATCTTAGGAAATTAATGAATCTCTCTCCCTCTCTCTTTCAATAACAAGAAATGAGCATGCTTTAAAAATATAAACATACACCTCTTTATACAGCATGTCCCTTTTGCAGGTATAAGCAGTGAGTCATAGCACAGAGGTCACACGCACTTCAGGTAGAACATGAGCCACCAACTCCTAAAAAACATGGAAATGTTATCGTGAACGTGGAGTGCTGGAGAGTCGAAATGTCATGCATAGCGATGTCTTTAATTTGATCTTTATAATACATTATTTTGAATTGATAATTCAAATTTCTCCTCTGACTGACCTCAATGCTACCCCTTAATCTGCATTTTGTATTTTTTATTTGGTGCAAACAAATGGTCCCTGTCCTCAGAAAATGGTGTGAAATAGTATTGGTTGTATTCAATGTAAGTAATTATGTTATTGTGTGAATTAAAGTAAGACTATGTAACTTTTGATAAACAGACAC